>NC_040903.2:70315605-70628903 GCF_004126475.2 Phyllostomus discolor
CTCTAGGACTATACACGCATAGTTGAGGGAAGAGGGGAAGGAAAGCATATGTGTGGGTGCCGCTCTGGGTGGGTGCTGGCTGAGTGGAGAACAATGGCAATAAAGGTATGTGCTGCCGCCACCACTGCTAACATTGATTTCTATTGTTTGAACAGTTTTTTTTAATTTGATGAAATTTATTTATTTTTTAAATTTAAGTTATATTTTATTGCTAATGCTATTACAGTTGTCCCAAATTTTCCACCTTTGCCCCTATCTGCACGGACACCCCCCCCCGCCTCCATGGTGGTGTCTCTCAGACACTCTCTCAGATAATCCCCACATGGTCATCCGTATTCATGGGTTATACATATATGTTCTTTGGCTACTCTATCCCTTATGCTTTCCTTTACATCTCCATGACTATTCTGTAAATATAAATTTGTATTTCTTAATCCCTACACCCTTTTTGCCCATTCCTCTGACCCACCTCCCATCTGGCAATCATCAAAACATTCTCTGTATCTATGATTCTGTTTCTGTTCTGCTTGTTTATATTGTATTATAGATTCAATTATTGATAGATATGTATTTATTACTATTTTATTGTTCATATTTTTTATCTTTTTCTTAAAGAAGACCCTTTAACATTTTATATCATAATGGTGATGATGAACTCCTTTAGGTGTTTCTTGTCTGGAAAGCTCTTTATCTGTCCTTCAATTCTAAATAATAGCTTTGTTGGATAGAGTAATCTTGGCTGTAGTTCCTTAATTTTCATGACTTTGAATATTTCTTGCCAATCCCTTCTGGCCTGCAAAGTTTCTGTTCTGAAATCAGCAGACAGTCTTATGGGAACTCACTTGCAGGTACTAACTGCTTTTCTCTTGCTACTTTAAGGTTCTCTCTTTATCTTTAGCCTTTGACATTTTAATTATGATGTGTCTTGGTGTGGTCCTCTTTGGGTCTATCTTATTTGGGACTTTCTGTGCTTCCTTGACTTGTATGTCTATTTCCTCCACCAAGTTTGGGAAGTTTTCTGTCAGTATATTATCAAATAGATTTCTGATTTCTTTCTGTCTCTCCTTCTAGCATCCCCATGATGCAAATGTTGGTATGCTTGAAGTTGTCCTAAAGGATCCTTAAACAATCCTCCTGTTTTGGATTCTTTTTTCTCCTTGTTCTGATTGGATGTTTTTTGCTTCCTTGTGTTGCAAATCTTTGATTTTATTCTTGGCTCCAACCCCTCTACTGGATTCTCTGTAATTTATTCTTCATTTCAGTTAGTGTATCCTTCATTTCTGACTGGAACTTTTTTATGGTTTCCATGCTCTTTTTTATGCTGCTATGGTCCTCACTAAGTTCACTGAGCATCCTTATAACCAGTGTTTTGAATTCTACATCTAATACATTGCTTGTCTCCATTTTGTTTAGTTCTCCTTCTTGAGTTTTGCTTCGTTCCTTCATTTGGGCTATGCTTCTTTGTCGTCTTATATTGGAAGCCTTGCTGTGTTTATTTCCACATATTAGGTAGGTCTGCCTCCTCTACTGAATGTAGAGTGGCCTAATGTAGTAGGTGTCCTATAGGGTCCAGTGGCACAGCCTCTCCATTACCCAAGTGGGGAACTCAAGCTGTGGCCTCCTTGTGGGCTGTGTACACCTCCCTCCTGAAACCAACCCTTGATTGCTTTGGCCAGTCATTTGGAGGGATTTACAAAGGCCCATTGGCTGCAAGGACTGGCAGTGACCACTGACTACCAACCTCCAGGCACTATGGGGGATCAGCTGCACAGGGACCCACTCTCCAAAGCAGGACTTACCTCACCAGGGCTCTAGTGTGCAGTGAGTTCACCTCTTGAGTGTGTCACTTGTGGAGGTGGTTTGGTGGTGGTGCTCCAAAGTGGTCTGTAGATGTCCACTGAATGTGCAGGCTCCGTGGCCTCCTGGGGCCAAGGTCAGCTGCCCCCTGTGTTTTGTCCAGGGCCACCCAAATAAGCTACTAAGCAATCTGCAGGTAGCTGCTGCTTGTATTGGGCTTGGAGGTAGCCAGGAAGTTCAAGGTCTAAACCAAGGCCAGCTTCAGGCCTGGGGCCACTTAGCCATTGCCACAGGACACATTGAGGCCAGATGCTCTTTGTTTGAGAGAATTTAGGAAGTACTGAAGCAGGAGCAAAGACAAGCCAGTTGTATGGAAAAGTCACTGGAAACAGCCTGGATAGGCCCAAAAGATGGGTGTGGCAGAGCCTCAGCAAATCATGAGGGCAGGTAATCAGTGTTAGCCAGGTTGATGGAATCTCAGACATGGCAGCCACCTGCCAGCTCTGTGGCTCTGTTGGGGGAATGCTCAGAAAAGAAATAATGGCCTCTGCCAGCATTTTGGTATGGAGAAAGCTGCCCCTGCAGCTCTCACCTTAATGCAAGACAATTCATTTCCTCCCCAGATGTTTCTGCTGCCTTTCAGGCTGCTGCTCCTGTGCTGGAGCTCAGAAGGAGTTCATCTGAGTAAGTCCATGCATAGTCCCTTTAAAAGGAACTGCCTGAGACTCTAGCAGTTTGTCTTCCACAGCCTCAGTACCCACTGGTTTTTACAGCCAGAAGTTAGCACTTTACTTCCTGACACTGGAACCCTGAGCTAAAGGGCTTGGTGGGAAGTTTGGACCCATCATTCCCATGATATCCCCCCTGATTTTTATCCTCCACATGTGGGTGTGTGACTGGCCCATTTCACATCTCCACTTCTTCTACTAGTCTGGATGTAGGTTCTTTAATTCTATAGTTGTGGGACTACCATTCAACTTGATTTCTAATGGTTCTGAATGATGGTTGTTCCATAGTTTAGTTGTCATTTTGATGTGGTTGTATGAAGAGACAAGCTGTGTTTACCTACACCACCATCTTCAACCTCTAAAAATGTTGTTTCAGTAATTTTCAAAATGACTTCACTTTGAGTTTCACCTACTGCACATGAATGATCCTTTGAAGTAAGTAAGGTCCACATTTTTTTATGTATATAGATAAAGAATCTCTAGGTCATCAGTACAAAGAAGGGGGAAGTGTCTGGTTTTGTCTCATTTTCTAGTCCATCACTGTTTACAGTATAAAGAAATGCTGCCTTAATAATAAAGTATGGCTTAGAATAAAGAGTGTGCTTCTAAACACAGTCCTAAAACCCAGAGGTCATGTGGTAAGTCAATTCAGAAACATGGAGGAATTGGCAGTGTCCAGTCAGTCATTCTACCAAGAATGACAGTCAAGTTCACCCATGGCAGGCCATGAGTGCTACGTCACTATCACTTGCCCAAATGATAGACATGAGAAGATGCTATTGATTATAAAACACTGCAATTTCAGAATTGCACATTTTAACAATCTAGAAGCAATGAAATATAATAAAATAATTTTTCTTATTTTTCTAATAGTAATATTGCTGAAGAAAATATTATCAGCCTTTGATTGCTTAGCAGCTAAAGGCAAATGTGGTTCCTGTCTTAAGTGAAGCTTAGTTGAGGAAACAGATAAGAAATGCATTAACAATCAAACATTCTTTATTCTGGAGTTAGGGAACAACCAGAGAATACTTCTTTGAGAAGACAATACTTAAGCTTAAGACATAAAAGGGTGAGAAAGGCAAGTTGGAATTCATGAAGGGAAGAGAGCTCCTAGCAGAGAGGAGCCGAATGTGGTATGAATATCCTAACGAAGGAAAGAATTTAGTGTATTCCAGAAATTCAAAGAATGATCATGTAGCTTGAACAGAGTGTTCTGCACATAACTGTTCTTTGAATTTAAACTAAAATATCTCCCAGTTTGGATTTAGAAGAATGTCTTGCCAGATATTGATGGCAACAGTGTTAAAGTTCATAAATATTTAATTTTTTCATTAAGTGCCTTCTGAGCACTGGGATTGCTTTCAAGCAAAATCTTTTATTTTAAATCAGTACTCCATAAAAGTATTTGATGTTGATGAAGTTATATCCACATAATTATATACAGTTGATCCTCATTATGCATGGATTCTATGTTTATGACTTTGTCTACATGGTAAAATGTATGTGTAACCTCAAAATCACTTTCACAGTCATTCAGAGTGGCAAAAAATTTAAGTTGCTCAACCCAGACGTTTGCCGCTAAGTTCAAACAAAACGACCCTCTGTCTTGTTATTTCAACTGTCATTCTGTAAACAAGTATCATTTCAAAGGTCTATTTAGTGCCATGTTTTTCTTATTTTTTGCTTTTTGTTGGTGATTGTGCTGTTTAACATGACCCCCAAGCACAATGCTGAAGTACTGACTAGTGCTCCTAAGTGCAGAAAGGCTGAGATGTCCCTTACAGAAAAAAATTGTGTTAGATAAGCTTTATTCTGACATGATATATTGCTATTGGTCATGAGTTCTATGTTAATGAATCAACAATATATATTAAATGTCTTTAAACAGAAGCCCACATAAAGTATGATTATGTATTGATCTGCTAATGAAAATGTTTGATCAAATCACAGAACCTAACTTTGTAGTTCCCTTAGAAGCAGTGGTTCGATTTTTGCTGATTTAGTTTTGTGGCACCTTTGTAAGAACATAACCACCACAAATAATACAAATCCCACTGTACATATATATGGGAAGAGATCATTAACATGTTAGGTTGCTGTGTAACAAGCCAGCTCAAAATTTAGTGGCTTAAAACAGCAACTGTTTATTAGCTCACGATTCTGTGAGTTGGCCTTTTTGGTTGGCTCAACTGAACAATTCTTTTGCAGGACGTGGCTGGGCTTGGTTATACATTTGCAGTTAGCTGCTGATCAATGGCCTCACTCATCTGTCCGATGATTCAGCTGGGGCTCTGAGTCATGCACCTCTCATCATCCAGCAGATTCACTTGGCTCGCTCATATGAGGGTGGTTGCAAGTTTCTTCAAAGCAAGAAGAGGGCAAGTCCCAGTATGCCGGTGGTTTTCAAGCCTCTGCTATGTCACGTTTGCCAACTCGGACCTATTAGTCAAAGCAAGTTACATGGCCACCCCAGTGCAAATAGGCTCACTTCTAAGAGCAGCCCACAGAAAGGGCAGAGATGCAGGAAGGGAAAGAATTACTCTTCTTTTGGTACAATCTAACCCATATATTAAGCAGTTTGCTGAATTATTTATATACTTTGTCTTACTGTTACCCCAAAACCAGAGAGGTAGCACTGTCTATTAACCCAAATTGACATAAAGGGGAATTCAGAAAGATTAAGCAACCGCATACATAGCCAGTAATTGGCAAAGGCAGATCACACACATCCGTGTGATTGCGAAGTTTTTATTTTTTTCTCCACTATTTTGTCTTCTGATAGATGAATAGCTAGTTCACCCAGTTTGTCTAGTTATAGATGGAAAAAAACAGCAGTAAGTTTAGTTTCATAAATACATGAAAGAAACAACTGCCTGGAAAAGTCTCTTAAAAAAGAAACTATGTCCTATGCAAAGTCTTACGATTATAGTAAGTTTGAGAAAATCATGGTAGTAGTGATTTATGAATGTGTGGTGCTTGATTATGAATTTGATTTGCACAAAGGGCTTACATCCTGGTTGTGGAATCCCAGTTGTAATAGAATTTTTCTGAAAGACTTAAAGGAAGATGATTAAAATATTAGAGATACTGACATTGTCTGAAGAGATCTCCTTGTATTTATTTCTTTTTAAAAAATCCACAGTATTACCATAGCTAGGTCCGATTATGCTGTTGTAATCATAGTTGAACTGAGAAGGGTGATTAACGATAGCAATTTATTGTATCTGAGGAGGAGAGAAAATAGGAGATGTTGTCGTTATCATAAATCATATCATAAATAACCAAAAAGAAGCACTCAGAATGCTTGTGTGGTGTCAGCAGCCAGCCCTTTCAGGCACGTTAGCCCAGGATGTAGCCATAGAAACCCCAAAGTCATATTGTTATCTTACTCTTGCTGCAGTTATGTGATACAACAGTATTAACATATAGATTAGGCCATTTATAATACTAGGTGTCATTTCAGGTTGGCTTGCTTATATAGCATTTTAGTTTTTATTGTGCAGAATGTTAGTGAAGTAGTGCTTTTTTACAAGTCTGTATATGTAAGTAGTATGACACATCATCATCTTCACTCTGCTATTAATTTATTGTGTTATTGATCAGTTGTACTGTACAAATTGTCATTGCCTGATTGTCTTGTCTTTGCTAAGTAATTTCACTTTTTAAGTAAATAGGTTTACTTAAAAAATATCTACCCACTTCTGCATGTTGAGTTGTGTTTTAAGGATCTGGTTATTGTTACATTATAGACAAGACAATTTAAAATACATTTTATGAGGGGGTTTAGATGGTATCAAAAATTTTTAGCCTCATTTGGAACTCAAAGATTAAATGTTGAAATGGATTGGTTGTTTATGTACGTCTCACATATACATAATGTCTGCCTGTGTTCCAGCTGCCCCAGACCTTCCCTCCTCACAGCGGCTCCCAGCTGAGCAGCACCTCCTGGCAGCGTGCTGTGTTTTCAACTGCCTTTTTTGTTATGTCTGATAGTCTTTTCTTTAGTTTATCTCTCTTTTCTCACATTTGATTATATTCACTCCAAAAAAAGCCATGTGACACCATCACTGATATTTCCTGGAAATCACATTAAATCCTCAATATTCCATCAAATTACTACACTTAACCTTTTATTTTTTTTAGAGTCTCCTTACCTCAAAACGTAGGATAGTGTCTTTCATTTGTTAGCTTTATAGCCTTAAATATATTTTGGTGGCAGGATTTTTTTAAGTATATTTTATTGATTATGCTATTACAATTGTCCCTTTATCCCCTCCCCCACCTTGCATGCTCCCTCCCTCCAACATTCCCCCATGCCCCACCTTAGTTCATGTCCATGGATCATACATATAAGTTCTTTGGCTTCTCCATTTCTTATACTGTTCTTCACCCTCCCCGTCTATTTTGTACCTACCTATTATGCTTCTTATTCCCTGTACCTTTTCCCCCTTTCTCCCTCCTCCCCCTCCCTGCTGGTAACCCTCCATGTGATCTCCATTTCTGTGATTCTGTTCCTGTTCTAGTTGTTTGCTTAGTTTATTTTTGGTTTTGTTTTTTAGGTTCAGTTGTTGATAGTTGTGACTTCGTTATCATTTTACTCTTCATAGTTTTGATCTTTTTCTTAGATAAGTCTCTTTAACATTTCATATAATAAGGGCTTGGTGATGATGAACTTCTTTAACTCGACCTTATCTGAGAAGCGCTTTATCTGCCCTTCCATTCTAAATGATAGTTTTGCTGGATAGAGTAGTCTTAGATGTAGGTCCTTGCCTTTCATGACTTTGAATACTTTCCAGCCCCTTCTTGCCTGTAAGGTACTTTTGAGAAATCAGCTGATAGTTTCATGGAACTCCTTTACAGGAAACTGTCTCCTCTTCTCTTGCTGCTTTTAAGATTCTTTTCTTATCTTTAATCTCGGGTAATTTAATTATGATGTGTCTTGGTGGTTCCTCCTTGGGTCCGACTTCTTTAGGACTCTTTCAGCTTCCTGGACTTGCATGTCTAGTTACTTCACCAGGTTGGGGAAGTTATCCTTCATTATTTTTTAAAATAAGTTTTCAATTTATTGCTCTTCCTCTTTTCCTTCCAGCATCCCTTTGTTTGGATGTTGAGGCATTTAAAATTATCCCAGAGGTTCCTAAGCCTCTCCTCATTTTTTGAATTCTTGTTTCTTCATTCTGTTCTGGTTGAATGTTTATTTATTCCTTCTGTTTGAAGTCATTGATTTGAGTCTCAGGTTCCTTCCCTTCACTGTTGGTTCCCTGTATATTTTCTTTTATTTCACTTTGCATAGCCTTCACTTTTTCCTCTATTTTGCATCTGTACTCATTCATTTCTGTGAGCATCCTGATTACCAGTGTTTTGAACTCTGCATCTGATAGATTGGCTGTCTCCCTGTTGCTTAGTTCTTTTTCTGGAGTTTTGATCTGTTCTTTCATTTGGGCCCTATTTCTTTGTCTTGGCACACCAGTCTGGATGAATGTTTCTCCTTTAACTCCTTGATTGTCAGACTTCCATACAGTTAGACTCTTTGGAAATTCTGGTTGTTTTTTTGTTTTTGAATTGGTTGTTGTCCTTCTTTTGGTTGTGTGAGGGAGCAAAACATATTTACCTACATCTCCATCTTGGCCGGCTGGTTCTGGTGGTATACTTTTAAAGATAGTGCATTTATCCAAGATATAAATCAAGTGGTCAAAATGTCGAGCATTGTTGCACATAGTCAGTGAGTCAGTGAGTCATCTAGGGACAGAAAAAACTCTGCCATGCCCTTTAGGTCAGCCCACATGCATGGTCAACTGCATGTAGAGATAGCCCTAATAACGGAGCTCTTAAAAGTAAGAGGTGAGATCTCAATACTTACATTTTGCTGACGAGTAAACTTAAGTCTGGGAGAGTAAATTTAGGGCTGTGTTACATTGCATCATGACACTGGTAACAGATCTTGAATGTAGTTTCAGTCCAGTTCCTTTTCTAGTGGACATTGTGATTTCTGTCTTACTCCTGGGCGTGGTTACATATGTACTTTGTAACTCTCCCTGGCACAATACTTAAACTGATAGCCACAAAATGCAGTTGATTCTTAAGGATAGTAAATCGTGTCTTACTCGACTTTATTTTCTTTGGATCTAACATAGTGTTTGCCACAGTGGTATTCAGAAGACATTCAGTGGATGGACAGAGGAGTAAGGAGTGAGTGAGCATCAGTAGTATTGAGTCACTTCAAGGAACTGGTTACAGTAACTATATCTAATATCCAGATGAGTTAGAATGGTGTTTCGGGGGGAAAATATTTTAAATAAATTCTTTCATACTTGTTAATAAAACAGTGGGATCCATAAACTTAAAGGAAAATCGGAAAATTTGTGTCATCATTCACTAGAAATTAATTTCTGCATATGTATTTCGAAAAAAGAATCAGAAAAAATCTTACTTTATGTACATTTAATTTTGAATGAAATATGTGCAGATAGCATTTCATTGTCCCAATATTTAAGGTTTAAAAACACAAGTGTGTTTTCTGCTTAGTTTAAGATCATGCTACTGAATTTTAAAGTTGCATACATCTGTGCAGTTAATGAGATAAAAAGCTTTCATGCCGTATGTAAGCAATTTCCTTTTTTTCCCTAATATCCATGAGCGTTTTAGATTATAGTGTTTCTTTAAAGGCATGCACTATTGTAATTCAAAAGATATTTTGTTCTAAGTTAGTATTTATAGTAGCTTAGAATTAACCCTAAAAAATCCTTTTGGTGTGTGCAGACCTTATCGCCTTGTTTTGTTTTTATTCGAGAAGTTTGGTAAAGAAGCATATTTTTCTCATTACTCTGAGGAATATAGCTGTTTGGATTATTTATTTGTGTCATTTGAATGAAGGAAAATTAGAATGGACTTCATAGTGTCTCCTCTTTTTCATCAACATCTACGAAATTTTTAAAAGATGTGCATTAATATGGATCCATTTTATTCCTTATATATAACTAAAAAAAGAATTTCGACAATTGTTCTGCAGTCACACACTGAAGGAAAATGTTAATGTGGTAGATCTGGATACAGGATACTCAGGACTTCTTATTGTATTCTTACACCTTTTATATATGTTTGAAATTACATCAAATTAAAAAGTTAACAAATAATTTTACAGTCAGATGTAGACTTAGAATCATTGCTTGTTTAGATGTCTTCTGTAATTCCCCCTTTTTTCATATATTATAAGGTATTCTGCTACCAATAAAATATCTGTGGTAATAAACACTTATATTATTTCACATTGTATCCCTTTTATAACAAATGAGAAAGCATACCATATATGCAAAACATTTAGCAGACTGATTTTTTAATGTAGCAGCTTTTTCCTTTCATTAAATTATAGCATTCATGTTTTAGTGAACTTATATGACAAATAGGTTGTTGATAGTAGACATGAACCTCTACTAGGAAGCAGGAGGTTAACATTTTTTTATAATAGGGGTTCCTACACTGTTAAGTGAGGTTCTTCATAGTTTTGTTTGGTTGGTTGGTTTTTGTTTGTCTTTTTTCTCCTAGAAGTAAAGGAATTATATCATAATTTATGGTATTCTTTGGTGATTGACAGTGTTAATAAGTACTTCAAGCAAATATCATCACTTTAATGAATTCTCAACAAAGGATAAATCAAAAGCCTTACAACTGTTGACTTTGGCCAAATTTTAACACAAGCAGAAAAGGGAATACTAGTTTTGTAAATAATTCCTTACTATACTTTTAGCAGCATGAGCATTAACACTTATCCAGAAGTAGCTTCCTTACTAGAATATCTGTTATCCTAAAAAGTCTCCCCACAACTCCAGCTGCTTTCACCACAAGGAAGAATTACTAGGGCAGTCGGCCGAGGTTATAGCCACTTGACCTGCAGATGCTAACTCTGGACTTGCTCTTGTTATATGGTTCAAGAGAGATTAGAGTGAAGAGAAGTTTTATTTTGTTTTTTGTTTAATCTTCTCAAAAAGGATTGCAAGGTTAACTTTATTTTGCAATGTATATTTCTGTAATTGACCAGCATTATTTAATAATTTGAATACTTGTTGAACTCTAATTAGCAGTTAATTTTCACTGTACTTTCAAGATGAATGATGCTAATGTCCTCATCTTCTGAATCAAAGAAGTAAAGCACTAAGAAGTTGAGAAACCTAATCTTAAAACTAGTAGTTTTCTTTGAACTTGTTTTTTCCCCAGTATTTTTTTATCACATATATGCAGAAGAGTTCTTTCCTCCAGCTTCCAAATACCAAAATAGTAGAAAATGAGTTAGTTCTATGGAAGTAAACATCTTTAAAATACTCAGATCAGAATGTCACACTTCTGACTTTGGATAACAGGTGTTATTCTTATGTCTGTATTTGTGTTAAATTAGAAATAGCTTATGACTCATTTTCTTACTATTTTTGTAACTTTATGTAATAATACATCAAGATCAAGTATCTTATAATAAACATGTTAACCAAGTTACATGCTATTTTATAGTAATACTCTGTGGATGAGTACAGAAAAATGTTAAAACACTTTCAAGATATTTTGTAGGTGATCGGTAAATGGTGCTTATTATAATAGACATACATGCAAAGAATATTTTATTACCATTCAGCTGTTACCAAACTGAACCTAACCATCAAGTTGGGGTTTGGGAGACCTTAAAGGACAAACCATTCAATAGCCTTCACATGTTTACTTTATTCCAAACTCTTAAAACATAGAATTAAAATTATTCATGAAATGAAAAGCTAGACACTCATTTGTATAATCTTCAAGTCTATTTTTCAACACCCATAAGCTAGATTAGTTGTATTCATTTGTTGGAATTTTGTAGTATTTTATTTATTTATTTTTAGAGCGAGGGGAAGGGAGGGAGAAAGAGAGCGAGAGAAACATCAATGTGTGGTTGCCTCTCGTGTGCTCCCCACCGGGTACCTGGCCTACAACTCAGGCATGTACCCCAAGTGGGAATCAAACCGATGACCCTCTGGTTCGCAGGCTGGCACTCAACCCACTGAGCCATACCAGCCAGGGCGAATTTTGTAGTATTTTAAAAATTAAAATATATTAATTCAAGGGGAAATTTTTCATACCAAGAGAATGGATTAATAAGCATACTACAATTTTACAACAGTGAAAATGAATGAACTACAGATACCTGCTTCAGCAACATGGGTGGATCTTAGAAACATATGTTGGTTGAAAAAAGCTAAAGAACCCCTGGCTGGCATAGCTCAGTGGATTGAGTGTGGGCTGTGAACCAAAGTGTCGCAGGTTCGATTCCCAGCCAGGGTACATGCCTGGGTTGCAGGCTATAACCCCCAGCAACCACACATTGATGTTTCTCTCTCTCTCTATCTCCCTCCCTTCCCTCTCTAAAAATAAATAAATAAAATCTTTAAAAATTTTTTTCAAAAAAAATTAAAAAAGAATATAAATCACTAAAAAAAAACTAAAGAACATTATAGTATGATGCCACTTATAAAAAGTTCAAAAAGAAGCAAATTAGATACAAATGTGTTATAACTGTAAAGAAACCAAGGGAATGATGAATATTAAAATCAAGACAGTAGTTACCTTGCGGTAGAGAGGGCAAAGAATGAATCAGAGAGGAACTAAAGGTGTTGCAATGTTCTGTTTACCAAGTTAGGTAGCAGTGTCTCAGGTATTCATTCATTATTATGCTTTATGCCTTTCATAAACTTTGCTTATACTCTCTGGTATGTACCAGATAATTTCTTATTCTGAAAATTGATGTAAGTATCTCCACACTTTTCCTCTTCTTATTAAAGTTTAAGGCTTTCTCTTCCAGCAAAATTCTTGTTTAATTTCGATTAATTTTTATGCTACAAGTGAAGCTTTCTTACAAAATTCTTCAACATAAAAAGTAACTGTAAACTAAACTAAACAAAATAAGAAACATTTGTATTATTAAGTATTCCTAAAATCACTTGTAATAGTAATAGTTCAGTTTAATAATTCATTTCTATTCGTCTAAACCATGTAAAGCTTCTAGATGCATCCAAGTTTGCAGCAGGGACTTGAAATAAACAAAAAATGAAAATGAACAATACAAATAACAATAACAAAATAACCCCTCCTAGCTTGTGGAGACCCACTTTGAATCAAGCTTTATGTTTATTATTTTTCATTTAAATGAGAACAACCACCATTTGTTTTTCTGAGGTACATTAACTCCAAACAATGAGTGAACCAATCTGTTTTTTGAAGTATTTGCAGGAAAGCCGTATAGTTTTTCCTAGCCCACCCTGCATACCTCCTGTATCTTGTGGTCATCTTGCCATTTCCAATTTGAAAGAATTGCACACTGCGTAGAAAATTCAAAATTTCAAGTTGCCCAAGCTGTAAAACAGACCTTCCATCTGGAAGATGTAGCACTGTCTTAACTAGTAGTTCCGGGAGTTCCCTTTCTAGGGACTGCTTGTATTAGAGCCGGTTCCCTCTGCTCTCCTAAGGCATTCGCCAAGGCCTGCTTTGGAGCCTCACTCAAGATCAGAGCTGATCTTGATCCTCCAAAGAATAACCTCCAGAGTAAGAACAAGGTGTAATTTAACATATTTTAATGGTCTGCTGTGCTGCCTATTGAAACCTTCCTCCTTCTGCCTTGGCATCACCAAGATTTATGAATCTTTGGGTAAGAGGGTAGGAGGATGTTTTTTGGGATTTAGAAATATAACAGTAAGTATTCTAAAATGTTTCATTCACTGGAGAATGCCCTAATTTTTTTTTTATGTGTTTACCTTTTAGCAGTTGAGTAGATTTGAAGTTTCTCTTGTTTTTCTGATGAGAATAGGGACTGAAGGAAGTGTTCAAATTATCTAAACAAGGTGGGTCTAGCAAACCTTTCCATAAAGGACCAGTGTCCTTTCTTTGTTACTTGTATAACTGAGCCAAAGTGGGAGGGGCATTTCTAGTCGCTAGCAAAAATTGTCACAGAAGAAGGAACATTTGATTGGAAGCTAAGAAGAGATAGTCACCAAAGTGTAAGAGAGAGGGCAGAGAATTCCAGGCAATGGGAAGTAGTTGCCCATGCAGAGTCACAGAGGTGAGACTGCAAACCAGTTCACATGGCTGAAATAGATAGAGTGAAAAGGGACGTTTAATTACTGGGCTGGATGATGGAGCATCTTTAGGTCATGCTGGGGAAATTAGATTTTTGTACTTTAGAATAGTAGCTTTCAACCTGTGTTAGCTTCACAACAAAAGGTTTTTTGGAAGCTCAGCATGTAAAATAGATAACCTGAGGAGTAACTATTCGATTTAACAGAGATTAGGGACCCAGTCTGTACTGTGTAGTAACTTCTAAAGGGTTCCACAAAACCCTCAAGCTCCAGCCTTTTGCGACCTACTACTGCAGGGACCAGTGAAGCGTTTTAAAATGGGAAACCCTGTATTCAGATTTGTGTTTTCAGAAGGTCACGGTAAGGCAATGTGAAAGATGGTTCTGAGGCAGGTGGACTGAAGGCAAAAAGACCAGTCAGTAGGCTCTTGTAGTAATATAGAATACAGGTGCTGAGGATTTGAACTAATAGTGGAAGTGAAGACAGCACATTAAAGGAAATGCAGTAGGTTAAAGTATTTTGTAATTTAAGAAATTATAAAATACTGCCAAACAAGGAGGAAATATAGTAGAAAATTGTGTTTACAGTCGGATGTGGAGCAAGAGGGGAAAGTAGTCTGCAAAGGTATTTCTGACTTGGGTAAAGGGACAGATGATAATATCATTTGCAAGAACCAGTAGCCATAATTGTGTCTTAAATGTGTCATGATTTTTATGGCTCACAAAGTATTTTCACATACGCTTTCATATTCAATACATTGTCATTTATTCCCTAGTCACTTCTTAGTGCTCTTGTGGCATAACTTCTGCTGAGCCTCCTTTGACATCTCTCGATCCCCCAGGTATTCTCTTAGTTCTTCTTCCCCTTGTCTTATATATAGGTATTCCTCAGGGTGTCTGGAACCCTGACTACTTCTTATCTCTCCCTTGCTTATACTATCCATTATTGTGATTTAATTTATGTAAGCAAAGGTCTCTCTCTCTCTCTCTCTCTCTCTCTGTCTCACACATACATGCACACGTGCATGCGCACACACACACACACACACACACACACACAATCCTGTTTCCTGAACTGCAGGATATTTTCAGCTCCTGGTTAGACATCACTAACTATTCATCAGACGCTATGTATACAGATTGAATTAATTACAATAATCTTCCTTCTCTATTTTCTGTTTCTGTTAAGGACTGTATTTCTCACTCACTAGGACTCAAACCTTGAAGTTGTGTTTGAATTGCTTCTCCACTCTTATAGCTAATCATTTATCAGATTCTATTCATTCCATCTTCAAAATATGACCTCCCTTTATTGCCTCCTATTGATTACCACTATTTTATTTCAGACCCTTATTGTCACTTACCTACATCATTTCAATAATCCCTAACTTGTTGTCTCTCCATTAGTATGTTACCTCCCATCCATCATATATGTTCTTGCCACAATAATTTTGCTAACTTATACCCTGGTTATTTCCCTTGCCTAAAAATCTTCACTAAGTCCAAACTACCAGTAAAGATTATGTTTGCTTTTCTGGAATTCAAAACTTCTAGAATCTAGATACAACTTTAGTAAACTTACTTTCAGTTATTCCCAATCTTATACCAAACTTTCCAAATTATCCCCTGGTTCCTACACACTTCCTGTGTTACACCTCCATCTCTTTGTGATCTATTCCTGCACTTCATCATTCCCAACCACCAAAAATCGAAAATGCTACGTAATTAGTAAAAATCTAATTGTTGTTATCTCTCCTTTGAACTGCTATAGCACTTTATTTGTGTCATGGTACTTCTCCTTTCCTATGTGCTATACACATACTCTGTGTCCTCTGCTAAACTACAAGCTCTCTTGGGTTATGATTTATTTCTAATTTATTCCAGTACCTCTTTCAGCCTTTATCATTGTGCATTCTGCATGGTATATGCTTAGTTAATAGGTGTAGAAAGAAATCCAATCTTACAGCAAATCAGTCAAATAAGTAGGGCAAGTAACATTAGCCCCTTTTGAAAGGTCAGGAAAAAGGCTCAAAGAGGTTAAGAGAGTGCCTCAGGCCTGTTGCTCTGCAGTGCCAGAACACCAGCTGAAACACCATCTCTCTAATACCACAGCCAGTATGTATTCCACTGCACCACACTGCCTCTCAAAGTGGCTGACATAAAGCAAGCAAAATAGAAGACAAGTAGTATATGAATTGTGTCCGTTGGAGGTTTGCATTTCCAAAATCTAAAAATTACAAGTTGTTACAAAAGGCATAAAAACTGTATGCCTTTTTGTCATTTCTGAGGAGAGTAGTTGTATAATAACCAATACCTTGAATTTTAGAAGTGTGTGTGTATTATGTTTGTGTGTGTGCACATGCACAAGAGGAAGAGGAAAAGAGAAAGATGGCATTTACTCAGGTTAGGAAAAGAATTAATAAAGGGGAGCAGATGATAATCAAGAAATACTTAGCAAACTCTAGATTCTGAAAGCAGGGCCAAACCATTTCAGAAGAAAACAACCATTTGTGTTTGCTTTCACTGTTTGCCAGCCTTCCGAGAATGAAGGCATGCAAAATTGGAAGATCCTTGAAAACGTAAACACTTTATTTTCTAAACAATGTCAAGAATTTTCTTTTTTTTTTCTAGAGATTATGTCAGTTTTTCTTTCCTAGAAATCATTACTTTTATTTGTTAGAATGTTTTTTAATATTCCAATAACACTTCTTTCCTCTTCCTTCACTAGAAGAAGAAGAAGAGCAGGTGCCCACTGACGGGGGGACATCAGCAGAAGCCATGCAAGTTCCCTTGGAAGAAGACGATGAACTGGAGGAGGAGGAAATTATTAATGATGAGAATTTCCTGAGTAAAAGACCATTAGATAGTCCTGAGGCTGAAGAAATGCCTGCCATCAAGAGACCACGACTAATAAGCACTAAAGGAGACACCCTGGATGTAGTATTATTGGAAGCTCGAGAACCACTCAGCTCAATCAATACCCAAAAGATTCCACCAATGCTTTCTCCAGTCCATGTACAGGACAATACAGACCTCGCACCTCCATCACCAGAGCCACCAATGTTAGCTCCAGTTGCAAAATCACAGATACCAGCCGCAAAACCCCTAGAAACAAAGTCTTTTACACCTAAAACAAAGACTAAAACTAGTTCTCCAGGACAGAAGACTAAATCACCTAAAATGACTCAGTCACCAGCAATGGTCGGAAGTCCTATTCGGTCACCAAAAACTATATCCAAAGAAAAGAAATCCCCTGGACGTTCTAAGAGCCCCAAAAGCCCCAAGAGTCCCAAGGTTATAACCCACATTCCCCAAGTACCTGTCAGACCTGAAACACCAAATAGGACTCCTTCAGCTACAATATGTGAAAAAATCAGTAAAGAGACCTTTCAGGTAAAACAAATACAAACACCACCTGAGGCCGGGAAGCTGAACAATGAGAACCTACCCAGGAAGCCTGTTGTGATGGACAAAACGATTGATGACTCTATTGACGCTGTGATTGCGCGGGCTTGTGCCGAGCGAGAGCCAGACCCTTTTGAGTTTTCTTCTGGATCAGAATCAGAAGGAGACATTTTTACCAGCCCTAAGCGAATTTCAGGTTCAGAATGTATAACTCCAAAAGCTTCCACTTCCTTGAACAATTTCACTAAGTCAGGATCTACTCCTCTGCCTCTTTCAGGTGGAACATCAAGTTCTGATAATTCCTGGACAATGGACGCCTCCATTGATGAGGTTGTACGGAAAGCAAAAATGGGAACTGCTTCCAATGTGCCCCCCAGCTTTCCTTACCTCTCCTCTCCCTCAGTCTCTCCCCCCACACCCGAACCTCTGCACAAGCTGTATGAGGAGAAAACCAAACTGCCTTCCTCAGTGGATGTCAAAAAGAAGTTGAAAAAGGAACTGAGGACCAAAATGAAAAAGAAAGAGAAGCAGAGAGACAGGGAGCGGGAGAGAGACAAAAGCAAGGACAAGAGTAAAGAGAAGGATAAAGTTAAAGAGAAAGAAAGAGAAAAGGAGGCCAGCAAGGAAACCAAGTACCCATGGAAGGAATTCCTGAAAGATGAAGAGTCAGATCTCTATAAGTTTAAAATGAAAGAATTTGAAGAGGTTGATTCCAAAGTGAGATTGAAAGATGGACTTGTGAGAAAGGAGAAAGAGAAGCATAAAGATAAGAAGAAAGATAGAGAAAAAGGCAAAAAAGATAAAGATAAGCGAGACAAAGACAAAGTTAAAGATAAGGGTCGAGAGGAGAAGGTGAAAGTGGTGCCAGCTCCCCTGGTGCTGCCGCCCAAGGACATGGCTCTGCCCCTGTTCAGCCCTGCTGCGGCCGTGAGGATCCCGACCATGCTGCCCTCTTTGTCACCCATGCTTCCTGAAAAACTGTTTGAAGAGAAAGAGAAACCTAAGGAGAAAGAAAGGAAAAAGGACAAAAAGGAGAAGAAGAAAAAGAAAGAGAAAGAGAAGGAGAAGGAGAAGAAAGAGAAGGAAAGGGAAAAAGAGAAGAGGGAGAGAGAGAAGAGAGAAAAAGAAAAGGAGAAACACAAGCATGAAAAAGTAAGCAGTTTCTCATTTTCGGCACTATCTGAACAAAGTGCTATTGAAAAATACAGGTAAACAAAGCCAGCCTTTATATCTGTATTTTGTATGCAAATTACCCCTAATGTCCCTGGAAATGTGCTTGTAATGGGGTTACAAAATTTAATTCTAATTCTAAAACCCATAAACTTGTGATCAAGGCCCCCACCCTCACCTACCAGAAAGTGTTAAGAATTCATAGCCTAAGAGGATTCTAATTAGAAACTATAAACTCTATTAACTGTATACTAATCTCTGACATTTTTTAAAAATTTGTAACCTTAAGATGTGAATATTTTTGTAATTATTGTCTACTACATACTATTTTGTACCCAAACATTAAATACCCCAAAAAGACAGCATTCATTTCTCTAAAAGCATGCAAAACTACAACACTATTTTAAGAGGATAGCAAGGCTCAAGGAGCCCTTCCTTACTCACTGATTTTTTAATGAGCCATTTAATAAGATTAGAACATGTTTCTTAGTATCTAGGCTGACCTACCAGCCTGGATGATGAGCAAAATATAATTCCAAATATTTTACAATGTAAGTAAACCAGGCTTCCATAGAATATAGCCAAAGAAACTGATATATACCCTGTATGTAGTTTTGTAGAAACTAGGAACTCCGTCCTTTGGGCTGAGGATATGACCTCTGCTTTAATGGGTTTGCTCTTCAGTCCCTGGTTCTTTGGATTAAGTTTAACTTTGTTCATCAGTGTCTGACCATTCATTGTGCCATACACACAGATCCTCAAAGATCCTTTCCCTGCCCTGCAGCAGCAAACCTCCCTGAGGCTGACTATAAAATAATACACAGTGGATTAACCCACATAATGAAGTATGATATATTTGACCTGTAGCAGATCTATTACCAACACTTTTACAATGTTTTTTTATTTCAGTGTTACTTAGAGGAATTAGTTTAGCTGACAAGAAGTGATGACAACTCTCACATTTTTCTGCCTAACTTTATTTTCTCTAATAAATAGCTCTTGGCTATTCTAAAATGTAAAGTAGTAGAATGGAAATTCTGATATTAATAATTG
Source organism: Phyllostomus discolor (assembly GCF_004126475.2). Lineage (NCBI taxonomy): Eukaryota > Metazoa > Chordata > Mammalia > Chiroptera > Phyllostomidae > Phyllostomus > Phyllostomus discolor. The sequence continues at coordinate 70,334,851 of NC_040903.2, forward strand.
AACATTGTCAAGTTAACAAGACACAGAAATTCAACTTTTATTTCAACTTAAAAAGTTATTTTATCATTATGTTATCTTTATGTAGTATCTGACATTTCCACATACCTCTGTTCTTCTCCTAACATATCTGTGACATAGGTCCAGCAGGTATTGTTATTAACATTTATCAGTGAGAAACTGAGCCTGAGTGACTTGTCCAAGCCAAAGTCACGCAGCCAGCAAGAGCCAGGTCGTGTACATGCACAGACATATACCTCACATTTCAGAATGTTTACTGCTAGAGATCTTGCCTGGCAGCAATTAGCCCCTTATCCACCATGTACCTAGTAATTTAGCAGCTGAGGCCTCAGCAAATCAAATAGGATACTGTTGCTTTCATCACCATCTTAACTTTGGAAAGTCAATGGCGTTGTTTCAACTGCCATTATGAATTTGAGTAAAGCCCATCAGACTGGATTTGTAACAGCAGTCCATACCTTTTTTCAGCATCTGCCTGACTTTGGGAAAGGAAAGTCCCTCAAACTGCCCTGGTTGGAGACAAAGACTCAGTTATGGGTTGCAGAGATTTTAGCTAAAAGAGGCCTACAAGTCCTTGTATCAGTTTAGGTGGGTTATGGATCAGATGAGTGGCAAAAGATAAGAAATTACAAAGTCTGCTATCTTATAAGGTATTTAAAAACAATAAACAATATTGTGTCTGGAGTTAAACTTGAATTCAAACCTTGACTTTTTTAGCTGTGAGAAATTGGGCAAGTTACTTTTGTGAGGATTAAATGAGAAAACATCTGAGGTGTGGTTAGTACTCCATCTGGCACATGAGTAATGCTCAGTGGATGGGAGGTGATGGTATTGGTGGTGGCGAGTATTATTATTCCATTCTGAATCAGTCCCTAAAAGGTAGAATTACAGAGTTTGCTACTTCACTGGACTATACTAGCTAACTTACATATGATAGGGGTGAGTCAGCTATGGTTACAGTGTTTAAAAATTATTTCTGCTTCCTGGGCTTGCTTTTAAAGTTTAGCTCTTTATGCAGATAGGGAAGGATAAAAGCTAGTGAAATCCATGGAAATGCCATTGACAAGGAGTAGAAATTGAGATATTAACTTAAACATGGACTTCTTTTTCAACCTTATTTAATCCCCCTCAAGCCATATGAGCTAATGAAAGTAGATTTGAAATTGGGTTACATGTGGTCTAAGAAATATCTTACATATCCACAGAAGAAAGAAAACTAGGGTAGAACAAAATGAAGGCTGTTTAAGCTGCCCCACGAAAATGTCTTCCGTGGAAAAAATGAGGGCCATCAATCTCGTCTTCTCATCATGATCAACCCACAGTAGCAACTCTCACGGACATTGATCCAGAGCAGCAAGCAAGGGCATTGTTTTAGTGAAAGAAAATAATCTTTTATATACTTAGTTTACCTGCCTGTAAAGTGTTTACCATCCACACCCTCATGTTTCTATATAAGAACAATAAAGAGACTAATCAGGTGGCAGTCTGCACAGTAGGTAGAAGGAGCCGTGGGCTTTGAAGTCCAGCAGACCTGAGAGAAGATCCAGGACAAGTTTTTTAGCTTCTTTAATCCTTAGGTACTTCATCTTTAAAGTAGGAATATGATAATCACACTTCTTTACAAACAGCAAAACAGGAACAATTAACATTTATGAGTAACTACTATATACTAACCACTATGTATAAGTTTAATTCCTTATCACAACTCTGTAAGGTAATTACTATAATTATTACCACTTTAAGATGAGAAACGAAGGCTTAGTGGAGAGATTAGTAAACCTGCCCAGGAACAGACATATAGTAAATGATTTAACAGGAGCCACAATTTCAGCCCAGGCCATCAGATGCTATAATTGATGTTCTTAACCACTATACCTCCTAATTGAATTAAAATGGATTAAGAGAAATGATGTTTGCAAAGCATCTGGCTCAGTGATGTACCATTGGAAAGAAAAATCATTTTTTTTCTAGTGGTAATAATACAAAGTATGGTGATCTGTGCACAATCTTTTAATTCCCTTTTATGAGCCATAATATGCATCAGTCAATAGGTGTCTGGTCTTTTGCCTTTTTACAATAGATTCAAACTAACCTTTTATGGAAAACATATCAAGAGCAGTTATGTGGAGCAGTCACAAACATACCCATAACTGCACTGACAACAGCACATAAACCCAGCAGCACATTTCAGAGCAGTAAAATTTTTGTTTCTATTTGTGTCAATGTATGCATTGCATGACCTAATGTATTACTCTTAGTATTTTAAGTATTTGGAAGGAGAATCACTGTGAAAAAATAAAATGTCTCATTATTTATGTTAGTGGAATTGAACACTTGTATGTATAACTTTATATAAAAGATAAGTCAAAATTTATCTGTGAAACTTGGAAATGTTTTTATGCTTTTATTTGAGTGTGATCTAAGAAGTCGTACTAGAGTTTTATCCCCCAGAACAATGATGTCAGTCTGTAGATACACAGGCCCAGTGCTGACTCACAAAGAGCACAGGCTTCGGCAGTCAGACTGACTTGGATCTGCCATGTGTTATGGATACTCACCAGCCTCTCCTGCCTGCCCTGATCCTCTGCTCCCTTCCCCCTCCCTCCTGCCTCCTATGCAGTACTGGGAAACAACAGGATCATCATAAAGTATGGTTTACCTTTGCTTAAAAACCATAGTTTCATACCTTCTCTAAGAATATTTTGGTTTAAAAGGCCGCCTTCTCTGCCTCCTCATAAAAAAAAAAACTAATTTGTGTCATTTAAGATGACTAAATGACTATGACAATTTAGAGTTTTCTTACAACTAACCAGTAATATTAATAATCAACCCACAAGTGATTGGATTTGCTTATGCTAGAAAGCTCATTAGTTCTATAAAGGATTCCCAAATTTTTATCCTGTCAATTACTGAATTCTTTTATTTGACTTAACATTAGCTATTGAAAGAACTAACCCAGATAGTAAATGATATCTAGCAGCTGCCACTTACTGAGTGTGTACACTTGGTACTTGCCAGACCTGGCCAGAAATTAATTCTCCCAAGAGTTCTGAGGGTTTGGTGCTGTTGCTTCTCTTTTATAGTTGAGAAAAACAGAAAGGTTGATTAACTTGGTGCAGCTCATGAATGGAAGAACTGTGGCTTGACCCACATATGTCCAAACTAAGCCCTTGTTCTTTATTATCCAAAATGGCTTTCTCAGGCCAGGAACCTCTGGTGGAAGCTGGTATGAGGGGTAAGCATGGTTTCATACTCTCAATTATACTGACATTATGGTTGTAGAAAACTTCGATCTCTGAAGAGATCTGAGAGACCTTCTGTTTGACATATTTTAAAGGACAGTAGAGGTCCTTGAAGCTTTAATGACTTCAGTAATCGAACAATTAAAATGTTGAATATTTATTTACTCTTTCCCCAGATCTCTTATTGAACCTTTATTGAACTTCAACAGTTTGTTCTTTAGAGAATGGTAAAATAGTTTTACTGTTTCGTGCCTTTAACAAAAGGTTGTCACTATTTTCCCTTCTATTTGAAGTAACATCTCTTTCCAGTCTCTCCTCATCAGCTCCTGTAATTAACTAGTGAAATGAAGGGTCTTGGTAAATAAAATAACCCAGTAAAAAGGGGGAAATATTCTCTTCCTGTTTCTTACAACTGTCTGTTCCAAGAGGAAACCAGTAACTAATGTTTAAATGGCTGTGTTTGAATTTATAGAAATTTACCAAAGGCCATCTTCATGTGAATGAACTCTGAGTGCCTAACAAAGCCTGAGTTCTGTTTCATTTGTCCTTGCTGGATTCCACTTGTTATAATTGACCACAACGGTAGCTCTCCTGACCGTCGAGTATTTTAAACAGTGTATCAGTGTTTAGTTAGACTATGTTTCCAAATGAAAATAATGTAAAGACCGTAATTGCTAAGAAAGACAGGAAAATGGTTACCAGCGTCATAGTTGAGCATCCAAAATGTTAGCTTATTAAATTTGGCTTTCTTCATTACTATTTCTGTGTATTTTTCTGACATACTGGCATAGATGGGAACGAGGGCTGGCTACACTTGCTGCCACCCTACCTAGCACATGTGTGTAGGGCTTTTTTTAATGAAAGAAGTTTAACATTAAAAAAATAGAAAATAAAAACTTGGCCAGATTATATTGACAAAGCTGCCCATTACCTTTGCAGAAAGTCCCTGTCAGAAGATAAACTTTAAAGCTGGAATGCATGAAAGAGTTCCAAGATAGAATTTAAATTTAAACTGATTCTTTATAGATAAGCTTTTTAAAAATCCACCTCTTTGCTTCAAGTAAGGATTTTAAAAATAAATTTCCCCTTTAAATCTCTTGAGCGATTTTCATTTTTTGCAAGGCCGCACTGCTGGTGTCCTGGAAAAATGGAGAGTTAGGGCTTTATCAGTTGGTGCCCCGAGGTATGTGGCAAAGAAGCTAAATCCTTAAAGATTAGCAAAAAAAATGCAGCACATGGCAATAAGGGGCTTATATGACTACTAGTATTAGTTCAGGTGAAAGAAGTATTGCTTATACATAAAACTGGACAAATCCACTGACAATGTATTTTTAGTTAGCTACAAAGGAGTCTTATATTACTGGACTTTACCTCTTTGGTGAATTGGGAAGCTTAGTAATCCACTGTAAATGCTCTTCTGCGTGCCCCAATTCTCAGCATCGCTGTAAAGTGCTGTTCTTTTATTTTAACCCTTAGAAGTTCATGTTATTCCCCAGTTTTGGCTTTGTGCCATTTCAAGATGGCATTAGTCATATTGTTTAAGTAACTGAAGTAATTGTCATTTAGTTTGTTGATTTCTGGGAAGGACACATAAAATATTATGCTTGTAGGAAACATTTCTTTATATTGGTAGGTATTTAGATAAAGTTAATATAGTAAAAACTCTGGTAAGAAATTTTTATTTAGAAATTGTACTTTCTATATATTATTAGCATCTTTATTAATCTTTTTCAGCACTCACTTGAATTTTAAGTTAAATCTGATTTAGCTTCTTTAAGAATGAAATTAAAGTATGGAAATATTTTTAAGTAGGATGACCAAACATTCTGGTTTGCCTGGGACAGTCCAGTTTACACCTGTCATGTTAACTAAATAATAGCACCCACTTTCACTCTCAAAGATGTCTCTGTTTGAGTGATGTGGTGGTCATGCTCTTTACGGTAAAACTATGAGATAAGGTACAGGTTTACTAAACATCTCTCATCTTCAGAGCACATTTATACCATTTTTAATTTGACTTACAAAGTGTATCTCGATTTGTGTTTGTTTTCATAGAATATCATTTATAACATTTTTATAGTAGATCATAAATAGACCATATCTAGATTCTTTGCCCTGTCAAGCCGTTTAAGATAGCATCAAAAATTCATCCAGTTTAGTTGAGTAGAAGTAAGGTAAAAATTAATCTCATTTTCCATATAAAACTAGTTAGCCTTCCATAATAAGAATATATATATATTTCAACCAACCCTGGCCACCTCACAAGTATATACATCAGAAAAGACACTGACAGAATATGAACAACTCAACACAAGACATCACAATTACCAGAAAAAAGGGCTCAAAGTGTATGGCAGAGTCAAGGAGCTGTATGGTAGAGCAAAGGATGAATTTGGTGTCAGGAAACCTGGGTTTAGATCATTTGGTTACCAGCTTTATAACTCTGGCAAACAACGTAGTCGTTTTGAGCCCTCAGTGTGTGAGATAATAATACTCTCCACACCTACCTTACAGAGTGGTGAAGATTAAACTGGATCATGTGCATGGGATGCACTTTGTGAAGTGCTTTTCAAGTGTGAGTTATAATTATTGTGCAGTATGGTAATAGAAATGGGCCAAAGTACAATTGAAACATAGTAAAGAAAAAATTTTAAGGGTAGGGCAGCAAACAGGTTTTTAAAAATTAAAGCTTAAGAAAATGTTATATATAATACTGTTGTGGACTGAAGAAATGAGGAATATTACTCTCAATACCTCATCACTTACGAGTATGTGACCCTAAATTTTTTAGAATTGAAGAAATCTAGGAACTTTATATAATTTTTCATTCTTTGAATCAAAAAAACATTCAATCCTTGTTTTGCTATTTGTGTGATATTAGAATGGAAAAGGCAGAAGGAAAAGAAAGGAAAAATAGTTACTGCGTAAATAATCCATTTCCCTGTAAAATGGAAACCAAAACATGTACCCCTTTGTTTATTTAAAAACTTAAATGAGAACGTCTGAAAAATAACCACAGTGCCTGGCAAGTAGTACGTGGTTTATAAATGTTTACTTTGAATATATTTGTTTCTTCTCCCAGAGATCACACAGGAAGGTGAGAAAAATACAGAAGGCTTAATAGTTTACAAAGTATACTGGACCATTGGTTTTCTGTTTGGTAAGATATGGAACGTTTTGTGAGGAAAAAAAGAGAAAGTGAATGTAAACCCTAGCTGGTTACACTTGGATCTTGCTCTGCCCCCATCCCAGTAACCCTTGATCCCTGGGGACCTTGAGGAAAATCACTAGACGAGACTGTCCAAAGGACTGGGCAAATGAAGGAGCCATCTGCCGAAAGTGAGACCATGAAGAGGAGCAAGTTTTGTGAGGAAGTTGATAAGTTAAAGTTTAGCTGTGATGAGATGAAGAAAAATGGGATATTTAGTTGAAAATGTTCAGTAGGCAACATTATATTTTGGTCTTAGGTCCATCAGTTCTGGTCTAAAGGGGGCAAGAGTTTGAAGACATGGCGTATTTAAAAACTATGATTAAAACCATGGACATGATCGAGATCACTGAAGAAACTGGAATGACAAGAGGAAAGGACCAAATAAAGTCAGCCACAAATAGAGGACTTTTGAAAGAGAAGGGAGAAGAGTGATAAGATCTACAATGGAAAAACATATTGGGACCATTAGGAAATAATTAGTGTCTACAAAGCATGGTTTTAATGGTATTTTTGGTGCTGAAAGTAGATTGGAGTGGGCTGAGGAATCGGTGAATTGGAAACTTAAGAAATGTGAGAAGTTGTTAGCTAGAAACTGAAAAGAAGGCAACTAAAAAAAAGAGTTAAACACCTTTAAAAGCTAGATAAAAATAATGAATGAAACTGAGAAGTTGAAAATGCTATAGATAAATAGGGTAATTGATGGAGGAAGTTTCTTCGGAAGACAAAAGGAGACGGGCTGTAGTGTAGTTGTGGATGTAGTTGGTAGGAAATTGAAGGAGTTCCCCTGCCTAGTGGTCAAAGTCATAGTTCTTGATGTAACAATAGATTAAAATTGAACTTTAGAAAGGGATAGGTTTATGTGCAATATATTAGCTATATGATGCAGCCTATTGATTATGTTATTACAGTCATCCCCCTGTAGAACCACCAAATTATTTCATTATGACTGAATTCTTGAGCTTGCAACTAGTAGCACAGTGACTAGCAGTGTGTATGGTAGAACCCGAGGCTAGGGATATTAAACTCCTGGCAGTGCCTAGGACAGTTTTATTCAAAGAACTGTCCAACAAAATAAAGGCAATAAAACCTTTATTAAATGACTGATACAATACTTTGGAACTGCAAAGCTTTTGTTCAGTTTGTTCATTCAAAATAATACATCATAGGACCTTCAAATCAAAAATTGTGAAGAATCCTTTAATATCATACTTAATTTGTATACTACTTTTCTGACTGTTAGAATATTTCAAATATTTGTGAAATCTTGAAGTTCAACAGTTGCCTTCACCAAAAATCCAAAAATTGAACAGTTTAACGCTGTAAATTATACTTGGTATTTCAGTTTTCCTGTATGATGATGCCAGCTTCACATGTTTTTAATGTTATTCAAGTCCTGTATATAGATGCCCTTTATCTTATAGTGGAAATATCATTGCATTTTTTTCTACTCATGGTAGGTCTGGCAACTATTTAAATGTTCCACCAAATAGTTTGGGTAACGATTTTTGTTTAAAAAAATTCTAACAGTAAAATGAAAGAAATTAACTAAAACTAAGAAAAGACAGAGCTTACTGCCAACATTTACACAAAGTGATCAAAGTTTGTAGAATTTTTCATGATGCCAGGTAGTCTTCAGTTGTTGAAAACTAAAACACTGAATATCCCAGATTATCTTTGCATCTAGCACGTTAGCCACATTTGAGGTTTATACCTGCTTGTCAATTTTGTGGAGATGAGGAAGTAGGAGAAGAGGTAAGGAGTTACTTTTGTCGAAAAATATGTATATGTACATATATATATATATATATTCAACATTTAATGTCCTGACTTCAACAGATAAAAGTGGAGCCAGTTGTTCCAGCCCCAAGTCCAGTCATCCCCAGATTGACTCTTCGAGTTGGTGCTGGTCAAGACAAGATGTGAGTATAAATGTTTTGAATTGGAGTGAAATAATTTCAACTGAACCTTTTCTACTCTATCCTACTGTATTTAGAACCCTACAAACCTTTTCCAGGTATGAACATGTAGGGTCAAACTTTATTTTGAGAATTCTTCATCTTCCAATTTTTACTGCTTCCTGAGAGTGAATGCATATTGCTTTATTTAACAGTTAGGATCCTTTTTTGTCCTCGTTCTTCTTTTTTTAAAAAGACTAGCACATGGCATTGTTTCTGCCTAGTTTTTAAGGTTCTTGTTACCTGAAAAAATAAGTAATGTACAGAACAGACTAACTGCCATAGTACACCCAGGAGGATGTAATGTTACACCCTCTCAAGTATGTATTCTCTATCACCATATCAAAGAACAAGAATCTCTGCTTGCTCCGATGGCACATCTTTCTTCTGTGCCTAAAAAACAAAGATACTGCCAAAAGCCTGGTGAAGCAGCATATGATAGTAACAACTGAAGTCTCGTCTGCCTTTTTTAAAGAGGGAACTTGAAATGTAAACCCCTATGTGTGCTGTTTGTCTGAATTTTCACAGAATCATATCAGCCCACCCTTCTTTAAAATAAACTAGTTGTCTGTTTCTTTTATTCATTTTTGGGGGTACGAATTAAGGCTGATGGTGTTCTTACATGATAATCTGATGATAAAACATTGATTTTTTTTGGTAAATCATGTTGAAATCATTGTTTTTATTCTAAAATCATACTATATATCATTTAAATGAATTTCACAAGATAATTGTACAAGTTTATAACCTTATTTTTACCAGTAAGTCTAAAAATGAATTTGTGTCCATTACAATCAAATATTGTGTAGAATAGAATATAGACTTGCAAGGCATTTACTTTTCACTTAGTGTTTAGCCATAAAAAGAAAGTAGGACCCATGAATTTACTTAGTAGGTAGAATAGACCACAGAAAATATTCAGTATGTCCCCAGGGGTTTATTCCATCTTAAAGTTTCTGTTTATTTTATGCTGCTGCTTTTGTTAATTCCCCATGTAATGCATTAAAAAAAGTTCAGTATCATGATGATGCATGATAGTATAGAAGCAAAACATGGTCTTCTAGGAGAGTGTATACTCTTCTGAAGACTATATAAGAAGAAAATCCAGAGAGTTCATTCTTTTTTTACTTAAACTGTCTGTATAATTTCCACAATCCTCTTTAGGTGGTATCAGTAGATGGTGGTTGGTACCATTGTTGACAAGCTTAGACAGAATAGAAAAGTGCTATAGATTTAAGTTCTTTTTAACCAGATACTGTTATAACTGCTGTCCTCGCTCTTACCTACAGAAATTTAAGTAAATTTATTCTTAGTCTTCAACCAGTAGAGGACAAAAGACTAATTAGCAAGGAGACCCAACCAAAGAAACTTGCTCATACTGTCTTCTTGGAAATTCTGTATTTGGGCTCATTTCTCTTAGGGGAAGATGTTCTTATTTTATCTCATCTACTACTTCATATTTATGCCTGTTATTTTCAGTAACTCACCATTACTTAAGTTTTACTTCCCCACAAAAGTTTGGCTTGTGCATTTCTTTTAGAGAAAAGTTTGTAAAAAAGCATTGATAATGTTTGTCTAATCTGATCTTAAGCATCTGATTGACTTTTTCTCTTCTCAGTGTCACCCATGCACCTAAGATATTGGAAGATCTGAGAAACAGATCTTATTTCCAGTGTTAACGAAATTATAATACCCAGACATTCTAGACAAATTGTCCATGAAAGTGTAACATTATATAGCATATGAACTTTTAGATATATAGGTACATAACCTCTATGTTATATGAATAATAATCATTTGACCAAAGTCAGATTCAGGGAAGTACTTGTAATAAGCAAAAGAATAAATTAAGTGAAATGTATTTTAAATTAAAATAAGTCAGAGGGAAAAGTGGCCCAATTCACATAGTAATAGGATGTTACATAACTTAGTAGAGTTTTGTTTGTTTGTTTGTTTGTTTGTTTGTTTTCCTCAATCATGGGGTCAGTAAACTATGACATGGGCCAAATTCATTTCACTGCCTGTTTTTGTATGGCTCACAAGCTAAGGATGGTTGAAAAAAATTTAAAGAGTAATATTTTATGACACATGAAAATTATATGAAATTCAAAATAATCTCTTATTGTTGTAGCATAAGGACACATGGCTTATTCCATGGCAGTAATAATGGAAAGGAGGCAGTAGATTCATATAAATGTGCCTATACTTCTTCAGTTTGTACCCACTTGGAAGTGTAATGAGGTTAAATTAATGAGCAGACGGATTCAAAAAGGGGGATTTGAATAGTCTGAGGGAGGAAGTTGTTTATTGCTGAAAAACAGGCAAGGATTAGAGGCTTTTGAAATTATAGGAAAAAGAAAAAGTTTTACAGGGTTCAAATTATACCCTCTCATTGAAAGATCTTTAAGACAATACTTAGTTTCTAAATCTTCTTAAATAAAGAAGTTACGTCTTCTGCCCTTGATCAAGGAAAGTACTTTGAGGTTAGATTATTTCCTGTGTTCTCTGTTATTGTTCCTTGAAGCAAGACAGAAGTACCTTGTTTTTGCCTTGACTTAAAGTGCCTGGAAACTATAATATAAAGGATCTATGGTGAGTCCAGTACCTCTTCGTGATGGTGTTAAAATTGAAGATGACTTTGCAAGGACCTGAAATTCCTTTAACATGTCCCCCAGTAATGTGTATTCAGAGTTCCACTTAGTCTGTATTGAAGATGAAACTAAATAGTAACCCTGAAATTAACAATCTCAACACCTTTCAAGTTTGGTAGAGTAGTATGAATGGGAAGGAGCAACACATTCAAGTAAATTGCTGGGACAGATCTGAGCCTGGTCTCACAATCAAGTAGGTTTTCAGTTTGCTAAGGAAGAGCTGCCTGAGATTATGTTGATCAGAACTCTGACGTCTCCGTTGGACTTGGTGACAGTACGGTGAGGGTACTGTCCACTTCTGTGGTGGGGTGAGTGGCAACACATTAGCTGTGTTATTTGTCATCCCAGTCTTCTCATTTTATTGAGTTAGTTATGTTCTTTTGAGCAAATGTAAGAAGAATGGGCTAACTTATAGCATTCATTCATTCATTTCTGTGAAGAAAATAGAGCGAAGTGAGGTGATGCAGTATCTTAGGGACAGGAATAGTTCAGATAGGGATGTCAAGACATGACAGAACAGGACCTGCTCTCTTCAGAGTTAAATGTGGGGCTATAGTTATAAAGCTCAAAATTCTTTTAAAGGACCTTTTCATTTAAAAAGTTAAGTTTAGATATTGGTAAAGTATTAAGAAAAAATGTAAAGGTATATGAAGATTTGGGGGTGAATACTAGCAGGTAGAGCATTAAGCATTCCTCACCTCTTACAGTTCTCAAATGCCTCTTTAATACTGTCCTTCTGCTGGAACTGGGAGGAAGCTTTTGTCTTTCTCTCTATGTACTCCTTCCCCTTTCCCTTTGGGCAGAGTGGCTCTTCTGCCTGCTATGTCACACTGGTGCGCTGGTCCTTCTGTTCCCAGGACGATGCTGCTCTTATTCAGTGACCTCATCAGAGAGAGGGTGGTTAATTGCGACCCCCTAAACATACATTAATTCTCAGTCATTTTTCCAATTAATATCTAGTAGTATATTTGATCAAGTGACACAGAATCATTAATGACCCCTTTTTGAGAACAATATGATTATCAATGATAATTCTCTATTTCTTTTGACTTAAAAGGTCACAATAGATAGTCTCTTTTGCACATTTAACTTTTTTCTAAAATATACAAGTTATGTTGAGATAGTTTTCAGTGGCTTCTTTATTGCTGGCAATTACAGTTTTTTTTCTGCTAAAATTTTTATTTCCGGTGTTAACACAGCCATGGGTATTATCAGATTTCTTACAATTTAGGGAATTTAGTAATTAGACCTCTCTTAGCACCGGTGCTAAAGATGTCATGCCTTCCTTTTCATGTAAATAATTTGGGGTTGTGTTACAGTTTTTAGAGTGTAGCTTATGCCTGGAAAAGAGCTGTTTAATAGTTAGGATTTCTACATTATTTGTATGTATACAATGAAAATGGGAATGAAAACTTTGCCCATTACTCTTGAGAAGCAGAAAGGTTTGATCTTTAAAAACATAAAGTTATATCTGTTGTCTTTTTTGCAATTCAGACTTTTAGGGTCGACACTTTTTGACAGTGCAGTTAGAAGTAGCATATAATCACAGGCAATAGAGGATAATTGTTTAAAATATTTTTAAGTAAAATAAGCATTTTATGTTTTAAAATGTAGCCAGAGTTCTATAAAAGACATTTAACAGGATGAAACACATATAGTGGTATTTTTAGTGAATAAGTTTTTTAGAGAAATAATAGCAAATGGTTTTTAACCCACACTGTGAATTGTCCCTCTAGACTTCAAATGTTGTTTATTCATATATAACTTATTCCTAGTGTGAACAAGTTTATGATAAGTCAAACAGAGAACTTATAATAAAGTTACCAGAAAATAGAAATAGGAAACTAACCAAGGGGGGGCGGGGGAGAAGCAAATGATTTCTTATCAAATATGATTATGGCTTCCTAGCAATAAGGGCAAAAAGTGAAATACATTTTGAAAAAGTAATGTACCTTAGTTTCCCAGGAGCAACAGTGTTTTCCAAGGCACTAAATTTAAAACTTTATTTCTGTATGAAACCAGATAGCAGCTTTTATAGCAGATACAAAGGCATTTTTTATTTGACTATTTCTTGCACTGATCCCTAATCCAAGTTGAAGAGAACTCTGTAAATAAACAGTCTTCTTGTGTCTAATTAAAATACTCTGTATTTTCTTTTTGTATTAGTCAAGAGTCTCGATGCAAGCAATAAAAACCCAAATCAAACTAGCTTAAAAGAATAAAGGGTATATTTGACTTGAGGTGAGGCAGTATCCAGGGTTCAAAAAATGTCCTTAGGACTCTGCTCTGCTTTCTTTTCCTCTATCCTGCCTCTGTGTTGTGGCAGAGATGGTCCAAGTCACTTGAGGCTGATGTGGTTCTTAATGCTCAATATCCCTGTCACCCCCACCCCCTCACTGAATTCATTTTCAGTCCCCATCAAAGACTCCAGCTAGCCAGCCTGGTTCCTCAGCCCCTATGGTATAGGGGTAGGAAGAGGTGGTAGGTTCCAGAAGAAAAGGAGGACTCAGTCACCAGATTAAGGGATGAGAAGCAGGCAGAAACAGCTGATTTTTGTTTTGTTTTATTTTGTTTTGTTGTTTTGTTTCGTTTCATTTTATGAACAGCCTGATTTTGTATTTTGATTAAAGTATGCCAGAAAGGCAGAGCAAAGAAACTTGTTGGTTTAAAGAAAAAAAGATCCTTCATTAGTAAAGTTAAGGAACATTTCAAGGAAAAAAATTTGAAAAGTGTTGATAGCTTTGTTTTGCCCAAAGAAAAATGGTCAAAATCATCTTAAGAATGACTATATTTAAAATCTGTGGCATTTTTAGTGCTAGCAAAAGATGGTAACATTACAAATGAAATTTCCTAGCAGCTGAACAATTCAACAGACTCAAACCCATATATCTCAGGTTATGAGAGGAAGCAGATAGTAAAGGTTTTCTTACCCATCCTTCAGCCCTTTTCTGGTTTTTGTAGACAAGCAATCTCATTTTTACTGACCTGAGTTATGACAAAATCTCAAAGTTCAATCTCTGCTCTGGACACATTATAGTTTGTTCATTAACACAAAAGATGCAGTGTATTTAAGAGAGAAAAAAAAGTATATTGTTAGAAAAACTGGCTTTAGGTTTTGGGAAATGCTTTTACTACACAGTAAAACAAGTGGAAAGATTATAATCAAGGCATTTCCATCTTACTTGTAAACAATTACAGCAGTTCTTACACGGATGCCACATTAGAAGACTTGGGAAAATTTACTGGATTCCATTCTAATGCAATTAGAGCTAATTTTGTTCTTTAAATGAATAAAAGGTCAGCTAGTAAATCTAGCTTATCTTGAGTCCAGACTTCAATAAATTGTTTTATTTAATTTGTTGTAAAAGATCTTATCCTTAATGGGTCTAGGTCTTATTAGTTCACTTAGGTTTTAAAATATTTATGACCACCTTTTTAGATATGATTTGAATGATAGTTGGAAAGTTTCTCTCTGCAGTGTTATCAAGACCCAAGATCACTAATTGAGTGAATATAGGAAGGTACTTAAGATTTGTTATCTAGAAAAAGCTGACGTGAACTTTCAGCATTTAAATATTCTTTAACCTGTGACAGGCTGAGATAATTTAGCTATGTCATGGTAACCTTTTGGATATTATCTGACTATAATTTCCCCTAAAGATGAAACTACTCACACTTCTAGTGTTTAAAAAGAATATGTACCTACTGAAAACACTTAGGTATTCTTATTATTACTGACAGCCACATGGAAAATGTAAATCCTTTGCCCTCTGTTATTTCCTGTCATTTTATGGGGTTATGTAATGTTAAAATACTTATATCAAGACTTTGGAGACACAGTGTAATGTTTATTCTTCTTTATTCCTACTACTACCTTTGTAGCTTATAAAATGGATATTTTTGTCACTGCAGGATCTCTGTGATTTAGAATATTGCTTCTTTTAAAAATGTGGTTACCAGAGGCTCAGCACATGGGTTAAAGGATGTGTCACTCTGAACTGTACTGACTGGCTGGCTAACTGACCCCTGTCTAGATTTCCTCTTTTGGGTACCAAAAGTGTATCTATCCTCAAAGCTTATCTTCCAGGCTCCACAAAGCACAGCATCCCTCCTTGTTTTCAGGATCAACAGCTCCTCTTGTGCCTTCCTTCATTCCCACCTTTTCTGCCCCCTCCCCCCAGGAAGTTCCTTCTCTTCATTGTCTACCCTGTGTCTTCTTTTTTTCTCTTTCCTTCCTTTGGGCTTGTATTTTCCCATCCTAAACCTTTTCACCTTTACCACATCTTCCTGCCCCCACTTTGAGGAGAGAAAGGTTATATAACTTCCTCCTCCCGTTCTGACTTCTCAAAATTTATTCTTCACCTGTACTTTCTTCCAACATTCATTCTTAAATTCATTGCATTCTGGTTTCTGCCCTAGAAGCTTTTCTGAAGCTTCTCATTGAGATCCTGGTCATGGTCATCCTTTCCACTCTATTGGACATGTTGTATACCCTAGCCCCTTTTTGAAATTTTCTATTCCTTGTTTTTCTTGCTACTACACTCATCGGATTCTTTTTATCATTCCTTTTGTCTTTCTTTAATGAACTTCTTTCTTTCTCTTCTTGCTCTTGGTCCACTGCTCTGTTCTTTCTCTGTAAATTTTCTCATTCACTCTTTAGATTTAAAATTATGCAATGAGAATTCCCAAATCTGTATTTTCAGCTCACATTTCTCCCCAAAGATTCAGGCTACTCTGCCTAGTTATCTGCTAAAAAGTTCTGACTGGACAGACCAGAGGCACCTCAAACATCATAGCATTTCCAAAATTGAACATGCCATTATTTCTCCATCTTTATTCTTCTGCTTATGCTTTTTATCTCTTAATGATAAGACCAGAGCCTCCATTTTCAATAAATGTTATATGTTTTCTTCCTTGTAATGCTGACTGTGGACTTTTATTGTAAAGAGAAATACTTTCACCAAGATGTTACCTATATTCTTTTCTGCCCTTTGGATAAAATAATGTATAAAAAGTAAAAGGACTTTTCAGGACATATTTTAAACAAGTGCTAGTAAATGTTGAAGTACTTGGCTTTGTTTCTTAATCCTTTTTTCTGATGATAAAAATAACACGTGGTCAGATTTCTTTTTTAAGAAAAGATGTAACTTAGCCTTGGCTGGCGTAGCTCAGTGGATTGAGTGCGGGCTGCGAACCAAAGTGTCGCAGGTTCGATTCCTAGCCAGGGTACATGCCTGGGTTGCAGGCCATGACCCCTAGCAACTGCACATTGATGTTTCTCTCTCTATCTCCCTCCCTTCCCTCTCTAAAAATAAATTAAAAAAAAAAAGAAAAGATGTAACTTAGAAAGGGAAAGTTGCCCTAAATCCTACTCTTCCCATAATAATCACTACTAGTTGTTTGGTATGTATTTCAGCAATTTTTAGTAAGAAAGTAGGTCTAGGCTTATTTCACACACACTTCTACAACTTGTCCTCTTCCCCTTCACAGTGCCTCTGTGATGTGGCATCTGATTTTACTGTTGTGTCAGTTTGTGTTTTCAGTTGCCAATTTTGGGACATATGAATTGTTCCAAATTTTACAACAAATAAAGAAAAAGTGGCCTCATTTATAGATTGTTGTTTATTCAAATGTCGCTAGGCCAAAGAATATGAACATTTAAGATTTTTAAGAGATTATTATACCAAATTATTATCCAAAGGCCATACTAATTAAGATTTCCACTTACAGTAAATGAGAATGAAATGATTATATTTAAGAAAGATTAGTTAAATCTGGTGGTTATGAAATTATAAGAGCCTCTGGGGCAACTAATAAGTTATTACAGGTAGATTCATTCTTCTCCCTTGTGGACCTGTGAGTTCATTTTATAGAAATCCTTTCTTCTTCAGAGGGAGTTTTTGATTTAAGAATAATTACCATGTTTACTCAGGCTGTTCCCAGGTATCTTCTGAAACATGTAGGTCCTTGGGGCTGTCTCCCTCACAGGTGAATGGGGGCATGGGGGGTAGAGTTGTGTTATCCATGTAAAACATAATATTACAAATAGTTCTTTTTTGTTGATAGTGTTTGTGTCTTGGAGATCATGTATCAAATTAATCTGAGAAAAGGACATAATAAATACTGTGAATTTATTCAGATGTTTATAAGTATTCAATTAAAAAGAAGTTTTCAAGGCTAATACATTTGATGTTGTTGCTGCTGTTAAAGTAATCAAGCAGGCATTTTTCTTTAGTCCTTTGGATAGTACCTCTTCTTTTTGAAAACAAGTGTCTGTTGTAAATCCCATGTGAATTTCTAAGGTAGTTGAAGTTTACTTTTGGATGGATGCCAGAATAAGAATTTTGTCTCTAAAAAAGGTTCAGTGTTATATTTGTTGCCTGTTTTTAGTCATTGTATAGATTTTTTCCATGCATTTTGTAGACTATTTTATCAGTTTTGCCTTGTCCTTATTTGTGCCAGAGATGCCCTATTATCAGTTCAAGTACATTTTCTACCAGTTTATAAACCCAGGGGAAGTAGGCCCAGGGGTCCCAGAGAAGGGTCTAAATGTAAATAGCCCAGCTGGGGGTCCTTTGTCATTCATGTCCCAAACAATCACTCCAACAGCCACAGCCATGGAGTTGTCAGTGCTGTACTTGGCCTGGCTCGTGTGTGCTGTCTCAGAAATAAGGGTAAGGTAAAGGCTACCCAAACCATGGGGGCTGAAAATGGGAGGAGAGAGGGGCCTGAAGGCAGGAGGGGAAATGGATGCTATTTCTCCTTCTGGAAATGGGTGCTATATAAATAGGCAAACACAGCAGATACCCATTCTCCAGCATAAATGCTTAATTTTTAAGTTCCTGCTTCTGTCTTCCTTAGAGCTTCTAGTATGCTGAATGTTTAAAGCCACTAAACTTATATATGAATACGTATACATACATAGACATGTATACACACATTTATGTATATTCATGGTGTTGTGAAACATCTATTTGCATCATTTATTTGTGAATCTTTTCATAAATTTTCTTTGCTGTTTTTAATTTCCTATGAAATATAATATTAGGCATCATGAAATTGCTTAGCCAAATTTAATATTATCTGGTTAAAAATTTCAGTCTACAAATTGTTGGTAACATTAATAACCTTTCTAAAGGAAGAGTTTGGAGTTTCCCTGTATAGTGCTGTGTACACTGTAGATAATAAATTAAAACTTGTTTGATAGACAACTATAAAATTTTTGTTACCTTACTATATGGGCAAATTTAAAAGCAGAAATCTTACTTTCTAGAGATTATAGAATACCAGTAATATCAACCCTGCTATGAATTCTATTCCCTAGCCATTTCTTTTACAATACCTCAGCATTGTTGGTTACGAACTCTGACTCCAGATGCAAATAATATTAACTTGGCCAGTAACTGATACTGGTCTGTGATCCAGAGTTTGAAAAATAATGCTCCTGGTAAATATGTATAAACTACATTTGTGATACAATATACTTACTTGATTTTATTTTAATTAATGTGTGTTGCATCTTTTATTCTTTATTGAATTTATTGGCGTAACAGTGGTTCACAAAACCACGCATGTTGCAAGTGTACAACTCAACAAAACACCATCTGCACCCTGCATCATGCACCTTTTGCCCCAAGCAAAGTCTCTGTACATCCTTTTTTAGAAATAATTTATTATTTTTCAATTACAGTGGACACACAATATTATATTAGTTTCATGTCTACGACCACGTGATTGAATGTTTGTATAACTTACAAAGTAATCACCCCAATAAATACAGTTCCTGTCTGGCACCACACACAGTTACTCCATCACTGATTATATTCTGTGCTGCAATCCACAGCCCACATGTGGCATCTTAAGTACCGTGCTATTCTAAAATGTGTTATAATGAAAAGATCTTTAAACTTCTTTTTAGAATTACATATTTTTCCAACTGTAATTGAAAAATATTTTATTATTTTTAATAGTTCATTTTTATTATATTTTTTCCATTACCATTCATGGCCCTATTCTCTTCCACCTCCACCCATCCCCTTCCCCCTGAAGTCACCACACTATTGTCCACGTCCATATTTTTTCAAACAGACCCAGTTGAAATTAACTATATATTTTAAAGGGATTGTTCTTGTGTTTATTTGAGATTATCTGTTAGAGTACCCCTGGCTAATGTTGGACATTAACCTATTTTGAACACAGCTTTAGTGTGCATTATGACCCAATTGAAGAAATACTGATTTATCTATATAAAGACAGGTGATCTAAAACACATAGGAACATTTAGTCATTAATAATATTAGATTCATTGGTTCTGATATAAGAGAAACAGAATGAGTACATCACAATTTTAAGTGATAAATGGCCAATTTCTAACTTACCTCAAACCATTCAAAGCCAAGTAAGGCAGATTGCATTGCTACATTTTTATTGTTTTCATTGGGCTCATAATAAATATAAGGAAATTCATATATACCATATATTTAGGCTACTTTCAAAGTATGTTGATAGTGGAAATTTTGAATTACCTGTACTTCTTTTTACTGGCTTTCCTTGTATGAGTTATTTTTCTGTATGCATGTATACATCTGTAAATCAGTACATGTGCTTTAAAGTATTACTACTATTTAATTTTAAAGAAACTGAAAGAAGAAAAATAGATTTTAAATAAGAAATAAGTTTTCAGATTCCCTGGCTTTTGGCTGTTCTGCTCATTTGTACTCCTGAGCTAAACATCGAAATTACAACAACTCAGAGATTACCTGTCAACTCAGAGGCCACTGTCATTGGACCAGTGCTGCTGATAGAGCAGGAGTGGAAGAGGAGGGGAGGAAGAGTGTCAGCAGGTGCTTCAGAGAGTCCCATTCTGAGGACATATCGTTGGAGTCGGATCCAAAACAGTCCTCAGAAGAAGAGTGTGACAGACTTCTATTCTTTCTTGACATGGCCCTCACACCGAGGTTTGTAACTTCTCTTGCCTGTCTCGGTTATTCTTGAGGATAGTAGGAAAAACTTTGAGGAGGCAAGAGAACCAATATCTAAAGTAGCCCCTAAAACTCACAACTGAATTTTTTATTCAGGCCTTTAAATGCATTGAGAGCTACAGTGACCTTATGTTGTTTTCCTTTTTTAATTTTTATATTTATTGATTTAAGAAAGAGAGGGAAGGAGGGAGAGAATAGGTGGGGCAGAGGGAGAGAGGGAGGGAGGGAGATTGATTTGTTGTTCTACCTATTTATGCATTCACTGGCTGACTCCCCTGTGTGCCCTGACCAGAGATCAGACCTGTGACCTTGGTGTGTCCGGACGATGCTCCAAACAACTGGGCTGCCTGGCCAGGGCTCAGTGACCTTATCTTTTCCTTCTTGTTTTCCTTCTTTATCTCTCTTTTAGAATGATCTGAACTTCAAGTGTGACTCTATAGAGTCAGTGGAATAATTTTAAAAGTTCTTTACTGCCACAGAGAAAATTTTAGAAACATTCTTTTATATGTATATTTTTAAAATTTTATTTATTCACTTACTGCTTTAAACTTCCTTGGACACCTTTTTGAGAAAACGAATTTTCTTATTCATAAGAGTCCTTTATATCTAAAGCAACCAAAATGATTGCTCATTACATATTTTATTAATTGTTATAATTAATTTATTTCTTTGGTATGTGGATAAACATATCCTTTTATATGATTTTGTATTTTGTATTTTATAGTTTAACAATTGGACGTGTTCTTTTCCAAACAGATTGTTAAAATTGTTTTTATTATGAAAGATATAAGAAGAATGAACAGACAATCTAAAAGAAGACTTGTATTGCAGCTGTAGGAGAGGGTACTTTTTGTGTGTGTGTGTGTGTGTGTAAAACTCTGGAGTACAGAATGCATATATATGCACTTATTTGCTTATTTGAGCCCACAATGATGAAAATATATACATTATGTGTATCTGTATATATCACACACTATAAACATATATTTTTCCATGCTATTTACAGAGGATAAGAATTTGATAATTCTGTGGTGATTTTTGGTGAAGACACAATAGCTATGATCGGATTTTAATATATTTTAAAGTAGTAGTGTTGGATTTTCCAAGCATGACTTCAGTAGTAACTAAATTTTCTAACACTCCAGTGAGAATACAAATCTTAATCACAGTCTTAATCATTTTTCAAGTTCAGTGAATATCACCATATTGCTTTTAATGTTTTCAAATAACTTGGGATGTTATTTAATCCTAAAATGAATGAATGAATAAATGAATGAATGTTTATCTTTTACAGTTAACTTGCAACTTTAGCGTATTTTTATGTAAACGCATCTCTTAAGCATCCCCCTCTATGGACTCTGGACTCAGAGAGTAGTAGGAAAAATAAAGTCTCATCTGTGTTGAATGTTCATTTTCATTTGGCTTAGCTTTTCATACTACAGATACCTTTATTTGCTGAAGAGAAGATTCAGAAGCCTTTCTGAAATCAGTTCTGACACCAGAGAACTTGGTCTTTGAAAAGAACCCTGATAGTGCCCTAGATAATACCCTCATGGGTTTACATTTTTTAAATAATTGGTCTGCATTTAGCAAATATTAATTTTGATTGTATACATAGTACAACTATGTCAAAGGAGATACATCTGTACAAATGATAGATTTGAATCAGATGTTAGTTCTTCTCTCAGGAACATAGATATAAATAATTATAATATAAGGCAGAAAGTATTAAAGGCTACTAGAAATGCATCTAAAATTATATGGAAGTTCAGCGTGATTACTTTGCAGCTAGGAAGGGTTAGAAAAGCCTTGTGAGGAGTAAAATTTGAGTAGACCCCTGAAGGATTAATAAAATTTGGAAATGGAGAAATGTGAAGAGAAAAAAATTAAAGCAAAGATTTACTAAGGCAAATAACCAAAGCACATTTTACCCTAACAAATTTCAGTTTTCTGTTGGCATAGTAGCACATGCACATGCCAGCTTTATTGTGTTTTATCATTCTAAATCATTCTGGATAAAATGCATGTTACCAACATTAAGAAAATGTTTGACTATGAAAACTTAAAACATAAAATAATAATTGAATAAATTTTGACATACCCACTACCCTAATAGATTTATCACCTGAAGATTTAATTTTGCCATACTTACTTGGCCTAATATTTTTCTTCAATTTTTCTGCATAGGACATTTTCCAAGCAAATTCAGGCTTGATGTCACTTTACCTAGACACACTTTCATATGCAGCTCTCAGAATGTGTGTATTTTCTTGTACAACCACAATGCCATTATTTACATCAAATATGTCTACATTTTTCTCGCCCATTATCTCATACCCAGTCCTATTCAGATTTCTTCATTTGTCTCAAAAATATCTTTTGATAGTTGGTTTGTTTGAATCAAGGTCCAAATCACACTTACTCTCTTTATGCCTTTTAATCTGGAACACCACACTCCCTCGTACCCTCTCTCCTTCTTTTTCTGTATAGTGCTGTCATTAAAGAAACCAGACCATTTGTGCAGGAGAATGCCTCACTTTCTGGACTTCTCTGTTTACTTCCTTGTGGTGTCATTTAAACTGTTGTTCTATCCCAATAAATAGGCATTTAGATCTAAAGACTTACAGCTCTAAAGATTGGATTAGATTTTATTTTTTTAAAATTTTTTTATTGTATTTTTTCCGTTACCATTTAGTCCCCTTATCCCCCTCCCCATCAGTCACCACACTGTTGTCCATGTCCATGAGTCCTTTTTTTTTCTCAATCCTTGCACCCTCAACCTCCCCCCTACTCCTTAGCTGTCATCCTGCTCTCCATCTACGAGTCTGTCTCTATTTTGCTTATTAGTTCAACTTGTTCATTAGATTCCACATATGAGTGAAATCATATGATACTTAACTTTCTCTGCTGGCTTATTTCACTTAGCATAATGTTCTCCAGGTCCATCCATACTGTCAAAAAGGGTAATTTTTCTTTTTTATGGCCAGGTAGTACTCCATTGTGTAAAGGTCCCATAGTTGTTTCATCTGCTCATCTATTAATGAACATTTGATCTGCTTCCATATTTTAGTGATTGTAAATAATGTTGCAATTAACATAAGGATTCTTATGTTCTTTTGAATTAGTGTTTTGGGTTTCTTTGGATAAATTCCCAGAAGTGGGTATCACTGGGTTAATAGGCACATCCATTTTCAGTTTTTTGAGGTATCTCCATAATGCTTTCCACAGTGGCTGCACCAGTCTACATTCTCATCAACAGTGCATGAGGGTTTCCCTTTCTCCACATCCTCCCCGGCACTTGTTGTTTGTTGATTTATTGATGATAGCCATTCTGATGGGTGTGAGATGATACCTCATTGTGATTTTAATTTGCATTTCTCTGATGATTAGTGATGTTGAGCATCTTTTCATATGTCTTTTGGCCACCTGTATGTCCTCTTTGGGGAACTGTCTATTCAAGTCCTTTGTCCACTTTTTTAATTGGGTTGTTTGGGTTTTTTTGGTGTTGAGTTTTGTAGGTTCTTTATTTTATTTTATTTATTTTTAGAGAGGGAAAGAGAGGAAGAAAGAAAAGGAAAGAAACATTGATGTGAGAGACAAACATCAACTGGTTGCCCCTTGCACACACCCCAACCAGCAACCAGGCCCACAACCAGGCACATCAAACAGGTGACCTTTCACCTTGCAGAATGACAACCCACTGAACCATGCCAGCCAGGGCCAAGCTCCCCCCCCTTTTTTTTTAACAAGGGTATTTTTTGGCTATATATTTCTTACTGCACATCAATAATCACCTAATGTCTGGTTGTCACATCTTGGTGATGCTGCCACAGTCATTTCAGTAGGAGTTGTGAAGTAGTAGGGTTATTGTCTTTTTTAAATTCAGTCATTCCTTTCACATTTATTAGCTGAAATTCTTCAATAAATGTGATTGTTTTTCATCAACTAGGGCATTTTGATTATTCTGAAATACAATTCATCCAAGAAGAGCAGGATAAATGCTTAGTTCTTTCTACTTACTAGTTCAGTGTATGAAGTTGGTAGAGTTGACACCGTAGTTACCTCCTGTGGTGATTGCTGAGTTTTAGTTTTGGAAAGATCTCCCTCCCACTCCCCCGTCCCACCTCCTCTCCTTATTCTTTTTAATGTTTAGTTTGTCCCATCTTGGCCAATGGGAACTCCTTCCTGTTGTCTTCTGGATTTTAACACGTTCCTATTCATCTTTGATAGCTTTCTTACTTTTTTGGTATAAATGTTGCAGGTTTATCTTATATATATCCTGCCACAGAGCTGGAATTAGTTATTCCCTCAAGGAACCTTCGTTCCTTTTTGTGGAAAAAGGTTTTTAGGAATCACAGTCTGGTACTGGAGGTACCCATTGCTACTGGGAAGTCATCACTCTTCGCCTTTACAACAGGCAAAATGAGAAAACAGTTACTGTTGAAAAAAACAAATTATGAGTTTATACTGTTATTTCTGATTGATCAAACTATCGAATGAGGTTAAAGATTAAGATTGTTCTCAGTCTGTTTATTGTAAAATAAATCCACTGTGGATGTATGACCATAATGCTGTCCTCCCCGTGTCACCTGACGTGGTGTTTCTCTGTGTGGCAATGTCACCAGCATGATATATCTGGAATTTCATTCATTTCCATTTATGTTCAGCTTGCAGGCAATTCTGTAAATTTAATTTTCTGAATATGTAAAGTTTAATTGGCTCCAAAGTTGAAACAGTATAATAGGAAGTCTTGCTTCCATCCCTTTCTCTCTGCCTTTACACTCCTTTCCTTATAGGTTACCATTTTTGTTTCTTTTTCCTTTTAATTCTTCTAGTATATCTTATAAATACAAGAAAATGTGCATTGTTTATTATTTATCTGAGTATCAATACCCTTTAGAGATATTTTACAGATTTTTGAACCCTTGGCCATAGAAGTATAATCATTTGGGTAAGAGTCCTTTGTAAATGAAGATTCTACAATGGCTCTATTTTCCTCTAATTACTTCATACAATTTTTTTTTCAAATAGGTCCTGTCTGAATAAAAGATAAAATGTTTGTGCTTGATGTGCACTTGGGCTATGACAAGATAAAATATCCATTTTGTGGGATGATGTAAATATTTAAAAGGCAAGCCATGTGAACTTGAAGAATTAAATCCATTTGCAGCTGTGTTATAAGTATATGAATGCTAAGAGTTGAGCTGTAAGGATCAAGAATAAGAAGTACTGATTGATTTGAAAAATCAGCATGTAACTGATCCTTATAATTGTCTTTGGGTATTTGTACTTTTAATCAAATGTAAAATATGGAAATGACTGTTACAATTTGGCATTTTAAGTACTCATACTCTAAAATATGATTTCTTTTTTTAATATACTTTATTGATTATGCTATTACAGTTGTCCCATTTTCCCCCTTCACTCCCTTCCACCCTGTATACCCTCTCCCCCCCATATGTCCCCCTTTAGTCATGTCCATGTGTCATACTTACAAGTTCTTGAACTTCTACATTTCCCATACTATTTTTACCCTCCCCCTATCTATTTTCAACCTACCATCTATGCTACTTATTCTCTGTACCTTTTCCCCCTCTCTCCTTCTCCCACTCCCCTGTTGCTAACCCCTCCATGTGATCTCCATTTCTGTGGTTCTGTTCCTGTTGTAGTTGTTTGCTCAGCTTCTTTTGGTTTTGTTTTAGGTGTGGTTGTTAATAATTGTGAGTTTGCTGTCCTTTTACTATACATGTTTTTTCTGTATCTTCTTTTCTTAGATAAGTCCCTTTAACATTTCATAAAATAAGGGCTTGGTGATGACGAACTCCTTTAACTTGACCTTATCTGAGAAGCACTTTATGTGCCCTTCCATTCTAAATGAGAGCTTTGCTGGATAAGAGCAAATCTGGGATGTAGGTCCTTGTCTTTCATGACTTGGAATACTTCTTTCCAGCCCCTTCTTGCCTGTAAGGTCTCTTTTGAGAAATCAACTGACAGTCTGATGGGAACTCCTTTGTAGCTTACTGTCTCCTTATCTCTTGCTGCTTCTAGGATTCTCTCCTTCATTTTTACCTTGGCTAATGTAATTATGATGTGCCTTGGTGTGTTCCTCCTTGGGTCCAACTTCTTTGGGACTCTCTGAGCTTCCTGGATTTCCTGGAATTCTATTTCCCTTGCCAGAATGGGGAAGTTCTCCTTTATTATTTGTTCAAATATATGTTCAATCTGTTGCTTTTCCTCTTCCCCTTCTGGTACCCCTATAATTCGGATGTTGGAACATTTAAAGATGTCCTGGAGGTTCCTAAGCTTCTCCTCGTTTTTTTTTTAATTCTTATTTCTCCATTCTTTCCTGTTTGGTTGTTTCTTTCTTCCTTCTGGTCCACTCTATTGTTTTGAGTCCCAGTTTCCTTCCCATCACTATTGGTTCCCTGTGCATTTTCCTTCATTTCTCTTATCATAGCCTGCATTTGTTCATCTAATTTGTGACCAAAATCAACCAATTCTGTGAGCTTCCTGATCACCAGTGTTTTGAACTGTGCATCTGATAGATTGGCTATCTCTTGGTTGCTCAAAAGGATGAGTCCTGGGGCATTGATCTGTTCTTCTGTTTGAGATATGTCTCTCTCTCTCTCTCTTTTTTTTTTTTTTGGTCTGGTAGCTCCTGTTACGGTGAGGGGGAGAGCCTTAGGTGTTCACCAGGGCTGGGCACCCCAGTTGCTGGATTGTGACATTGTATGTGAAGGCGGGGGCGGGAGGGAACAATGGCGGTAGCTCCGTTCTCCTGGGACCTCAGTCCCTTCTCTGGGATCCTGGGTTGCGCGCTCTGCCCTGGTCCACAATCGCTGCCTCACTGGGTCCGCCAGCTGCCACTTGCGTACTCAGGGTCCACCCACTGCAATCTTGTGCACCCCAGATGCCTTACATGCTCCCGGTTGCCTTATGCACCCAGTTCTCCCTGTTCTCTGTGCACTGAGACCCGCGCCCAGCTGCTCCTCTCTGCCCCTCCTACCGGTCTGGATGAACGGGTCTGCTTCAACTTCTTGGCTGTCCGACTTCCATTCAGATAAATTCTCTGTCAGTTCTGGGTGTTATTCTGCCTCTGAATTGTTGTTGTTCTAATCTCGGTTCTGCATGGAGGTAGGGTGCATCCACCTGTGCCTCCATCTTGCCAGAAGTCTGATACCCTAAAACATGATTTCTCCTAAATTCTGAATATTTCTTTATTACCTACATGAAGTAAATTAAATGCTTTACATATCTTCTGTTTCCCCATAACAAATAACCCCAGAACTTAGCTTTTTAACTTAGCTTTTTAAAGCAATAAACATTTATTACTTCTCACTTCCTGTGGATTAGTAATTTGGGTGGTTCTGACTCAGATCTTTAATGAAGCTGCTGCCCAGGGCAAGTTATTAGAAGTCCTCACCAAGATTGGAGAATATGCTGTGAGTTCACACATGGCTGATGGCAGGAGGCCCCAGCTGCGGGCCACATAGGCTTCTTCCCAAAGCAGCTTCAATATTCTCTACATAGTGGCTGGCTTCACCAAAGCAAATGATCCAAAAGACAGCAAGGCAGAAGCTGCAGTGTCTCCTATGACCCAGCTTGGATGTCACACATTGCTATTTTCAAGATATCCTGTTAGTCATACAAGTCAGCCCAACAATTCTTTGAGGGGCCTACACCAGCGTGGGAAGACTAGGAGGCAGGACCACTGGAGGCTGCTGCACTTGGGCTTAGTATTTCTGAGACCTAAAATAAACGTAAGATCGTTATGTGAAATCTAAAGATCAAAATAAACTGACAAACAAAATAGAAACAGGAGCATGGATACATGGAACAGACTGGTAGCTGTCAGAGGAAGAGGGAAGAGTTACTGGATGAAAGAAAGTGAAGGAATTTAGTCAGAGAACATATATGCATGACCTATAGACCTAGACAGTGGTGTGGTGATGGCCAGAGGGAAGGGGGACGGGCTGGGTGGAGGTGCGCAAAGGTGGGGGAAATGGGGACATCTGTAATAGTGTCAGCAATAACAAAAAGTAAGAAAGCAAAGCTATGATGTTTCATATACCCACTGGCTCAACTACGTGATTTTAGGGTAGTATTATATAGTGATGTCTCAGGGGTCTTGTTTTGTTTGTAGTAAGGAGGAGTTCGTTTAAAATACATCATGGGAATCTGTTTCATATAGTATTTCAAAGGTGCATGCTATTTCTGAGATTGATTAAAATTTTAAATTGACCCTGGCTGGTGTGGCTCAGCAGGTTGAGTGTCGGCCTGCAAACAAAAGGTCACAGGTTCAATTCCCACTCAGGGTACATGCTTGGGTTGTGGGCCAGTCCCCAGATGGGGACATGGGAGAGAAATTGATGTATCTCTCACACATCAATGTTTCTCTTTCTCCCTCCCTTCCCTTCTATCTAAAAAGTAAATAAAATCTTAAAAAACAATTTTTTAAATTTCAAGAAGAAAAATGAGTTCAGACTTAAGGAACATATTTTTTTTTATCAGTGTTTCTTCTCCCAAACACTGAAGTACTTCCTTTATCAAAAGTTTATGCAAAACCCCTGGAGCTGATTAGAGCAGTTTTTACCTATGGCATTGTTTTGTTACTATTGAAAAATGGCTGTTCATCTTTAAGGGTAAATAAGTAAGCCCTTGTGAGGGAACTTTTGAACTTTGTGTGCAGTTTAGTAGCCAGTTATGCAAACTTTGATAATTTGATTACTGGACTCATACTGTTTGCACACAATAGCTGGATAATGAAGCACATTAAAGTCCCGGTACAGACATATCCAAATTGTGTTTGCCTCTAACCTCAGAGGCTCTGTGGCTGGAGAGGTGAAGATTGGTTTTTTATTGACTTGTCATTCTGTGAGTTTGCATTACAGGCCAAGCAGCTCATGACCCATTCTGTTTATGTCACTGTTTTGTGGTGGGGAAACAGGTAAAGAAATCCTGCTGAAAACCCTTCCTTCTGCACATTTTATGAATAACGCCAGTGTTTATAGCAGTTAGAGAACTCTGATCAAGTCCTCCAAAAGATGTAAGGTTAGCAGCACGGAGCCATTGCGGGACACAGCTGTGGGTGGTGTTGGTTACTTTGCAAGACTTTGCTTCTTCAACAGAAAGCACTGGAGGAGAACTCACTGTGCAATTAAATAGGAGGGAAAAAGTGATACTTCAGGTAGGAAAATATGGCCAAGGAAAACACTGTTTAGAAGTATGCAACAATAAAGCTTGGCAAGGAAAGCCAATAGGAATCCAAAATTCCTTTTAGTTTACTCATAAGTTATGAGGAATTATGTTATACTGCTTACATATTTTTATGTAACATTCAAAATTGAAAACATAATAAAAGGATTGTACATAAACTGTATATCCACTTACCACAGAGGTAACTTAGCAGCTAAAATCAATAACTTTCAAACTCTACTGAATTTTCTCATGAAATTCAAAGGAGTTGAAAAAATAAGTCACTCTAGTGCCTACATGATACTAGTCTAATCTCTCGGAAACAGAAAATTAGGGCATGTTTTGTCTCATCAACACTGAGGACTCACTTCAGTGTTTGTCCTGTTGCCACTCAGAAAACTTGAATGACAAATATATATTTTTAAAAGAGTAATTTAATGGAATTGGAGAATATTAGGCATTTTGGAATGATTATTTTATTGAGTTATTTTCATCCAAATGTCATTTCTCTAAATTGAAAAATAAGATATATATAATACAAGTACATGTTTCTGAGCTTTCAGGTTCTGCCCCATAAAATGAGTCAACAGTCTGTTTATATCCATTGGCTATATTGTTAATGCTAAGCCATTCTCATGGGCACCATTTGCAGGCCTTTTAAGTGAGGGAGAAATCAAAGAAAAACAGAAAGTGAAAGAGGACTGGAAAAGAGTCAGGTAAGGCAAATAATATTCATTATGTGTCCAGTATAACTTAAAAGCATTTCCAGACAGCAGTAACGATGACACCTTCATCATGTGCTTGTACTTTGCATTGCCGTGGTAATTATTCTTGGTCTGCGAATCAGAACATGGATGACAAATTAGAATCCATACTGGTAAACAGAAAGCTCAGTGGTCTTGGAATTCATAAAGTAAATAGCGTGGAAAGAAGGTAGGCAGGAAAGAAAAGGGGAAATTGGCCTATTTTAAAACATTTTAAACAGATAAAAATATTTAAAAGTAAAATTTTTTATAGAAGCATTCTCTGCAATATTAGGCATTAAGTTTATTCAAGTTGATGAATATATGTTAAGGCACTGTTTAATACTGAAAATAATTTAAAGACCAATATGACACTTTACTTCCAAGAAATGTACTACCTAATGCAGGTGGCAGTTATGCACATAATTGGGGTACAGTGCAACCACGGACATTATATGTCTTTGAAAAGACCCAGCATTCTGAACCAACCTTAATATTTAAAGGCTGTTCAAATTTATGATTTTAACTATGTACACACTAGCATAGTTTCATGGTATCCTCCTCACTTGACCCTTATTGATCACTGTTATTGATGATACACTCAGTTTAGATACACTAATGGAGCAGGTTTTTATTTAGTTGGGATTTTTATTCCCCAAGTTTACAGAGACTATGGTCTTATTCAAGTATAACATACATACATACAGAAAAATAAACAAATCATAAATATATAACTCAAACCATTGTTTAAAAATCCCCAGTAATAGTTTAGATATGTATATTGTGACAGGTCTTTTTAATGTATTCATTTTTTATTAATTATAGATAAACCAAAAGAAAAAAACATCTAGAGGCCTACCATATAGAGCCCATTTCTGGACATTTTGGTGTATTTAAAAAAAGATTTATTCCCTGGCTCATGAATTGAGCTCAGGCCTGTGAACCAAAGTGTCACCAGTTCGATTCCCAGTCAGTGTACATGCCTGGGTTGCAGGCCAGGTCCCCAGTAGGGGGCATGCAAGAGGCAACCACACATTGTTGTTTGTCTTTCCCCAACTCTTCTCCTCTCTCTAAAAATAAACAAAAAAAATCTTTTTAAAAAAAAGAAGTAGAAATAGGTAGTTACAAAATAGCTATGGTGATGTAAAGTACAGTATAGGAAATGGAGTAGCCAAAGAATTTATATGCATGACCCATGGACATAAACAATGTTGTTGAGATTGCCTGAGGGAATGGGCAGTGCTGCGTGAAGGAGAGCAAATGGGGCAAAATTGGGACAAGTGTAGCAGCGTAATCGATAAAATATAATCTAAAAACTTAAAAAGTAATACAAATAAAAATTGTTAAAATAAAAAAAATTTTAGAGAGGCATCTATTTGTTGTCCCACTTAGTTATACATTCGTTGATTCATTCTTATATGCACCCTGACTGAGGATCAAACCCGCAAGCTTCGAGTATTGGGATGGCACTCCAACAAACTGAGCTACCCAGGCAAGGCCAGTGAATTTTTTTTTTTTTGTCTTTTCTAAGTGAACATTCTTGTTTGCTTTTTTTTTTTTTTTCTTTTCAAAAAATGAATCCTATTCTACATACATTCATAACCTGTTTTGGGCAAATGTATTGTGTGTGTATCATCTCTTCAAATGACAGCATGTTTTGTTCATTATAATTTATTTAATTAATTCCTCTTTTGGGGGGTATTTTAAATTTTAGTCATTCTAGTTTTTTTATAGGTTTTTTTGCAATTGTAAACAATACTGCAAAAAATGTCCTTGACTGCATATCTTCGCATAGCTATCTTATTTCCCTCAGGCTAGCTTTCCAGACGTGGAATTGCTGGTCAAGACTTGGACATTTCTAAGGTTTGGTCATCATTCAGAAATGCTCTGCCAACCACCCCACCCCTTCCCCCATCTTGACAACACTAGTCTTGTCAGTCTTTTTAATCTTCACCAAAAAAGGTATTTTCTTGTGGTTTTCATGTGTATGTCTTTGATTATCGTGAACATTTGAACAGCTTTTTTCCTGTCTATTAAATGTTTGTGTTTTTATATTGTGTCACTTGTGTGTGTCCTCTACTCATGTTTGATTAAGAATGTTGTTAGTCTTTTTTAAAGTATATTTTATTGATTATGCTATTACAGTTTTCCCAATTTTCCCCCTTTATCCCCCCTCTGCCCTGTACCCCCTAGCACTCCAGCTTTCCCCCCTCTTCGTTCATGTCCATGGGTTGTACATATAAGTTCTTTGACTTCTTTGTTTCCTATACCATTCTTAACCTCTCCCTGTCTATTTGATGATTACCAACTATGGTTCTTATTCTCTGTACCTTCCCCCTGCTATTTTTCTCCTACCCCCTCACTGAAATCCCTCCATGTGATGTCCATTTCTTTGATTCTGTTCCTGCTCTAGTCATTTGCTTAGTATTTGTTTTCATCGTTGTTGTGTTGGGTTTTTTTTAAGATTCATTTGTTGATAGTTGTTTGTTATCATTTTGCTGTTCATAGTTTTTTATCTTCTTCAATTTCTTCAATAAGTCCCTTTAACATTTCATATAATAAGGGCTTGGTGATGATGAACTCCTTTAACTTGACCAATAGCTCAACTGGAAGAGTCTTTTTGTTTTTGATTTGGAAGAAATTGTTATGTAATAAGGACTGAACCCACTATCATGTATGTTGCACATAATTTTACTTATTTTGCCTTCCTCCTATTAACTTCGCATATGATATCTTAAAGATTTTGTATAATCAATTCAGTGTTTCCCTTAATGGTTTCTACTTTTTTAAAAATATATTTTATTGATTATGCTATTACAGTTGTCCCATTTCCCCCTTCACTCCCTTCCACCCTGTACACCCTCTCCCACCCAAATTCCCCCCCTTTAGTTCATGTCCATGTGTCATACTTACAAGTTCTTCAGCTTCTACATTTCCCATACTATTCTTACCCTCCCCCTATCTATTTTCTACCTACCATCTATGTTACTTATTCTCTGTACCTTTTCCCCCTCTCTCCTCCTCCCACTCCCCTGTTGCTAACCCTCCATGTGATCTCCATTTCTGTGGTTCTGTTCCTGTTGTAGTTGTTTGCTCAGCTTCTTTTGGTTTTGTTTTAGTTGTGGTTGTTAATAATTGTGAGTTTGCTGTCCTTTTACTATACATGTTTTTTCTGTATCTTCTTTTCTTTTTTTTTTTTACATATTTTATTATGTTATTACAGTTGTCCCATTTCCCCCCTTCTCTCCCCTCCACCCTGTACCCCCTCCCACCCACATTTCCCCCTATAGTTCATGTCCATGTGTCATATTTATGAGTTCTTTAGTTTCTACATTTCCCGTACTATTCTTGCCCTCCCCCTATCTAATTTCAACCTACATTTTATGCTACTTATTCTCTATACCTTTTCCCCTTTCTCCTCCTCCCACCCTCCTGCTGCTAACCCTCCATGTGCCCTCCATTTCTGTGGTTCTGTTCCTGTTCTAATTGTTTACTTAGTTTCTTTTGGTTTTGCTTTAGGTGTGGTTGTTGATATTTGTGAGTTTGCTGTCCTTTTACTATACATGTCTTTTCTTTATCTTCTTTTCTTAGATAAGTCCCTTTAGCATTTCATAAAATAAAGGCTTGGTGATGATGAACTCCTTTAACTTGACCTTATCTGAGAAGCACTTTATCTGCCCTTCCATTCTAATTGAGAGCTTTGCTGGATAGAGCAATCTTGGATGTAGGTCCTTGTCTTTCATGACTTGGAATATTTCTTTCCAGCCCCTTCTTGCCTGTAAGGTCTCTTTGGAGAAATCAGCTGACAGTCTGATGGGAACTCCTTTGTAGGTGACTGTCCCCTTACCTCTTGCTGCTTGTAGGATTCTCTCCTTCGTTTTTACCTTGGCTAATGTAATTATGATGTACCTTGGTGTGTTTCTTCTTGGGTCCAACTTCTTTGGGGCTCTCTGAGCTTCTTGGATTTCTTGGAAGACTGTTCCCTTTGCCAGATTGGGGAAGTTCTCCTTTATTATTTGTTCAAATACGTGCTCAATCTGTTGCTTTTCCCCTTCCGATTCTGGAACCCCTATAATTCGGATATTGGAACGTTTAAAGGTGTCTTGGATGCTCTTAATCTTTTCCTCAATTTTTTGAATTCTTATTTCACCATGCTTTCCTGCTTGGTTGATTCTATCTTCCTTCTGGTTCACTGTATTGTTTTGAGACTCATATTCCTTCCGTTCACTATTGGCTCTCCTCCGCGTGTCTTCCTGCATCTGTTTTATGGTAATCTGCATTCTTTCATCTAAATTTCGTCCAAAATCCACCAGTTCCGTGAGCTTTCTGATCACCAGTGTTTTGAACTGCACATCTGATAGATTGGCTAATTCTTGGTCGCTCAAAAGGATGAGTCCTGGGGGACTGATTTGCTCTGTTGAAAACATGGTTTTTTTTTCCCCCTTTCTCTCCTTTTTTTTTTTTTTTTTTTTCCGGTCTGGTTGCTCTTGTTACGGTGGGGGGGCGGAGCCTTAGGTGCTCACCGGGTCTGGGCACCCCAGTCGCTAGATTGTGACGTTATATGTGGGGGCGGGGCGGGGGCGGGAGAGGGGCGGGAGAAAACAATGGCGGTAGTTCCGTTCCCCTGGACTCAGACCCTTGTCTGGGCTTCTGGGCCACGAGTTCTGCCCTGGTCCACAATCGCTACCCCTCTGGGTCTGCCAGCCGCAGCTTGCGTACTCAGGGATCACCGCTGCCTTCTTGCGCCCGATGGCTTTTGCGCCGATTTCGCGCCAAACCTTCCCCCGACCTCCGCGCGCCGCCGACCCGAGCCAGCCCCGCGCCCGCCGGCTCGTCTTCTCCTACCAGTCCGGATGACCGCGTCTACTTCAACTTCTTGGCTGCCCGACTTCCATTCAGATAAATCCTCTGCCGGATCTGGGTGTTATTCTGATAGTAAATTATTGTTGTAAATTATTGGTTTTCTAATCTTGGTTGTACGAGGAGGTACGGTGCGACCACCTATTCCTCCATCTTGCCGGAAGTCCCTTGTATCTTCTTTTCTTAGATAAGTCCCTTTAACATTTCATAAAATAAGGGCTTGGTGATGATGAACTCCTTTAACTTGACCTTATCTGAGAAGCACTTCATGTGCCCTTCCATTCTAAATGAAAGCTTTGCTGGATAAGAGCAATCTTGGATGTAGGTCCTTGTCTTTCATGACTTGGAATACTTCTTTCCAGCCCCTTCTTGCCTGTAAGGTCTCTTTTGAGAAACCAACTGACAGTCTGATGGGAACTCCTTTGTAGCTTACTGTCTCCTTATCTCTTGCTGCTTCTAGGATTCTCTCCTTCATTTTTACCTTGGCTAATGTAATTATGATGTGCCTTGGTGTGTTCCTCCTTGGGTCCAACTTCTTTGGGACTCTCTGAGCTTCCTGGATTTCCTGGAATTCTATTTCCCTTGCCAGAATGGGGAAGTTCTCCTTTATTATTTGTTCAAATATATGTTCAATCTGTTGCTTTTCCTCTTCCCCTTCTGGTACCCCTATAATTCGGATGTTGGAACATTTAAAGATGTCCTGGAGGTTCCTAAGCTTCTCCTCGTTTTTTTTTTAATTCTTATTTCTCCATTCTTTCCTGTTTGGTTGTTTCTTTCTTCCTTCTGGTCCACTCTATTGTTTTGAGTCCCAGTTTCCTTCCCATCACTATTGGTTCCCTGTGCATTTTCCTTCATTTCTCTTATCATAGCCTGCATTTGTTCATCTAATTTGTGACCAAAATCAACCAATTCTGTGAGCTTCCTGATCACCAGTGTTTTGAACTGTGTATCTGATAGGTTGGCTATCTCTGGGTCGCTTAAAAGGATTGGCTCTAGGGCTTTCATCTGTTCTTTGTTTGAGCCATCTAGCTCTGTTAATTCTTCTAGCTCTATTAATTTGCTTTATATATTTCGAGACTATATTCTTCAGGACATTCAAATTTTAACTTGTTTTATCTTTCTGTCACACTTTATCATAATGAAGTAAACTTCATTGCCACTGATAGCCCAATGCCTTACAATCTGTTTGAGGGTATGACTGTTTTTGTCGTTCCATTCCTCTCTTCCTGGCATCTTACTTTCTGCCTTTCTGTGGATAGACAAGTCTCATAAACAGCATAGATTTGGGTTTTATTATTTTACCCCATCTGACAACCAAATCATTTAGACCATTTACATGATATAATTATTGACATTTTGAGTTAAAACCTTATTGGGGTTTTTTCTTTGTATTACTGTTTATGCTTTCTCTCTCTTTTTTTTTATCAGATTGGTTATTTTTTATCATTCAAGTTTTCTCCACACTGCTTTAGAAGTTATACATATACTGCGTTTCTAATTTTTACATGGTTACCCTAGAAATCACATTTAAAGCTAATACCTGTATACCTCCTTCCAGGTAATAGAGGAACACTAGAATACTTTAGCTCAATTTACCCCTCCTGGTTTATATACTATTATGCCTATATATTTTATATTTTTATAATTCCACAGTGTATTATTATTGTTGTTTCCTCTAGCCCAGGACTCCCCAGTCCTCAGGCCGTGGACTGATGGAAGTCTACTTCCTGTCAGGCAAGGGGCGGGTTGGGAGCAAAGTTTGCCTAAGCCCCGCCTCCTGTCACCCCGCCCCGTCCACCCATCTGCAGGAAGCGAATGCAGAAGAGGTTGGGGACCACTGCTCTAGTCGATGTCTGTTTAACTGTACCAACATCTTTATCATTCATAGAATCTCAGGTCTTCTGGTGGGATCACCTTCCTTGTCCAGAAGTGCTTTCTTTAAAACAGAGGTGGTCAAAGTGTGGTGCATGGGCCTTGGAATGCACACTTTTTTAATAGTTTGTGTGATGAAGTGGAAAGTAATGAAGTAGGAAGTACTCATAAAACACCTTAACTTCATACTAAAATATGCGAGTTGTTTTGAGGAAAAACACTTGTGTGATTAAGTTGCAAACTGAACTAGCTGCTTTTCTCACATCATTTTTACTTGAAAGAGCATCTGGCAAACAGTGGTTATTTAGACTTGGGTATTTGGCCACCATTTCCTCAAAAATGAACACAGTAAGCCTATCATTTCAAAGAAAATACTCAGAGTACTTGTTATAAGTTATAAAATTTAAACATTAAAGTAAAAATTAGAATTTTGGAAAACATCATTACAAGTTGACAGCTCCTTGGTACATTAAGAAAATTTTGATGAGATGGATGGTAACATCAACAAATGGGATTATTTTAATATTGTACAATAAAACATGAAAGTTTGAAAGATCTCCATAATTCAGTCAACCAACACTCCAGATGTCTGATGTGTGATATTACAAAATTGTGTGATGGTAAAAAAAGTATTCAAAGTGCTAAACATGTCAATGCATTTTAATGTAACAATATGAAAAGCTTCTTTATATGGTTTTAGATTGTACATTGCAGCCACCTTTTAAAAAACTACAACTTGTTGGCCCTGGTTGGTGTGGTTCAGTCGGAGCGTCCTCCCATAACTGAAAAACTCCCAGGTCTGATTCCTGATCAGGGCACAACCCTAGCTTGTGGGTTAGAGCCCTGGGTGTGTGTGTGTGGGAGGCACGTGATCAGTGTTCCTCTCTCCCTTCCCCTTTCGTGAGAATGAAATAAACCTCTAAAAAACAAACTACCACTTGTTGCATTTTGAAGTGGTATCAAATAAGAATTTACACAATTATCTGAAAAGCCCTTAAAATGCTCCTCCCTTCTCCAGCTACATATGCTTAACATTAAAGAAATTCGCAAAAATATTAAACCGTGGCCAGTCTTCTCACAAAATAACTTTGTCCTGAAAAACATACTTTTCATTAAAAAATAATTCTATCTGTTAACAGGTAAGAGGCTTATTAGTGCTAATGAATTACTAGATAATTACTTTTTAATGTCTGCTTTAATTTTTAA
Source organism: Phyllostomus discolor (assembly GCF_004126475.2). Taxonomy (NCBI): domain Eukaryota; kingdom Metazoa; phylum Chordata; class Mammalia; order Chiroptera; family Phyllostomidae; genus Phyllostomus; species Phyllostomus discolor. Next base: position 70,372,785 of record NC_040903.2, read on the forward strand.
TATAAATACAGATAAAATGAACATAAATGTTCTTTGAGTTTCTCAGTAATTTCTAAGAATGTAAAAATGTAAAACGATATTGAGAGTTGCTACTTCAGCATAGCTTTTAGTAAGAGTCCACTGGTGGCAAATCATCACATTTTGCTTGCCTGGAAACATCTATTACATTTTTATTCTTGAAAGATGTTTTCAAAGACAAAATTTATTTTTCTTCAGCACACGGAAGATGTTATTCCGCTGTTTTCTAGATTCATCATTGCTGTTGAGAACTCAGCTGTAATCTGTTTCTTCTTTTAAAGTAATTGCTCTTCCCCTTCCCCTTCTGGCTGCTTTAGAGACTTCTCTTTGTGATTTTTTGTAGTTTCACTCTGATGTGTCTGGGTATAGGTTCTTTTTATTTATGTTGCCTGGGATTTGTTAGGCATCGTACGCCTGTAGATTGGTATGTTGTATCAGTTCTGTAGGAGTCTTGGATGTTTTTGTTAATATTTTGCCTCTTCTTCTTTCTCTCTAGAGTTATTAAATATGGACTAATTAGACTGTAATTGTATTCTCTTTGCCTCTCAAGGCTAAGTTCTAGATAATTTCGTCTGTCTTAACTATTCAGTTTCTAATTCTCCCATCTGTTAAGTGTTACATTTCATCTGCTACATTTTTCATAACTATAAGGTCTGGTTTTGGGGGGTTTTTTTTCCCAAGTCTACTAAATCACTCTTTGTAACCTCTTATCTGCTGCTAATTTCAGTCTTTGCCTTTTATTTTTTAAACATTATAAGTAGAGTGGTTTTGTAGTTGATAGTTCTAGTGTCTATGGTCTTGATGTGTCTCTTTGTTTTGTCTGTTATTTTTTCTGCTTCTCCCTGAGGCTGCCTTGCCTTCCTTGTATGTTTGGATATCTTTGATTATATGCTGCTTTTTTCCTTAAATAATTATCTGCGTTAATAATATGAGGTCTAGATTTTAAGTTACTTCCTCTCGCGATTTGTGCTGGGTAGCTGGGCACATTACTAGTCCAAGTGACTTTAAATATAGTGTCTTGGACCAGCACAGCTGAGGATTTATGTGATTCTGAGCCATCTTTACCTCACTGGTGTAGCCCATGGGAGTCCTTAACATGGGGAGGACTATTGTTAGCCTTTACACTTTGAAACTTGTCCTGGGCTTTGAAACTTGTCTTCTTTATCTTTATTTTTTTTTTAGCACCCATGTTTTAAACTATTATGGGTAACTGCCTCCACAAATAGGCTTTTTTTAATTTTTACCCTAATTATAAAAATAGTACTTACCTTATGGATATACATGCCATAGTAATAACTTTGAACTCCTATCTTATATTTACATGTAAGGCAAAACTCATTCAGTAAGCATCAAGAGTCATGTAGTGTAATTGTTCAGAATACAGGTTCTGACATCAGACTGCCTGGGTTTAAGTCTTGGCTCTGCCACACAGTAGTCTGTACTTAATCTCTCTGCCTGGATTTCTTCATCTGCAAAAGGAAAGTAATGACCATGCTTATACCTCATTTGGTTGTTATGAGGATCAAGTGAGATGAGGCAGGTAACAAACATTTAGCAACATTTAGCATAGTGCCTGGTATGCAGTTGGCTTTCAAGTGCTTAGAACAGTTGGGTACTTAGTAAGTGTTCAATAAATATTCACTATTATTTGCTAGGCATTTATTGAGTGTCTCCTGCACAAACAGGTCTTTGGCTACATTCAAGTTAGGAAGGTGGTCCCACACTTGCATGAAACAAGTGAAGAGCAATTAGACAGCATTAGGTATCTGCTTACATAATGATGGCATTTTTTTTAAATAACAATGTTTTATGAACTTGTGATCAGAATAGCAAAAAATCCTGCTTTTTAGTGGTGGTGGTTTGAGAGACTGGAATTGTGCAGGCTGGTGATGATGGTGCCAGGGATTGTCCTGAGTACGATGCTGGTACTAACATTCTACATTTGGATGCAGTTTTTGACATGTTTCTCTGTATTCAGGTTTTCACTGGAACCCTCAGAGGCAGCTATATTTATTTCTACTTTGTAGATCAGAAAAGCAAGGCCTACACAATTAAGTGTGGGACTGTAGAAAGAGATAAGTTGGGGCAGTTATTTTAGAGAGCAACTTGGGATTCCTAGTAAAGGTGAAAGTATGCATACCATGTGACCCAGTAACTTTATTTCTAGGAATATAGCCTTGAGAAATTCTTACACATATTTACAATTAAAATGTAACACTACAAAGCACCATGTCCTGAACTCAGTAGGACAGTAGACAAAAACCCCTTGACATACCCATATCATGGAATACAGTTTAACAAGTACAATAAATAATATAGATCATATGTATCAACATGGATAAATTTAGACAACACTAAGTGGGCAGTTTTAGTAGTAGATAAATTCTGGAGATCTGATATATAGTATAGAAATTATATTCAACACTACTGTATTATAAACTTCCAAGTGGCTAAGACTTGATCTTAATTGTTCTGAACAGAAAAAGAAATGATAATCATGTGACATGATAAAGGTGTTAGCTAATGAACGCCACTGTAGTAATTGTATTACAATATACAAATGTATCAGGCCGACACATTGTACGCCTCACACTTTTATGATGGTACTTGTCAGTTATATCTCAACAAAAAAACTAAATGAAAAGATAGTTGCAAGGAATAAATATACTGTGACATTGTTTATATAGTTGAAACACATACAGTTGAGACAGTAGTAGTACAGTATGTTACATATGGCTTATGAGTACCTACAAAGGCAGGAAAAATACAAAGAACAAGAATTACAAAAACAGACCTGCCAGCCTGAGGAGAGGGGCTACTTCTGGAGGAGGGAGACCTGAAGCAAACATGGCAAAGGGCTAATGTCTGTTATCTCTACTACCCAAACTATCATATTCTGTGTACTTGAAATGATACATAATTGTTTTCAAATAAAGAAACTTGTTAAAAAAAAAAGGAGGGGGGCAGAAGAAAACGGTACAATCAAAAGACCTGCCACCCATTTACCCACTTCCTTTTTCTCTTTAATCCTGTTTCCTCATCTATAAAACGGATGGCAGGTCTTCTTTGAAGTTGGTATTAGGACTAGATGAGATGATATAGATAAAGTGCCTAGTATAATATCTCACTTATAGGCACTCAGTAAATCGTATCTTTAAATGACTTACCCAAGGTCACACAGCTGGTCTGTGGCAGATCTAGAATTTGAACTCAGGTAGCCCAACTCCTTTCACCCCATAAGTTCTATGAATACGATATTGTTAATGAAGCGATAGATTGTCACTGCCCGGCTCTAGGGATTGGTTGGTGACATCACCAGGAAAGGGGCTAGAGCTGCTATTTCCCTACAGCCACACCGCACTCCTGCTACTTATTTCTCTCTAACAGTGACTCCAGATAAGTTGAGAGGTAAATGGGTGAAGGGCCTTGAACTCAGGTCTGTAACTATCTCTGAATTCTTCCACAAAGTATTTTGCTACCAGAAGAAAGTTACTTTGTTTTAACGTTTTAAAATTTTAGTTTGATTCAACTGTCCTGTTTGACATTTCCTTTTCTTTCTTTTGTTGACAGTGTCATCAGCAAAGTGGTTCCAGCCTCCGAGGCTAAGCCGGCTCCTTCCCTTAATAGACCCAAGACCCCACCGCCAGTGCCAGCCCCAGCCACTGTACCTGTGCATGTCACCCCCGCCCCAGTGCCTTTGCCACTCCTCGCACAGTCCACCGCATCCCCCGCTTTGATGCCATCTCCGTCTCCCGCCATCTCCGGAGCCGGAAGCTCGAAAGCCCCTGTCCGGAGTGTGGTGACCGAGACTGTCAGCACTTACGTGGTAGGCCACTTTGCTCTGTGGTGCTCTTCCCAAAGTGACTTCAGAGCTTACTCTTTTATCGTGACAGTGTTTTCGGTTAAACTGCAGTATCATTTGTATCATTATTGAATTTCAGAAGCCGTTTTTATGACTGGAAAGGTATTTTTCTTTGTATTTTCAAACATTTGGCTAAAAAGTATTGTATTTCAGTGTTCCCATAGTTAGTCTCCATAAATAATGTCAAAACATTGTTTTTCTTTATATTGTTTTAGAACGTGATTATATACATATATAGAAGAATATCCGTGTATAAATATAGAGAGGAACAGTGATATTTAAATGTCACATGAAATTTCTTGATCTCACGTTGAATTATTCACTTAAGAGTATAATTTACATAATATACACAGATCTTATTAGCCAGCTGCCGTTTTCTAAGTAACAATGCTAACTGAACTATTTCATTGGCTGGGGTCCAGAATACAGCAGAAGTGCACAGTAAATGGAAATGGACTTTCAGACCGCAGAGCTCCCGCCCCGGCGTGTCTTCAGAAGGCAGACTCGCCTCGTTGTGTGAGTCAGCAGCTGCCATCACTCTGTCCGCCGAGTACTGCGTGGACTGTGACCCGTCAGCTCACCGACAGCTCGGGTCTTCTGAGTAAACCGAAAAGTGGTGGGTTAGGGTCCATCACAGTTGTTAGAAATCGTGCAAATATTAGAAATCGTGCAAATATTACATGTCTTCAAGGCATTTTGGAAGGAAATAACAAATGATAACATATTGGAAGCACTATAATGATACAAAAGATAAAGAAGAAAATCTTGAAAGTATTGAGAGAAGATATAAAGACATGAAAAATCAACAAAAGTAGTAAATTAGCAATTCAAGGCAAAAACAGAAGATGGAGTACAAAAATCTATGATTATTAAATTGGTCCACTCAAGGATCGATTGGTGTAGGTATTTTACTGAGGCCACCTCACCCCAAGATACTGATCGGGAAGGATGATATGTTCAGCCTCCTCAACCTTCATTTCTTCATCTGTGGTTAAGGGGTTTATGTTAGACTAGATGATCACTGTAGTATGTCCTAGCCCTAAAATTCCTGATTCTCCAGTGGATGTTTTGAGCTAAGTCCTTGGAGGTGGATCAAGTTTACATAGACAATGCAGATGCAAAGCCTTCTGTCTCCTAAAAGACATTTTGTAAACCGAGGACAAGATGTGTGATTTGGAGGAAAGATACAGGCTGTAGAGAAAGCAAAAAAAGCTGATTTTGTCACTGCACCACAGTGTGACTTTGCAACTGTCACTTACAGTGCCTTAGCTCCAGTTTCCCGTTCTTAACCTGTCCAAGGGTTAAGATGATACACGAGGTAGATGCTTGGAAGAACTTAGTAACTGTCAAGTTTTCAGTGTTAGATATTAGGGATGCTGTGGCAAATTCCTCTTGTAGCAGCAGAGTCACAACCTTCTAATTTCAAGAAAGGTCAACCAGTAGTGGGCCTGGCCATGCATGGCAGCTTCAGGATGAAGGATTCTGGGCCAGTTTTCTTTTCACCCTGACAGCTGGCATGTGCTAACTGGTGACTCTTCCCCTTGAAATCAGAGAGGGCTGAGTCAGAGATGTATGTAACTGCACACAGATATCTTTAGGAAGCTTTCATATGAACACAGCCATCTTTGTAGAGACTTTTTAAAACATGGCAGGCCTTAAAAAAACAACACATCAATAGAATGAAACATCCATGCCCCCAGTACACCCATTACACACACAGAGAACCCTTTCTTTGCCACCCGTCTAGTCAGTGTTGTATTTGAAAGTGAAGGAAGAGACCATACCTCACAGACTAAACTGAATGAAATGTATGTGCTGCATTACTGTGAAAATGTTTGAAAATTAGCTTTTAGTTGTTGCTGTGTTTGAAAACCCATCATACAGTTGTTTCTTCCAAATTGGTCTAGTTAATGTGGAATTTGAGGAAGTGGAACAATTAGGGATGCTTCTTACTTAGAACTGTGAAGTTAACTCCAGAGCACACCATCTTTGTAGCAAAGTAAGTTAAAATGTGTAGCTCTTTGGCCTTACAAGTTCCTTATTTCATTTGCCCTTTAGTGATTGTACTTTACTGAAAATGTCATAAAGGGAATGGAAAGTTACTTAGTAACAACTCTTTTATATCCTTGATCTTATCAGCTAGTTCAGGAGAAGGGTTTGGCTAATGAGTAATAAGGTGATGCATGCACATTTGGCCGTATGTATTAATTCCATGCCCGTGAATGTGACTGAGGACCTGACGTGTGGTTGAGCTCCACAGTGGTCAAAACCATCGGCTGTTACTGCTGTAAAGACCCTCATTATTAAGAGCTTCTGTGTTTACAATTGTTTTTAGGTAATGGTGGCTATAGGTCATATTTTTCACAGAAATTATTATATAATGCTTTGTATTTGACTACGCAAAAGAACTTTAAATATTCATTAGAAATGTCTTATCACTGAGCACTCAGTGGCTATTTTTTTCATGTACCTCAGAATAATGATGACCGTGATCCTGGTTTTAATCAATTGTTAACCACTGTATTTTTCTTTAGTTTAATTTGTTGGTTTATTAGGTTCACAGTATAAAGCAATCACTTTTATCTTGCCCTCTTTTTGTTTTTTTTTCCCCATTCTATCTGTTTTTGCCCCCGCCACCACCACCACCCCCATTTAAAAACCTCAGATCCGAGATGAGTGGGGGAATCAGATCTGGATCTGTCCTGGGTGCAACAAGCCTGATGACGGGAGCCCCATGATTGGCTGTGATGACTGTGACGACTGGTACCACTGGTGAGTGCTCCCCTGGCGGGCCTGGCAGTGCCGCCGCTCCCTGGGAGGAGACAGACACCCTGCAGAGCAGATCAGCGACCTCCCGCGGCGGGCGGGCGTCTTGGGTTGTCTCCCATTCCACCGCTGTCCTGAGAATCCTGTGTAGGGCAAAATCAGTGAGAATGTAATTGATATTCATTTTTTAAAATCAAGAGTCTTTGGACTATTGTTATTCAGCCTAAACTCTGAGTATTTTGCTTAACTTGCATATCCTTGTAATGGGAAAGAAAGGAGATACAGGGGCCCCCTTTCCTTTCTTTCTCTCTTTCAGTAAAAGCTGCCTAGCTTGACAGTAACATTGAGATCACCCTTTGTAAACATGTCATAAACTGCAGAAATAAAGAGACAGGAGACAGCTTATCTGTTTTTACATCTCTTCAACTGCTCCCCACTACTGAAGAACTGCTACCAAAATTTATGCAAATAATCTCATTTTATCTTTAAAATATCAGATAAAAAAAGATAGAAATCCACTCAGTCACATGATATGTGATAGCTATAAGATAAAAACAAAGCCATTGCTCAGAAGACTTATACTAGTCCTGGCTGAAAGGATAAATGAGCTAATTAATTTCTCCACTAGGGCCTATAAAAGGGGCATTATGTAATATAATCATCCGCTCACCCAACAATAGTGCTACATAAATGAGAGCCATTTGGCTTGGATTTCTGGTGAATATACCATAGACTTAAATTTTTCTTTAATTACTTAAAAGTATCTAAAAACAAGGAAAGAAAAAGAGAGAGAGAGAGTGTGTGTGTGTGTGTGTGTGTGTGTTTTGTTTATCTTAAGCCTTTTTTCTTGACATGTAGGCCCTGTGTTGGAATAATGGCTGCACCACCAGAAGAGATGCAGTGGTTCTGTCCTAAGTGTGCCAATAAGAAGAAGGATAAGAAGCACAAAAAGAGGAAACATCGAGCACATTGACACCTCCTGCAGCGTGGACTCGTGGCGTGGCCTCGGGGCTCCTGTCCTGCTGACTCAGAGGGGAGTCGTGCAGCTTGGCTGTCCCACCTACCAGTAGGTTCCTTTGGATGAGGAATCTTGGAAGACTGAGGACAAGAAAGCTAGGCCATCCACTCTGGATACTTCCCTTCTGGAACAGACTGGCCTGTGGCCACAGGGTGGTGTGATTGAAGAAAACTCAAGTACAGGTGTGGCCTGAGGACTGCCTGGCCTCCATTTTTCTATTACCAGTGACAAGTATTAATAAAACGACCATAATCTCCCCTTTTGATTTTCTTTATTCTCTGCAGGGCCTTTTCATGAAAGTATTAGATGAGAAGATGATGTGTAAACCACCTTGACTATAATTTAAGGATGTTATCAGTAGGCTGTATACAGTTTTCAACCTCTTTCCCTCTATAGTAAGATAATCATAATAACAGAAATGAAAACTCCAGTTGGAGTATTGGTAAATATTTTTATGATGAAAATATAAGAAGCTTCTCCTCCCCACCCTGTTTTTAGTATTAACATGTAAAATGTTCAGGCTTTTGTGAAATATCTTATATTTTTTAAGAAAAAGGTTTCTATCATGTCCTGTTTGCTTTCATGCAAGTTATCTTTGTTAACTGACATTTTCTGTTTGTGTTGCATTCTAACTTTGCCCTTCTTGAAACTGCTGGTGTTCTTGTCACTGCTTACATATCATCAACCTGTATAAAAACTCTTCAGACTAGAAGATCTCCCCTCATGTAAATAATAAATATTTATGAAGTAGTTATTTTTAAAATTTTTATCGTGTTTAATTCTGGCTTTCTCTGAAATCCACTGTGATTTCAGCCATGTCTGTAATTACTGCTGCACGTAAGCAAAGAAGGCTAGAACACGGAGCCATAGTTGGAAGTCACTGTCTGCCTTGCGCTGTGCCTGCACAGTGCCCAGAACACGGCGGGGAAAGGGCCCTCGCGGTTAGCAGGAAAACACGGCAGTTTAAATCTGTAGTTCACGATTTGAAATTGATTTGTTATCTATTTTGTTTCTGTAAATTTCTTTGACTTACTTTTATTAAAGGACATGTAGATTCCCTGAAAGTTTAAAAAAAACATATACTGTAGTATTTTGTGTTTATACTGTTTTATTTCTGCAAACCTGTTCATTAATTTTGTGGTTTAAGGCTGAAATGAAGACTATTATGAATTTTTAAAGAAAACTCATCAAATTTCAGGGTATCACAAAACTTTATTATATTGCTATACTGCCCACTATTTATTATATGTTATAGATGTCTGAGAGAGAAACCAAATATTTTATTTTTAATGTGAAACATCAAATTTAATTTTATTAGCATATTTTAGCAACTTTGGAATAAATATGGACTTTTACTTGATTTTGAAGTAATCCCAATTTGGGCCAGTGTAATAGATACCTTAAATGCTGGAATGCAGGCTTTGAGCCTAATACAAATATATTAATAGAAATTGTGATTTTTTAATGCCAAGTAAATTGATATTAGTGTATGAATTAGTCATATTTTAAGACCTATTATGTGGTTAGAGAAATGAGGTTTTCTGCCTTGAATGTTAAATTGCAAATCAGTAGAAATGGAATAGCCCTTTTAAGAGTACAGTATTTCGTTGCCGTGCTTGTTCTAGAAGCCAAATTTTTCTATCCCTACAAAGAAAGCATCTATGTTGAGATACGTGTTTTTTGTTTCATTAATTTGAGATCATTCTAAATACTTTATACAATATTTTCACATGCACAAATATACCCATTAGTGTTTTTTGGAGAGCGAAGGGGGGTGGGGAAGTACAAAATAAAGATTATTGGCTATTTCATAGTTGGCTTTTCCATTTTCTTTATTTAGGATTTAGTTCCTTGAGGCATGGTCAGTGGATCTAAAGTTGCCACGTTTAAGTGAGCCCGTCATGCTACTGAAATACGAAAGGAGGCGCCTACATTTAACTTTGCTCCCAGTCCTACCGAGAGGCTTCAGCCCTTACGACATTGAAGGAATTTCAATCAGTTTGTCCCTTGCTATTTCATGGTTGCTTTCCTAAATCCAGTTCGTGATTCTATAAATGGCCTTTGCAATAATAAAACCAAAGAATCATTTTCAGGGGGCTGGATAGCTCAAGGGATTAGTAATGGAATACAGAGCCTTTCACCTCTAGGTCAGTGAGTTGAATCCAGTCCAGGTCACTGGAGACCAGAGTTGCTACCATCTTCTGACTGTTCAGTGGCCTGTGTGAAAGGGACTGGTGGTCTCAGTCTCTACTGGGTGGCTGTCCGTGCACCAAGCGAAGGAAGTTCAAGAAACTGCAAAAAGAAACGTGAAAATAAAACACCTGTGTTACAAAGCAAAGTGGGAAAGTTGGGTATAGTCATTCTCCACAAAGTAATACTGGAGAAAAAAGAGTAGCTTATCAATGCCACAGACACAACAGAGAATGGACAGGATTCACTTTCCTTAACAAAGACAGACAAAACCCAAAAGAAAAGGCTGGTATTGGATTAGGGGAGAGAGACACTGGCAAAGATGACTTCATCGGGAGAAAGAGTTTAGGGGACCCAAGCAATAAGAAGAAATTGGGTTTTGCCCTGGCTGGTGTGGCTCAGTGGATTGAGTGCCAGCCTGCCAACGAAAGGGTTGCTCATTTGATTCCCGCTCAGGGCACGTGCCCGGGTTGCAGGCCAGGTCCCCAGTAGGGGGCACGAAGGAGGCAACCACACATGGATGTTTCTCTCCCACTCTTTCTCCCTCCCTTCCCCTCTCTAAAAATAAATAATAAATAAAATCTTTTTCAAAAAAGAAGAAGAAAATGGGTTTTGACTTTTGAGGGAGGAGGAAATCACAGAGCAGCAGGAATTTGAGGAACTACTGTGACTGAGAAAATTCGATGCAAAGGAATGGAAAGTATTTCCCTTTGGAGCACTAGAAGCCGTCCAGTTGTCAGTGAACCCGAGGACTGTTTTCACTTACACTAGCACTATTGCCTGACCTTAGCATCGATACTTTATAAAGGGACTTAGTCAGGAAAAAAAAAAAAAAACTGGCCTGGCTAGTGATTTTATTGGAGGAGGTGGCATTTAAGAAACAGATGCCCTCCCTCCCAGGAAACAGAAACTCTTCTGGTGAGATAATCTGCCTTCAGAGTCCTGTGTAGCTGGCAAACGTAATTTCTATGACTGACACGGTGTTTCTCTTCTGAAGGTGTCTGCAGTTAAGTACAGTGAGGATCTTTATCCTCCAGGCAATTTGTGGTTCCAAATGTCCCGCGGAAAATCAGAGGGTATCAGAGCATTCTGGCTTTGTCCGGCTTTTTTTTCAGAGATAAAATATAGTGCATTACTCTCCCAGATTGCCTAAACCACCTTTGTTCTTCTTTCAATAGGACGATTAAACAAAGACCTACTAACCAAATTAAAGTATAAAATGAACCCTGCGATATGGAAACCTTGCCAGTGTGAAAGCTAATGAATGAAGTTCACTGAAGGCATGCTGGCTAACTTTTAATACAAATAGTTTCATGGCCAATCTCTAGATCATAGCAGTCTTCTTTAGAAGTTCAAGTCTAAAAGTAGATGAGTTGCCCTGACTGAGGAATAAAATAGATAATGTTATGAGTAATGTCTCTTTCCACAATAGACCAATCATTCTGTTAGGAAACGATTTATTCAATAATCTTGCATCAGTTGTAGCCTAGAAAGTATAAAGGAATGATTAATCCATGGGTGCAGGCCATTGGCTGACACTAGAAATTAGATTATCTAGATGGGCAACTGAACAATTTATTCTTAATGTCATTTAAACCTAACATTTGGTTTTTATGTGGGTTATTGAAACAACTGCTAGCTACCTTTTTTATCCTGGACGACTCAGTTTTTAGTTTGTAAAACAGGTTTAAACACTGGTTTGTCCATCCAGCATTTGCTGGGCTTCACGGAAACAGCAAGATGTCCTAGATCCACCTGCAGTTGTTCTAGCAGTCTGGCTTCTGAGGTCTGCTAGTCGCCACTCTCTCTCCATGGTGTTGCTGTTGGTTTTGCAGAACAGTATTAAAATGTGCTTCACTGAACCTTAAGCATCTCTCATACCTGTTCTTTTCCTGTCCACCTTAGTCTGAAAGTGGTTTTAATGTTGATACAGATTTACGCTTTGAAATGTATATTTACAACAAAATATTTAAAAGCTTTAGCAGGTGGTTACATTAACTATCCTAGGAACTAGCAGAGTTGACACATGGGAAAAGGATATACACACACATGCACTCCCCGAGATTTAAATGTATTGGCTTTTCGGAACAGAAGCATATTGTAGGTGCTTTGCTCGAAGACATAGTCTCATACTATATCCTTGTGACCTGGTCAGTATTTCGTTAACCTTTTGAAGTTTTATGGGGTTTTATTGTGGGGGGGGTCTTGTTTTTTACTTAATGAAATGTTTAGAATGGACTATCTTAAGCAAAACAGCACCAGCACGAGGAATGTCAGTGTTACTGTCCTTAATGAATCAACTGTTGCCAAGTGAAATGGTTTAAAGGAAATGCTCTGCTTCTAGTTAACTCGTTTAAACTACAGACAAACCAGAGAATTCAAATTGTCCAAAGTTGTTACCAAGTTATATTTTCATGATTCCTTCTCATGTATTGTTTGGAATGTCGATTAAACTTTTTTTTTTTGCTAGCTTTTAGAAAGAGAATTCTCTGTAAGTAGATTCCAAATCCTCATCTTTCCATGAGGATTTGGAATCTACTTAACCAATTCCTCATCTTTCCTTCGATCTATTAATCTTGACATGGCTATTTACAACATGCACAGAAATAAATAGGCCCAGAATACCATGCATTGAGCCGTGTCCGTGTACTTCTCCAAAAAAATCCTGATTAGTCATCACTGTTGGCAAGGCCCATCGCCCCTGTGGGGGTACGAAGATGAAACGAGACGTGTCCCTGGTGTGGCAGAGCGCTGGAACAGGCAGTTACACCAGAAACTTGGTGCACACCTCAGAAGTGGATCCAGGTGAGATGTTCATGGAAAGATGGTGACTTCTGAACAATTTTCAATTTTAGGTTAATGAGACAAAGGAACATCCTACCAGAAAATGTTGGACATGAACCTAAAAAGTAGACAAGAATATTGATAGCATAAGTACTTGTACATAAGGTCCAAAAAGAAGAAAAAAATGCTTTATGTTCAGGGAGACAGCCAAGGGTGAGAAAGCAAGGAAAGACTCTAGTGAAAGTAAGGATGGCAGCTTCCTCTGTGGGGAGGGCGGGGAGTGTGGATGGGAAGCATGAGCAAGCCGGGGCTGCTTCTGGAATGCAGGTTATATCTTACTTCTCCACCTGGGAAGTGGTTATACAGACACCGCTTTATAACTTGGTTAAAACTGTGTATGTAAGATTTAGCTATTTTGTGCTTGCTATCCTCTACAGTTTTAAAAAATCTTGACCAAATTATAACTTTCACAGGAAAAATTATTGTATTTGAAACTGAATAAAAACAAAGGATTGATCCTCTCTAGAAAGATAAAAATTAATCTATGGAAATAAATGTATTTCTGATGCAATATATGTAAATCAAATTTCTGTAAACCTTTCCTGAACCTGGTGGAGCATTAGGCACCATCATGGGAGTGGACATCCACCACAAAAATGAAAGGTTAAAAAAAAAAGAACAAAGGTTCAGGGAAAAGAGCCCAAGAGCCTGGACCCAACCTAAGGCTGTCGTTGGTCAAGCTGCACAGGTTTCTGGCCGGATGAACTGACCACCTTTAACCAGGTGGGGCTGAAGAGGTTCCTAAATCGCAACAACCTGCTGCCTCTGTCCCTTTCCCCATAATCCTGAAGATGAAGCTTCCTGGAGAGAGGGCAAAACCGCAGTGGTTCTAGGGACTATAACGGATGAAGTGCGTGTCCGAGAGGTGCCCAAGCTGAAGGAGTGTGCACTTGTGTGTGAGCAGCTGCACCCGGAGCAGCATCCTTGAGACCAGAAGCAATCCTCACCTTCTACCAGCTCGCCCTGGACTCCCCTCAGTGCTTGCTTTCTGGTCCTCGCAAAGGCTGAGAGGCACACAAGCACTTCAGCAAGACCCCAGGAACCCCTCACAGCCACACCGAACCCTACCCGCCTAGGCTCTAAGGGCTGGAAGTTCCAGCGCACAAGAGGCCAATGGGCCAGACATAGCATGGCTATGAAAATTAACCCTAGATCCTACCTTATTATTAAAAAGATTTTGGAGGTTGAAGAAATTATTTGTAAATCCTGTCATGCCAGCCCTGGCTGGTGAGGCTCAGTGGACTGAGTGCCAGACTGTGAACCAAAAGGTCGCCAGTCAAGTCCCAGCCAGGGCGCATGCCTGGGTTGCAGGCCAGGCCCCTAGTGGGGGGCCAAAAGAGGCAACCACACATTGATGTTTCTCTCGCTCTCTTTCTCCCTCCCTCCCCCTCTCTCCAAAAATAAATAAATAAAATATTTAAAAAGAAATCCTGTCATGCCAAATGTCAAAGGAGAGTTTACTTAAAGGAACAATAAGGTGAATTTTCACCAACAAAGTAAGGTAAGATGGGGGGAATCAACAAACACCTGCAAAGTTTTAAAAATATATAAGGGAAAACACTTTTTTTTTTAACTTTAAGGACTAGTGAGGCCTGCTGCAACCAGAGCTCCCCAGCAAGGTTGCCACCTTCTAGAAGCTCAATCCTCTGAAATGTCATTCTCCATCCAAAGACCCAAATGGAATTAGGCTCTCAGGTGAGGTTGATTAGCTGCTTAATTTTGTTTTGCTTTGGGGAAAGTGTAGCACAGAGCTGTAAAAATTTGAATTTCAAAACCTTTAGGCAGGCATACTGCCTTCTGTGTAATATCGTCCACTTACCTACCTGGTTCATAAGGATGCTGTGCCTTCAGGCACATTTCTAGCAAGTATGCTTCAAATCAAATATCGTTTGAAATTCAGTAAGAAAATTTTTTGGCTTACCATATTTTTACCAAATTTAAGAAATGAAGTCGAAGTGGCAAGACCTATACCCCAGTTAGAGGGCTTACAGGGTTTTTGATAAGCCATGTGCATTAAATTGGTACTTTCTGCTTCACATGTCTTTTTTACAAATTGCGTTCAGATCTTTACCTGGATTTTAAGGAATCTAGGTAACATTATAATAGCTAAGAGTGCACTTTTTTCTCTTTCTTTTTGTATTTTATATTTTTTGTCAGAACCTGAATTTGAATCCTGGCACTGTTGCTCAACTTCTAAATAAATTTGAATAAATCATTTAACTTAAATCTCAATTTCCTTCTCTGTTAGAGGAGAATAAGAACATCTGCTTGGATAGTTGTGGAAATTGAATGAAATCGTATGTAAAGTATTTAACACATGGTAAGAGCTCAAAGAATGGTAGCTACAGTATCTATTGTAGCTTCTCTTTTTTTAGGTTAATCCATTAATATATGTTAACTTGCTCTTTCAATAATTTTTCAGTGCTCTGTGAATTCTGGATTTTCTGTGATCCTCAGGTTCTGGGTCTTAACACCCCAAGGAAAGAGTAATCTTGATATTACAATCAAGGCTTGAAAAGCTGGGCAACACATTAACTAGGCAGTTTTCTTATCAAACATCTTGATATTGGACATAGGAGGTCACCAGGAGAGAGGCTCCCTCCCAGTGCTTTCCTCCGGGGTGGACACCCAGCTCAGGAGTATACCTATCTCTATGGTAAACAGAGGTGAGAGTAGAGGGAGAACTGTGCCAGTGCCCCAGACCTACGTGCATCCAGTAGCGGGACTGTATAATCACTGTTAATATATAGCAACTCAAAATGCAATCGACTTGGCTGGCATTGGCATTTTCTAATTATTACGCTCAAGAAGCTCAGAGCAGGAAACAGAACAGTAAATCACAGAGGATAAACCATAGTTCAGTTGCACCTACGTTCATCAGGTCCATGGTTGGACATCTGTTCTTGAACGGCCACAAGCTCTAGTACAGTCGGTGTGTCAGATAAAGTAAAGAAACCCACCTTACACTTAAAATGAGAGCTCTTTCAAAATGTTCCAAATTCCATCCAGCTCTAGGGATGCACTCATTGTTAGAGCACCCCCTAGTGGAAGAGGTGCCTCTGTACCCATTCTCTGTGTCTTTAGGAATCTGTTCAATACACAAATGTTTGTGTTCTCTAGTCACTGCACTCAATCTCAGGTCTCATCAGGCTGTTCGACAGAACTTTCTGTGATGATGGAAAGGTTCTATATAAATTCTTCACCCTCCAATACAGTAGCCACGGCTACATGGACAGTAGAGCACTTGAGATGTGGCCACTGCAGCTAAGAAATTGAATTTTTAATTTCATTTAATTTTAACTAGTTGAAATTTAAATAACCACAGGTAGCTAGTAGCTACCACATTGCACAACGTGGTCTAGAATATCCACCTATGTGGACACTCCTTGCTACTTCACTGCAATCCTACCCTTCTATACGGCCAGGAAGGACTGTGTGAAAAGGTAGTGTGACAAGCACACTTCCTAACTAACTGTATGCCTTGATCCTGCCAGGGGCTCAGCCCTTTTGTTTTGAAACAAAGAGGTCGCATGAGGTCTCTATGCTCTTTTGACTCTAACATTCTGCGTTTGAGATTTAAGAAGTTAAAAATAAATACATTCTGTTTAAAAGGTGACATCTAGTCAATGTCTGTTCTGAGATCAAATCCATAGGCGAAGGGGTATGTGTGTTGTGTGAGTGCAACCCAGTCAAAAGGACTTGCCCTCACATTTTTAAAGTGTTGATTGGGTTTAAAATAACAAAGAATAGGCTTAATGTAAAAAAAAAAAAAGGATACAAAAAGTTGGCACTGGAGCCATCCTTTTCAGATGGGCTACCCCTTACAGGCATAGATTTCCATGGAGCTCAGAGAAAGGCGGTCTGCACCAGGCGCCACGGCTGCGGCAGCCCGGAAAGCACAGCCACTGCCGGGGAGAGTGCACTTGCTGACGCCTCCTGATCAGGTGTGTATCTCTAATTACAAAAGGATAAAACAGCATAGAAGCATTTCTACTGCTTCATTGTCAATAAAATGGAAGAAGGCAAGTGGACAGAGTTTGACATTTTCAGCTTAAACTCACAATTTTTCATTAAGTACGTATTTGATGTATCCAGGAATCTGAACCTGTGTACAAAATATCAGTTGGCAGTGGTCTGTATAAGATTTTAGTGAAAATTTCTACACCATTAATATGAACACAGGATATAGGTGCACTGAATCTATGGACATTTGAACTGCTCCCATGAGGTTGCTAGTCTCTGAGAGGTAATCTAAGCCCTTTCAACATCTACTTCATTTCTTGGATGGCTGGGTATTTTTTCAAATGTTTTTATGTACAAAGCATTGTCACTGAACTTTGTTTCAAATCACTAAAAACAATAGAGAAGGTCCGCTTATTGATTACAAAATACCAAGCCCTATTTGCGGGCTTCAAATTACCAGTCTACCAAAACCAAGCTAGCCCTGTTTCAGTTTGTAGTCACAGACAATACAGCAATTTAATGCAGCGGAAATCCCGACCAAACTCAGAAGATGGTATTTCTGCCATAAGAGGTTATTCACCTCCTTTCCAAAGCAACTGGTTAATGTCGTTCCCAGAGAGTTGCCTACTTTGTCTCTGAAAAGCATATCGAAGTTTGTGTATACAGACTCATCTGAATCATTTGTATACAAAAATATACCACACAATTACTATATGCAGTTCACAACACTTTGTATTTACATCTATCCATGTATAATTTTGCAATTATGCTGCCGATAGACACAAAAGTCACATTAAATGGCTATCATTTTTAATGATACAGGCACAATGACAGCCCACCACTAAAACAAACAAACCTTAACACAGTGACTCTGGTCTTCACTGAATTGTCTCGTTGTCTAATTTTTTTTTACTAGAAAATCTGTTTTTCTCATATTAAATAGAGGAGTGTCAGAAACTGGACAAATAGTATGTGTAAAGGCGAGTGGGAACAGTGCATCTTATGTAAAGAAGCGGCACGAGGTTTAAAAAGTGTGCTAGAATTTCAGTAACTTGATTGTTTAGACTCAGGTGAGGGCACCAGCTCTCTGAGCCAAAAAAAAGGGGGGAAAAAAGAAAAAGAAAAAAGAAAGAAAGAAAGAAAGAAACATTAATCGTGTTGTACCTAAGCCAACCCACTAATCAGGAATACAAAATATGGTGCTGAGATATTGAGGCGCTATAGAAATGCCGCCGAATAGTGAACATGAAAGTAAACATTCCAAACTCCCTACCCTTCTCCCACCTAATCTGATGGAGCCACCAATGCTTTACACAACGGTAAGCGGAGCCGGCTCCCTCAGCTGTCTATCGCAGGCTTTTAAATGGACTTCTATTAAAAACTCAGTTGAAGTATCTCCTGGCATCAGCATGGCGTTTAGTTGCCTGCCGGCTGGCCCCAGTGGGTTCAGCCACCCTGCAGTCCCCCCTCCCCCCACTGTAATGGAAAGCACCACGTGATCACCCAGGTCCACCCCGGCTCTGTTTTCAAGGTCTTTCCTGAAAGTTGGCCACATAGATAACCTGGTTTCCATGCTATTTATTGCCTAGGAAGGAGGAAGGGTTGAGCCCAACCCCTCTGGGATGTGAACTTGTGGTTCCAAGGAGTCTAGGGAATCAAATCTGATGCTTTCAAGACTGAACCGCCCCATAGAGTGAATCCAACTGTTTTCTCTTAGGACCGAAAAAGGGACCTGCATGACAATAGCTCTTTCTTATTTGTTTCCCTCTGGAGAAAAAAAGAAAAAAGAAAAGAAAGCTTCCCGGTACTTTAGGACATACTTAACCCAAGGCTTTGCAAATAGTGACTTTTCTACATTAAGAATTAATTCTTTTTAATATTTTTATTAACTGAAACATCATTGCACCTGGGACCTCCATTTACTGGTGGTAAACCTGTTAACTTCAGAGACCCAATATCACCTCTTGCATCAAAATTGATTAGTCGGCAGGTTAGGGAAGATTATATGGTCAGGTCAACTGCTACCCTCCGAGCTACTGTTCTAAGCAAAGATAAAATTCAAATGATGTTTTTAAGAAAAATGATTGCTTTCTTTTATAAGATTGCATTAAAGATAACACCGTAATGATAACAGCACAGAAGTTTGGTCTCTTTGTACCTGCACTTAAAGTACTTGGGCACTCTCACTTTGCGTGGATTCTGGGCATAGCAATACTTGTGGCTTCATCTAGCTGAAGAACGATGTGCTAAGTAAGCAAGTCGTTATTTAAAAACAGTGGGGAAACTTCATTCCTCAGCTTTTAGAAACAAATCTTCATTTGGCCATGAGTTTTGGAAAAGACTTTGCATCTTCCAGTGTGGTGCAAGGAGGTGTATCTCTGGCCACCATATTCCTTACAAGTATTGAAAAACATGCTTTTACCTAATTGTAGTTACTGCAAAAACGTTTGCATCAGTTTCTCAATGTTCTGCCACTATTTGGAAGACTTGTCTGTGAAATCCAGCTCCTTAGACTTGCTCAGCTTTCATGTGATTAAAACATAGCACTCCCTGGAAAAGAATCGTGGGTCAACCTGGTGCAGGGGTCCGGTGATGGTTTAAAATTATTTAGAGAAACTCAGGTGTGCTGACACTATGCCATATGTGTGTTCCACATATGGAGAACACTTCCTCCTCATGCAAATGAGCTAAAAATTTAGGTCCTATTTCTGGTACTTTCAATAAAGTTCCCTTTTCCAGGATTATTTATCATGGTTAGTGGTTGCCATCAGTCATGAAAAGTTAACAAAGACCTATTGGGTTTATCTATAGGCAGCTAAACAAACATATCTCGCTCTTCTGTTATCTTCTTGTTAACAAAGCCCTATCAGAATGTTCTAACCATCAGCATTTACTGCAGAGGGGCCCTTTATCTGGGATGATATATAGAGAGCCCATCAATTAGTATGAGGGTTTGTAGATACCTGCCACGTATTCATGAGAGAGCTCCTCTCGTCTCTCTCCATCACAGACACGTCGCAGTGTGGTTTTCTGGGTGGTGTCACTGCTTACCTCCTGGACTGTGGTTTAGCTGTTGCAGTAGTTAAACTGTCAGAGTGTCTTTGGTCCAGGCAAAGCTGCGTCTCTGAAACAAAGCCAAGGACCAAGGCTGCTATCGTTAACACAAACAACTGCATAGACCAAGGTCCCGCACAGCAGAATCACAAAAACACATGGAGAAACATGAGCCTTGGTGTTGCCTTTGCCTAAGAATTTTGCAAAAATCAAAAGCAAGATCAACAACAACAAAAAAATACAATGTGATTACCCATTTATTTTATGCAACTGGAAGTATGAGGCAAACACTTTCGTTCTGGGTGTGTGGCTGAGGGAAAGGGGAGCTAGTTACCAGAATGGCATCCTGATTGTATGACTGATCCCCACTGCTTCTCTCTTTAAAGGCCATCCTGGTTCCCCATTGCCCATAGATCAAGCCCCTGAGCTTGACTTCCAAGGCTCCACACTATCATGTGTCCTGCCTCAAACCTCTCTCCCTTCTCACCATTCCGGGTACACCACATTTCTCATGGTTCATTGGACTCTACGTGGCCTTTCTCCAGCCCTGTGCCACTGAACTTACCTGGTCCTTCCTGGGACTCCCTTTGCCCTAGTTCTGCTCCTCGAGCCCTTGAACTTCCCCAATGAAGGCCATCCCAGGCATTCTGTCCTCTGCGCTCACCCACCATCATTGCCATGCTTTTAATAGAGTAGTTGGTGCATCTAAGATGATTTATTTGCTGTCTTTCTCCCCACTCCACCTATGGGCAGATAAAGTTTCCTACTTCGAAGTCTTAGAGCTCAGCAGGGTGCCCACTGGGGGACATAGTGTCAAAGGAAGAAGGGAATGCTGAATTAATATAAATGCTCATCCCTCTATTGCTGTTCTTCAGTGTATCCTGAGCTCTCCTGGAAGGAAAGCAGGAGGCCCACAGAGTGGTGATGAGAGCCACGCCAAGGTTCCCATCGGACTGACTGGGTCACCTGTTAAAAAGAGATAATCCTATCTTACAGGCTGTTCTGAGTGTTTAATGAACATTACCTTGTAACCTATGTGTTTATGATGGATGTGGTTACTGTTGTTATTTAATAATATTGTTATGGCCTTTGGTATAAGTACCCAAGCTTCCAGTTATCTGTTCAGACTTTTTCCTAGGACAGAATTTCCATCATTTTGGTTTCCCCTCAAAAAACTAAGTGGGATGATGAGTCAGGTGTCATGTGGTGCCTCAAAGCACATGACTACAGATTTAGCAGTAAAGATACCCTTCGGCCACAAGAGTACTTCCCTTAACCATTTTTACCTCCGCTGACCTATAGCTAGTCTCCAGCCTGACAGCATATATGGGCACACCCCTGACACCCCACAGATCTGTGGCCCTCCCCTAACACCCCCTCAAACACCAGGCTCCAACACTCAGAGACCCAGCTCTCCATCACCTTCCCCACCAGCAGAGTCCAATATGACTTTGCTGTGACCCTCCAAACCCTGGCAGGGTAGAGGCTCACACAGGAACTCAGCCTGCCTTCTCCTAGCCCCTCTTCCAGACCTCAACCTACACCACTAGGCACTTGGAGTTTCCTTTTAAAAAGCTGGGTCAGCTTCCCACACACCCCCCTCTTCTTCTAACCTCTTCTCAGGCCACTGCAGCCCGTCCCTTGCCCATGACCCCTCTCAGGGCCAGGGGCTGTAGATGCCAGCAAGAGCACCCTTGGGAAGGCCTTGCAGAAAGGTGAGCTGGTCTGAGGTTCCTTTCTCTAGATTATTTTCTTCCCTGACATTTGTAGTTGTGGGCAGGAGAGACCCAGAAAAAGCCAGCTGACTGCCTGGGGCAGGGGTTCCTTCCTTTCTCCCCAGGACCTCCCTTGCATTAGCGTCCCCACTGCACCTGGGTGGGGACCCTGTTAGAGGACCTGGGGGCCCACCACACCAGCTCTTCTGGAGCCTGCTCCCCAGCTCTATCTAGCCAGGGCATTCCCCACGGGGCAGGCGATGCTATCCTTCTGGTTGAGCAGAGCATCCCAGGCGCTCTATGGATAGGACCGGGCGGGGTCCGGGGATGTCACCGTGCAAAGGGCATTTCCTCTGGAAGACAATGCCGCCTGCGGGGTCGCAATAGGCAGTCAGGCAACCCCGGACTTCGGAAGGGAGGATGACCCCGGGAGGCCCTTAGGGCACACTCCAACTGCAGATGGCGGAGTCTGGCCCCCAACCCTCAGCCCACAGCAAGTCTGTCCCTGCCCATGGACATTCCCTTTCTGTGTCTGCGGAGCATGAGCCAGCTCTGCGGCCTGTTTCTGGCTGGTGGATGACTGCCACCGACCTCGATGGGGTGGCCGGGGAAGCGCTCCTCTAGGGTGCGCCCATCTGCGGGTGTGGCAGGCGCATCGCAGCGGAGGGTGCGGTAGCCTGGCGCTCCGGCTGCAGGGGCCACCTGTGCAGTCTTTGGGGCCCGGGCTGGAGGGGCCCAGGTCTTCCACGGTCAAGTTCACGGAGGCCGGGCAAGAGCTAGAGACTGTGGCCCTAGGGCCCCAGTGAGGCTATCATTCCCATAACAAAGACTGGGAGGGGTGACAGCGAAGGAAAAGAAGGAGACTCAAAAAGGAGGCCGGGAGGGGGAACTGGGAGAAGATGGAGAGAAATGGAGCCGTGGCCATCAAAGCCTTCCTAACTGCCGTTTGTTTCTGGCGGCCCCTGTAAGTCGGGAATACGAAAGCTTGCCCTATTGGCTTTAAGGTAGACCGTGGATCTGACCTTGACTGACCGCCCCACACTTCCCACCCACCAGCCCCCGGCCCAGGCTGCCGCAGAGAGAAGACTGGGGACCAGGTCCTCTCGATTCCGAGCGCCCCGACGTGCAGGCGGCCGGGCCAGGAACTCGCACCCGCAGAAGGCCCTTTCACTGGCCAAACCGGGCAAAGAAACCTAAGACCCACGCGCTCCTGTCAGGTGGCTTCTCCGGAACCAGGGCCGCCAGCGCGCCCGGGCAGCGCCCGCTCGACCCCGGGAGGGGCCTCCGCGGAGGCGCAGAGCCTGGGAGAAGGGACGGAGGAGAGAAGGAACGTTGCCTTTTCTCGAAGGCAGGACTTCGAGAAAGGAGACAAAGGGCAGCTTGTATACAGGAAGGTACGCAGAGAAGGAGCCTCCGTTAACCGAGGCTCCTCGGGAGGGGCGGTATGGCCTGAGAAGCCGGTTCCCGTCTCCATTTAGATGCTGCCACCGCTTCTTCTTATCCTCGTGGTCGCAGAGGTGGGGTCCAAGAAGACCCCAAGGGCAGATGGGCAAGTGGAGAGACCCCTGGCCGCTGCCAGCTGGCTGCGTGTTGGTGTGTAAAGGAGTGTGCATGGGGGGCCCGCGCCGTCCGGTGCAGTCACTGCCACACAGAGCGGGACAATGGCACCCCCTGGTACAACTGCAAACTAGTTTCTGTGTTGGGGGAAAAAAGAGAATAAAAGTTTAATAAACGTGTGCTGTGTTGTGAATGACTTTGTGACGACCTCTGCTGCAAATGGCCTATGCATGCGGAATAATGGTCTCCTTGCAGAGAGGGAAATAGCTTAGTGCTATCATCGTTGCCTCGGTAACCATCTGAGTCCCCATCTAGCAAGAGAGAAATGAGTTATGAAAAGGCTTGAGTGAAGAAGGGATTAACACATGATCCCAGGGACAGTATGTCAATCAAAATCAACTGAGAAATTACACTGCTCTATTTGAGAATTTCTCCGGAACCGAACGCTAGTGGAGTTGGGTGCGTATATTCCCTCTCTCTCTCTCTCTCTCCCCTCTCCTCTCTCTCTCTCTCTCTCTCTCTCTCTCTCTCTCTCTCTCTCCCTCTCTCCCTCTCTCTCGTGCATATATTCTCTCTCTCTCTCCCCCCCTCCTCTAATTTGAGAAAGAAAGGGGGAAGTAGCATCGTGATTCGTCTTCATGGCTATTATTGAGAAGTTACATGGAGGAGAGGGGAAGACGCGCTAAAAGGAGGGTTATTGAAGAAGACAGGGCCCCTGCCCACCCTAGGCATGCCCCGGGCACCTCGCTGTTGTGTCCCGCTTCTGTCCCCGAGCCAAGCAAGCCCTCCACGTCGCAGGCTCAGGGGCACTGGCTTGCGAGGCCGAGGCCTGGAACTCGGCCTTGACAGGACCCAGAACCGCACGGTAGACGGGATGATGGGGGCAGGGGAGGGAGCGTGCGGGGTCTGGGTCCCAGCCCTGAAGACTGAGCAGCTGCATTTGACGCCTCCGTCTTTTGCCGGGTGCCTACTGCTGAGACTCAGCTTTCGACTTAGGGTTCAAGGAAATAAATCGTTGAGTCTGGTGCACACTCCCCCCAAATCGGCTGTGAGACCCCGCTCCCTAGGAACACCGCTGAAATGCCCACGCACGCGCAGACGTCTCCACCTTCCCCCATCCTCCATCACCTCCAGCACAAAAACCCGGGTCTGAAAAATAAAGGAAAAAAAGAAAGAGACGACTCAAACAAGCATTCCTAACTCTTGTGGCACGTGGAGCAGCGGAACTACCGCTCTGGGTCCCAAGGCTGCGTCTGCGGGGACTTCCGCCCTGGCACTTGAGTTAGGAATTTAGAAAGAAACCCCACCCACCCCCTCTTCCTCCCAAGAAGTTCTTTTACAAACACTTCAGAAGCACAAGGCCGAGAAGAGAGCGCCCGAGGAACTTGGAGGGCCGGGGTATGGGAAGCTGGACTTCTCCAGAGAGTGCCTCCAGAATTGTGACTATTTTTTCTGGCTGTGGAGCTCTGGGGTTGGGAGGCCCTGGGCGCAGGAGCTGAGGAAGTTTATGGCTCTCTGTTCTGGACATCTGAATGGCCAGTACCTACGGGCCAGGCTGGGTGGGGGAGCGATCCCAGGGTCTCCAGGTTACTCTGCGCACTCCCTGTTAACTCCCTTGCGCCTCCAGCGTGCTCCATGACCTTGACCATTATCTCGTTCAACCCCCTCCATTGGCAGATGGGGAAACTGAGGCCTTGAAATAATACAATTACTAAAGGTACACATTGACAGGACTTGGATAAGAGACCAATTTCTTAACTTCACTTTAGAAAATTGGCCTCTTAAAAAAAAGTTTTCAGGAACTTTTCTCAAACAGAGAGTGCCTTACTTTGCCCTGTGAGGGCAAGGAAGAGTGTGAAGGCCCCTCAGCCCACATTAGTCTGGGTCCTTCCTTCCTTCCTTCCTTCCTTCCTTCCTTCCTTCCTTCCTTCCTTCCTTCCTTCCTTCCTTCCCTCCTTCCCTCCTTCCTTCACTCTTTCTCGGCCTGCCTCACCCCCGGGCGAGTCCCACACAAGTTTCAAGTCCTGAGCGCCCCGCACGGATAACTAAATCGCCTTGACCCTGGCGCTATTTGATATTTGCCTCCTTGACACTCATTTAGGAGCTCGCAGCAGCAACGCAGACATTGGACAAGTCCAGCCTGAAACTGAAGCCTTATGAAAGGGGGAGATGGGGAGAACCTGATAGCTGGAAACTCGTTTCTCCAAAGGCTTTCGGGACATTTTAGCCCGGCTCCAGGTCCGCGGAGCGCCAGGGCGCCGCCAGTGCGGGTGTAAACGTTAAATGTTAGCTATTTGTTCCAATGATTGGCATGAAAGTCGACTCTTTCTTGTCTTCTTTTTTTCCTCCTTCTCCCTCTTCCCTTTCCTTTCTCTCTCTGCCCCTCCGGATTCCCACAAATACTGATTCAACCAGTGGCTCCTCTAATCCGCCTTCCCTCCCACCCTGCAGCCACCCAAGTCAGAAAACTCACAGAACAATGACAACCCGGACGAAGCGGGGGCGGGGGGGGGGGGGCGGCCCTTTGCTGGTTCTGCTCAACTTCTGGATGAAACTCTGTTCCAAGCCACGAACTCCCGTCTCTTCTTTTTCCTAGTCCCTTATCTCTTTTTCCCTTTTCCCCTCTTTTTCTGATTTTCCTTTCTTTTTTGACGGAGAGTGCCTTTTATTTATTTATTTTTTTTAAACAGCGCTGGACAGAATGAGAAGTGTCGGTATCATATGAGAAATTCAGAACTGCTGTGCTCTCTATTAACGAGAGACAAACAGATGAGCAGATAAGCAAGTCGCCTGGTTTCAAAAGTTGCAGATTTTTGCCTGAGAGGAGCACCCAGCAGAGTGCCTCACTCCCAGCCCCAGCACTTAACGCTTCCCCAGAAGAAGAGGAAGGGCTGCACCCCTGGGGCTCGCTGTGCACCACATGCCCCCCCCCCCACCCATGGTGTGGTGTCAGTCCAAGTTCCGCAGCTCCACTCTTGAATTCTCTAGGTAATAATCCATTCTTTATTCCAGACTGTCCATTCTGAGAGGCTTGTCCCACCTCTCCCCACCCAACCCCACCATAATTCTCCATCTATTTTATCTGTTCTGTCACTAACTATACCTTATTCCAACGAAACCTTTCCAACTCTAATTAGTGAAGCTTCATTCTCCTCACTCTTTTCCCCAAACCCTCTCTCTTCCTTCCTCTCTCCTTTCTTAAAAAATGTTGGAGCCAAGAAGATAAGATATGCAATCCTCTATCGAGAATCCTGTAATATTAAAGATCAAACGTGGCATCAGTGGAAGACCAAACACAGAGAGAAACAAAAGGGGAAGGCTGGGAGATGCTCATCAGCTAATTACAGCTGCAAATATTATGCAAATTTATCTTGGCACAGAAATGGAGAAAGCGAGTTTAAGTGTGGAGATAATGCTGGAAAATTGAATGTTCATCTGGGCATGGGAAACGGCCCAGTAGGCTCCATTGGTCTGTTTCATCTAGGGAAGCACTGGTTTTATACTCCTATCAGATCATCTGCACTTCACTGGTTGGGACTGAGAAATTAATATTACTTATAATTGATACTTGAAATTCTTGGAGTGGTGTGTCCTAAAGAGAGGGAAGAGGGGTAAGGGGAGAAGAGGAGAAGAAGAGGGAGAGAAAGAGAAAAAAGAAGTCACACACTATTTAATACAAAATTAGAACTAGACCTCTGAAGTCCACAAAGGCCAAAGTGGACTGAAAAATAAAAGACAATGTCCCAGAAAATGAGGTCTCTTTTTCTCTCTGCAACCTAAAATTTGAAATATCTTTATTATCAAGATTCAAGCTTTTTAAATCTGTGATTATGTGGCTGCCCACTTTGCTTGAGGGCCTAGGACAGAGTCAGGAATTGAGATTTGAACTCTGGCTAGCTGGGAACCTCCGGTAACCTCAGCAGAGGAACCTGAGTGGTGGCGAGGGGTGATGACAGGGTCCTTTGGTAGATCTAAGCAGAGAGGGGAAGTAGACTTGGCTCCATAGAACCTCACCTCTGCTTCTGCCCCAGCGACACCCCCATTTCCTCCATCTTTACCAGCCAGTGTTGACCGTTCTTCAGTCTACTCTGGAACTCCTTGAAAAATTATATTCCAAGGAAACACACTCCAAGTCCCCACATTTCAGAAGTAAATGTTCTTAAGTGTAAAGGAGGAAGAAAAACAACTGGAACTACAGGGAACAGAAGAGAATTCTTAAAAAAAAAAAAGTCCTCCTATCTCACAGTAGAAAATCTACTGCAACTCAAAGAAATGTAGAGAATTTCAGATGAGCATTATTCAGGTGCAAACCATCCAATTACCAAGAAATTATGATCTGACGTCAGGAGGAACAATTGGAGAGCGAATATGTATGAACCTCCTCTCACTGGTTTGCATATTTGCAATGATTGTTTAATCCAAGCAAAGAGAAAGTAATCAACAGGCACAAAAAAACTTGAGCAAATTACCAGTGACTCCTGCCCCTTCTCCTTCGTGAAGCGGGGCAGTTGCTACTGTTGTTGGGGCGGGAAGGGGCAGACATTCTGGGGATAGCCTTGGACTGTGAAATCTGTCCTAAAAGAGGCACAGAGTAAAGCCTGTTGCATTTAGATGGCTTTTGTTCCTTTGGTGTTAGGGCAGAAGACAAAAGAAACAAAAATGCCAATTATTGTAATTAACCATTAAATGAGAGGTGTGTCCTCTCTAACTCCAAACTGGAGGGAAGCTGAGGAGGGTGGGTGGAGAGGGACCGTCTGGGAGAACAGGAGGACCCACCTACCACCCTGCTCTGGGAGAAAGGAGCCTGTGCACATTCTGCATGTGTTAACAGACAAAACCAGAAGAACACACACACACACACACACACACACACACACGTACTTTTAAGCTAGGAAACGGGAATTGATTTTTTTTGTTGTTGGTTTACTTGGAATGGGGCTGGAGTGGGCAGCGGTCAGGGTGGGAACTGTGTGGCCAGAAGATGGTGAGGGGAGAAGAAATCTCAGAAAAATTAACATTATTGGTATTTCTCTTTATAAAGATGCAAATGGCATTTTATCTTAACTTGGCTCTGTGCTGTAGTCAGTGTTTATGATTAATTATCTCCTTTTTCATAAAAATAAATCATCTTAAAAATTAGGATCTTGGTGCTGGGGAGAAACTAAGCACTGGTTTCAGGTCGATCTTGTTAATTTCAGCCTGAAATTGACACACTAATTAAAGAGCAGTGTGGTAAAGCAGGAGCGCAAGATTATACCCAGCTCTTTTTTAAAAAAAAAATCAGATCTACCTTATATTTTCCCAATTAAAAACTGCAAAAAGCAGTTTCGCTGCCCCAGGATAAAAAATAAGGGCCCCCTTTTCACAACGTCGGCCATCACTTTCTACCATCAGATTCATTGTGATGTATTAGATGCAATAAATTATCCCATGTAACAAAACATTGGGAGCTGAAAGGCAGATAATCTGGAAAGCAGAGATAAGGATTCATTATTCCAAATCATTATGAATCCAACGTTGCCTCTGACTTCTTTCTTAATCAGCTCCTCTGATCCTGGATATGTGAGCAGTACAGATAAGGAAAGAGTCGTTTATAATTCTCCACCTCGTCTAATATTTTAAAATAAAGTCAGAGGCAAGAAAACGCCATAAAACACTGGTGAGCAGGCAAGCGCCGAATGAAAAATCACTTCCATGTTATTATATCCACAGTAAGATTTAATTAAAATTCTCCACGTCCACGTGCTTTATTTTCAGATAGGATTTTTTCCCATCACGTAATAATTGATAGGAATTTGCAAACGGGGCTATTTATTTAGGGCGCCTGGGTGGAATAGGTCTGATTTTTTTTTTTTTAATTTCCAGTGACTGCTTTGTGAAACTTTCATTTGAGACGTCTATGGTTCCTCACCACCCAGGCTCCCACTGCCCAGCCTTCCACCCACCCCTCACCCCCCCAACCAACCTGCAGTTCTCTGTTGGGGAAACATAGGCAAAGTCAAACCTGAAAGTTGAGTTTAATAAAAATGTTTTGTTAGGAAAAAAAGAAAAATGAAAGAACTGGTTGTCCCCACCTCAGACACTAGTTATGCCCTCCAACCCCCCCCCCCTACTCCACACATTTGTAATAAATTAAATCTCAATGAGTGGGACTGAAAGATTAGAACTTTTAAGTTGAGACTAATATTGAGTGTGTGTTTTCCTCTGGCAGAGAGTGCACTTAAAAAAAATTAAACCAATCTAAGAGTACCTATAGAAAGGTAGAAAAATTGACAGGGGAGATGATGCTGAAGGCCAGTTGGCAGAAAGAAAAATAATACCTGCATTTTAGGGAAAAGAGAGGGAATGCCAGAAACCCAGAGGAATAAATATACAGTTCCTCCAACCCTGAGCAGAACAACTCTAAGTGACCACACATTCTTAGAAAGGTTGGAGATTCTGTCAGTGATTATTCCTTCCTGCAGGGTCTCCTTTTTCTTTATCCAACAGGTGAACTTCATATCTATGTGGCCATCGCGGAGATCTGGAACACAATGTTTCTATTATCTATTAGTCATTTACTGATCTATCTTCTACCTCCACACGCCGGGTGACTTCCCTTTATACTTAAAATCCAATCAAGTGCCTTAGCTTGTAGGATTGTGGCCCAACTCCCCACAGGGTTTAAAGCAGTGACTGCTGGTGCCAATTAGGCCAGCACGGTTACTTCCAGAACGAACCCCCAAACCAAGTTCTGTCTTGAGGCCCAGGAGCCTCAGAACATTTCTCTACCTGGTTCAGCCTCTGCACCCAAGCCCAGGAAGGATGACCGCCTGCCCAGGGTGAAGAGCTTAAAAGGCCAGAAGTAGGAAGTGTGGGCAGGGGTCCCAACTACAGGTGAGAAGCACCTGGTGTGTCTGTCTGTCTTTGTGTGGCAGACAGCTGGGTCCCAGCCTCCTTTAGTGCACCTAACAAGGACTCCTTACTGGGAAGATACCCTGGGAGTCCTGAAATGTTGGGAATGAAGCCGCCTCGTCCCCTCTGACTGGTTGGGATAGGGCAGGCTCTGAGCGTCTGGGATCTGTTGCCCTCAGCGTTTAACACAGACATTAGCCCCAGAATAACTGACTGAGGGCCGTGTTGCTCACTCTCACGCACAAGCACAGGACACGCACAGAGACCTGAACCAGGAATCAGCGAGTCAGAGTAAGAGCTTTTAAAATTCAGAACGTGACGTGTAGCTTCATTAAAGCAACGTCTTCACGGTGTGTGGGGGTCTGATGTCCACCAATGGGGAATAAATCTTCAGTGGTCTGACTAAACAACCAGAGCCTTTACTTTGTTTATTTCCAGGGATAACTTCTCTCCTTTCTTCTTCCCACCTCTTCCCCACCATCACATCTCCCCCAACCCTCTTGGAATAATTCTCTCTTGTACCCTTAATTAGCAGCAATGTCCACCTCTAAGTTCATCAAGACAAAAAGTGCTCAGCTGGCTTTTTCACTCTGAATCTTACCCCTGTAGAACCATGAAATTGAAAATTAGTTATATTTTAATTAGGTCCTTTTTTTTTTTTTTTTAAGGCCAGTCTCTTTGGCCTTTCGATTCCTCAAATGAAGCCTGCCTTTGCTACAGGTAGAATTAGGGTGGTGGGAGAGCACGTGTACGTAATTGCATTTCTCAGTTCCTCACCAAAGGGTCACTTTAGACCTGGAGACAAGCAAGTGCCCGCATCAGCAGAAAAGCAAAGAGGAGACCTGCCGCCGGGTCCGCGGGGGCCCGCGGGAGCCCGCAGAGGTGGCGGGCAGGCGCGTGTGGACAGGGTGGCAAGGGGCTGGGTGCACGGGATGGCAGAGAGGGCCTGGAGAAGCGGGATCCCGAGCTAGCCTTGGGTTCCCGGGGCTGCGGGACGGGGTCCTCAGTCTAAGGCACCGAACCAGGGCTTTCCAGTGGGAAGCGAACGTATTGCAGGGGAGGAAGAAAACAGGAGGGAGCGGAAGATCGGGATCATCAATCCTGGCCAGAGGCGGGGAGGGGACCTTAGAGAAAGGCACAAAGGGCTCCAAGGGCTTGGTGGACGGCACGCTAGGTGGGGTACAGCTAACACTCAGGCCGAAGAGACAGCTGTCGTCTGGGTGACGGATGACCCCTCCTGGGCCCGGCCGTCCTATCGCCCACGAGGCTGCGCTCGAGGAGAAGCGAGGGGGTCTCAGAACCGTAAAGGGCTCCAGAGTCCCCGCCACGCTTATCCGGCCGCTGGTCTCAGCCCGACCCTTCACCGCCTCCCCGGCACAGCCCACGCAGCCCCCTGCGGGGCGCCAGGCCAACAGGTCGGGTGAAAGCTGTCCCGAGAGTGACCTTCCCCGCCCGAGTCCTCGGAACACGCAGACCTGCCCACCCCGCGCCCTGGCGCCAGAGAACTTGGCTCTGCCACTTGGTGGCGGAATCAGGGCGCGAGAGGGCAGGAGGGCGGAGGAACCGCTGAGCTGGGGAAGGAGGTGGGCTTCAGGGCTCCCTCAATGGCGGGGAGCCCCTGCTCCTCTACCCGACAGGTTCGCAAATGAGAGAAGCCCCTCTATCGCCACTCGGTTTAAACCCAGAACCTCTAAGTTCCGTGGGAGCGGAGGGCACAAACGGGGGGTGGCGTGTCTGAGTCGAGGGGCTTTGGGCGGCTGGAGGCCTCGGCCGCATCCTGGTAGCTCCCTCCCGCCCGGAACGGTCGCGGGCATCCCTCTGTACCTGCTCTCCAGACACCTCGCTCCGCCGGCAGGTTTACTGTCACGCCGCATTCCTTGACGCTCCCCAACTGTCCCTCCTCGGGTTGCCGCCCCACCTCTGCCCACGGCTCTGACCTTGCTGACCAATGGCCTCGGTCTCCCTGCAACCAAGCAGGCCCCACGGAACACTCTGCACCATTAAGCGGGGCAACTCCTTCCTACCGAACTGGTTTCAGCACAAGAAACTTCTTGACTTCCAGGCCTGGCAGTGGACACTTTTTGTTTTATTTCTCCCCAAAGATTTATTTATTTTTAAAGTCAGTCTCCATACTCTTATTGTATAAATATTTTGAAGGCAAAACTCTACCTGTCAAAACAAATGGACCCTGACCTTTCTACCCAAATGTTTATGGAGTTTCATTTTACCCTTGCAGAAATTTATTCAGGACGGACTCCTCCGTGGGTTATTTTGATCTCCCACTAGCAAAAGTAGGTATGGTACCGGAGAGCGGGCTTTGAAGGGGAGGGCTGGAGTTTGCTGGGTTGGGTGAGTAGATACATAGGACCATTTTTCCTAGACATTTTATCTTCAGAGCAACCTCTGCTTCTCTGTCCCTTATCTCACTCTCCTAAAAGTCTCTATGAGAACCCTTAGTTGTGACCCCCTATAGTGCCCCTCCCCAAACCTCTACTCAGTATGTACATGGGTACCTCAGCCTCTAACTGTTTCCATGCCCATCGTGAGGAGGGCCAAAGAGTAGCAAGAGGCCCAGAGCCCAGTCACCCAGCATCCTGCTTTTCCTAACTTTTACTGGCCAGTGGTGGATGAAGACCGATGTAGCTGGAGAATGCCAGCATTTCTGAGGTGTTAGCAGAAACAGGAGGAACAGTCGGAAGGAGAAGAAAAGCCCTGTGGGGCACAAGACCTGCTAATTGTGGCCACCAGTTGTATCTCTACAGACTCCCAATGGGTTCCCATTTCTCAAAAAAATGGGAGGAAAACTCCAAGAAAGCTTTTATATCTACATAGGTATGACCCAGTCAACACTACGGCTGACATTTACAGTGTTAATTCCAACCCTGCCAAAGAAAGTGGGCTTTGTAGTCACCAGGGGCTGGTTACGTTTGAGGCAATCTTTCCCCATCCCCCCAACTCTGCTAGCTTTGTCCACCCTTTATGTGCAGTCTTCGTGTTTGCCAAAGGAGCGGGGGGATCCATTCCCCACTCAGTCTTCTGCCCTCCCTCCCTTTCCCCCTTTGCAACCCGGAAGAGCTCCGCTCTGTACAGTGAGCAGGAGAAGGCGGAGGGAGGGGGTTCCTGGGAAGGATGCACATCACCCAGGTTTTACTTCTTGCTGGAAGCCTGTGTGAGATGCTGTAAGCAGCTGGGGCAGTGAGAACCGCAGCAGCGACAACAGTGGCCAAATCTGCCTGTCATTTCTGCCTTCAGATCTCCGGCAAGTCAGGAAAAAAATAAAAAACAGCTGACCGGCAGGAGCGACTTACCCAGGTCAGTGAATAGCTCTCTCTTCTCTCTCTAACTCTGTACTCGCTTTCCCTGATCCACGTGGAGAGAATGAAAAGGAGGTCTTGACTCCAAAGGGACAGCTGTCTCTGGAAGAAAGTGAACTAGACCTCAGTCCTATTGTTCTTTCTGGTCACTGGAAATCTTGGGCTTTCTGCAATGACCTTGGGCAAGCGTGGTGTGTGTATGTGTGTATGTCCTTGTTTGGAGAAAAGAGCTAGTAGAACAAGGCATATGAAGAAAAATTAAACAGAAAAATAGGAGATGGCAGAAGTGCTTGGGAAGGGCTGGACACACATTTTCCACTTCAGGCGGGCAGAGGATTGGGGAAAAGAACCCATTTGCAAAGCAGCAGTTCAGCCTTCTTTCGAAGGTGGCTGCAGGGTCCCAGTGTCAATTTCATGTTTATTTTCCTGTACTTACAAGTGTATGTTTAGGCTCATTGTCTCCGCATATAATTAAAGAAGCAGCTGTGTGCTGTGAGATAAAAGTTGGAGCCCAGATGTTTGGGCATCCAACATCCTCCGGGGGAGCCGGTGGCTTGGAGGTGCCTCTGCTTCCAGGAGCACCCTGAGGCGAGTAAGAAAACCGCTGCCTCAGAGAGAAGGTGTCTAGGGTTGTGGGGAGCAGGAGGGGCAGAGGACACAAGAATTCTACTTTCTCCTGGGACATTAGACCAACATACCTCCAAGAAGCCACTCCATCCGAGGGTCCAAACCAAGACAGATTATGTTAAAATGCAAGGGAGTTGAGTGGATCTACGCAGGAGAGTTGCTTTTATATACCTTTGCCTCCTCTCAGATATGTCAGGGTGCTGAGAAAACTGACTTGGGGTGATTCTGTTTATGGCTCAGGGTGGAAACAACTCCAACCAGCAGGATCTCCCCTCGGTTTGGTTCCCGTGTTTCCTAGTTCTTTTCTCCTCCCCTATCAGCCACATTCAGCAGGGACCCCTGGGTTGTGGATGGGAGATTATGAAATTTAAAGGGACAATCGAGTAGCATTTGCAGAACTTCTATCCTTTAGCAGCTGTGGCAGAAAAGGTGTGAGTGGGGGGTGAGGGGGGAGCTGTCGGTCTTGTGACAGGCTTGGGGCAGAGTCCCACCGAGGCCAGTAGAGTAGACCCAGATGTTTGATGCTTGCAGGGCCCAAATGGCTGTTTGTGGGAGGGAGCTTACCATTAAACCTTTTAAATGATTGTGTGATTCTGAGGAAAGGAATTGCTTTCTGCCCATTTGAATCCCGGGCAGGGTATGATATATCCAGGTCAGACTGACCAAGATCAAGGTGAGTTTTGGGTCCCATTATCGATTCCTGCATGGGACCAAGCAGGAAGCTCAGCTTCCAGCTTCCAGCCAGTTGCCCTGCAAAGCCTAAGGTTCCTACTTGAGGAGCCAGCTGGATTCTGAGGATACCGGTGAGTGGCACTGGGCACACAAACCCAGGCACCCACACCTGCGGGCCCACCCTCCATTCTACACAAGAGCTCTTTGCCAGCCGTGGGGATTCAGAGACGGGTCGGTCTGTCCAATAAAAGAAAATGCAGAGACAGTGGAAGCTGCATGTTCTTTTATTTGGTATTTCCACCCTGTTTTCCAGACAATATCAGAGGTGGGGGTAAGATGGGGTGCAGCGAAGGGATGGGTGCTGCTGAGCACTCTGGTGGAGCTTCTTTGTTGGACTGCCCAGCAATCCAGGGCCACACAGAAAGTGTGGGGAATGGCAAGTACTAGGAACCCCGCGGCTGAGAACCCATCTTTCCGAGGTTAAGGCAATTTGTGGCTGGGAACTGTGGGAGGCGGCGGAGTATTAAGGATCCTGACAAGGTGTGTGAGGGCAGAAGCCGAAAGACCCAGCGTTCTCTAGCCCCGGTTGTTCTAACGCTTCTGGGCTGCACGGAGGCCCATTTTCATTCTCTGCCTCTGAGCCTTTTCACACATCAACGTGCATTCTTTTCATGGTGTCTTTGTGTGCTGACCAAATATTCCTGATCACCTGTTTTTCTCAATGGTTGGAGTAACCAGAGAGAGGTTTAGCAAAACCGGAGATTGGGCGAAGGCAGCCCCCAAGCTGGAATCGGAGCCCCCTTTGCTTCTGGCCGCTGGACAGAGGGGCTAGAGGTGGCGGCGGTAGGTGCGACCGGCTGTTGGAAGGACGAGAAAGAAAAACTCACAAGACGAAGGCGCTCGAGCAAGTCTCCCTGGGTGTCTGTCGCTGCGGATCCGCAGGCACGCGTGTGTGGTTGCTGTTTTGTTTTATGTAACAAATTGCTTGGGGTCCACGAGGTGGCAGGCAGCAGAGAGCCCAGCGCCAGCGGGGGGCCTGGCGGGGAGCGGTGGCCGGCAGGGCGCATCTGTCAGGGAGGGAACGGCGAGGGTCGCACGCAGGACGGCGTCTTTCCACCTGAGCCAGACGGATTCACATGTTACCCTGAGGTCTCCGGCGTGTCCAAAGGAAGATACGAGTAACTCGTACTTTTGGAAAACTGCCTTAACCGTGCCCTGATCTGAAGGAAATTACCCTTCCCCATCTTGCCTTGCACCGTTGTGAGCTCCCCTCTCCTTTGCCCACTGTCGATTGTCCAGCAGCAGTCGTACCCCGGTTTTCTGGCTAACCTGGAGAAGTAAAACACACGATAGCCCCAAGATAAGGCCCTCCTTTTCCTGAAATGCCAAATGGAAGTGGCCAAAGGAGAGTCGGCCGGAGGCGAGCGCTCCGCGCTCGGGGCTGAAGCTGGGGCCGGAGCCAGGGCAAGGGCTGGCCAGGGGCTCTGGACGCGGTGGCGGTGAGGTGGTGGGAGCCCAGCCCGCAGGCCAGAAGGCCAGGGGGAGCGAAGCAGGTACCCACCTACATCTTTCACGGTCTGAAAAACGTCGGGGCCTGGAGTTCTCACGGGTGATTCCCGCGTACGGACCACTTCCTTGGGAGTCCCGGCTGCTTCACCGGCGTGGCCTGAGGACACCCTAAGAGAAAAGCCTGGGTCTAGAGGCCCGAGCCCCTCCCTAAGAGCCAGCTGGGGGCCGAATCCCTGGTTTGTGGCCCCGGAGGCACCGCCAGAGCCCGCTGTGGCACCTCTACCCTTTCCTTTTCTCTGGGGCTCTCACCTGCCCCCCAAATCGCCCAGGCCTGGAGGGAGCGACAGGAAGGGCGCCGTCTTCCAGGGTGACTCGCACTCCTTTCCACTCACCCTCAAGGGGAAATCTTCCTCTCCTACCTAACCCCGGGGCTCCCCGCGTAGCCAGCCCCCGCCCCCCACCTGTGCATTGTCAAACTCAAAACAGAAATCCCCTGCTCTCTCCCTCCCTCCTCCCCCTTTCCGCTATACCCCTACCTGCCCCATTTTTATCTCGCTACAATCAGGGTTTTTCTCAACTCGGGAGAAGTGGGTAACGGCCGAGGGAGGGCAAGGATCCCTCGAAGCTGGAGGGCCGGGTCAGGCGGTGAGGGCGGAGTAGGGCGGGGTGGGGGGTAATCTCAGAGCGCATCTCCTCTTTCTTTGACGCGCCACATTCTTGCCTCTCCTCTAGACCTGGGCGGGTTTCCTTCCAAATTTTAAGCGGTGATAGATGAATAAGAAAAAAAAAAAAAAAAAAAAAAAAGTCCAACCACACGCACCCCCAAAGCGATGGTTCATCTCCCAGGGCAGGTGGACCCTAGGCCTGACCGTGGGCGGGCGCGCGCGGACCTCTTGGCCTGACTCCCCACGGGTTTCCCCTTTGACGTTTCCAGCTCCAGCGTCTTCCCTTCACCAGTGAGTTTTGGGGTCCCCTTTTCTCTGCGTTCCTTCAGGTCCCCTGCTCGCTGTTTCGTTTGAAGAGAGCAACCAGCACTGCCCCAACTGTCTGCTTCCTTCCCATTGCCTTTTGATTTCACTACCCGGTCTGCGTTTCAGCTCATGCGGGGAAGAGAAAAGGGCTGGGAGGGAAGTGCAGATGTAACATGTGTTTAACCTGCGCCAGAGCGGGCTCCGCAGTCGTTTCGCCAGCCCGGCGGTGGTGCCCGGGGCCGTGTCCCCCGAGTAACCCTCCGGTCCAGCAGCCCGCGAGCTGTTTGTACAGCTTTACCTGTGCTATTCTCGTATCCAGTAAAAATCCTCGCCCGGCCGCGGTAACCTAATACTAGGGCCGAGGCAGAGGAGGGGGAATGGGGTTGGCTGAGTGGAGAGGGAGGTGTGTACGCGCTCCAGAGGGGGGTTCTCTGCTTTGTTCCTCCTCCCCATGGGGAAGAAAATTGGGACGCGGTTCGCGTGATCGAGGTGGGGGGCCTACAGCTAAGGAGGGAGAAGGCCGACTTCCACGTCCCTGTCTTCTCTGCTTTCTCCCTCTAAGAGGCATTGGCGACCCGCGCGTGGCCGCCCACGCGTGCTGCCAGTAGGCGCGGTGGTCCCCTGGGCCCCCGTGGGGCTAGTGAGTCCCAGCAAGGGTTTCCCGGGTCTAGGACCAGGACCTGGTCTCTCTGTGCTTTACCTTGCCACATTAGAGTTCCCACACCTCAGACAAAACCCGCAAGTAAGCAGATCTTTCCTTCCAGGCCAGGCTCCTCTTCCTGAGCTCCCAGGTCTCGCAGCCGCCAGCGACGGGAATCGAATTAAACGCCTCTTGGCGGTTATTGTCTTTAGCTAATTGCTCCAACAATGACCACTATTAAAGTGGAGACACCCAATCAAATGTCCCGCGGGGCTGCGCGAGGCTCCCCGCGACGCGCTAGCCGCCGGCCTGGGGCTTGCAGACCGCCGGGTGCCAAACTGGCTGGTGCGGACCGCCGGTCTCTGCACCTCTGGCCTCGCCTTCCTCCCCAGACTCACACCGACTGAGGCCCGTTCACACCATTTTTATTGACCGATCGATGCCAAAGAAGATTGATCGAGCTGGAAGGAGAAGTGATTTCTCCCCCGCAGCACCGGCTCGCCAGGGCCTCCGGCCCGCGCTCCAATTTCTGTCTTTCGCTATTGCCCTGCGCCCTCCCCACCCCCTCCCCTGTCTGGTCTCGCAGGTTCCCGGCTTCATTTCTGTCTTTAACTGTGAGGCCGCGTCCGCCCAGGCCGGCGCCGTGGCTCGGGGGGAGGGACGCGGCGGCGCGGCCGGCTCCGCTTCTTTCTCCCCCTGCAAATATTTGCAGCCTTGCTGGAAATCCGACTATTTCGCGCGCGCTCCGCTAGCAAAGTCCTTAAGTAAACACGCTCAAATGACCGCCCCAGGCGGCCCGAGGCACGCTCACTCCCCCCGCTCAGGATTAGTAACTTTACGACTTCGACCCGGAGGCTTGGCTTTTCTGGTTACCCTCCGCCCGCAGCGCGCGGGCGCCGGGGTCCGAAGCTCCCCGGACCACGGCCCCGCGGAGCTCGCCTGAAGCGCGGGTCCCTAGGCTCGGGTCGGCGACGCTGGCTGCGTGGATCTGCGATCCTTGAGTCCCGAGACCCCAGGGGTGAGCCTGGGGGGATACACTGCTTCCCTCTGCGCCGCGGGCTTCGGTTCCTTTGCGAGACCGCGTTTCCCACTCCCATCCGGACAGAGTCTCTGCGCTCCAGGGAGGACAGGTGGGTGGGACCCGTACGGGGGCAAGTGTTGTGGCGGGGCTGGGGGGGTGGGGGGTGGGTGCCAGCTTGGCTGAACCAAGGAGAGAAAGTAAGGCTCCATTTCTTACCCTTTCCCCAAGAGGGCACACACACCTCGCTCAACTTGACGCCTAAAGCAGCCGCCTCGAGGCCTGGGGTTGCATATCGGCCAAACTGGCTCCTTCCGCCCCACGCACGAATTCGGCTCCAGGGGTTGAGGGTGGGGGTAGGTGGGCGGTGGCTGCGCTGTGGTCTGCTCGGCTCCGGGATGCTTGCCCCCAGGGTCCCAGGCTTCCAGGCCATTCCTCTGTCCCTTACCCTGCCTGGTAAGAGAGGCCTCTCGCCCTACAGGAGCCAGGGGCGACAGCATCCTCCTCATCGCTTTCTTCTCCTCCCCAGCCGTTCCGGGGGGGGAGAGGGAACTGGAAGACCAGACCCGGGCCGGGGTGTCCCGGGAGGAGGCTGTCAGGTCTGCAGTAGAGCGCTGAGCGTCTCCGCAGGAGGCCTGGATCTGCTTTACAGGCTACAGCAGCGGGGGAATCTGGACCACCTTTCCCCTCTTCCCTTCCCCCGGCCTCGAGCCCCCTCCCCTCCCCTCTCCCGCCCTCTCCCGGAGGAGGAAGCCCGGCCAGCATTTGCCAGCGAGGCGGGTCAAGCCGGCGCCTGGCCTAGCCTAGACCCCCGCAGCCCGGCTCTCTGCCTCAGGCCACGCGCCGCAGCCTCTCTCCGGCCGCACTCCCTTCCCCCTTTCTTCCTCGTGGGTCCCGAGGCCGACCTCGGCCCTCCCTTCCCAGCACCCCTCCCCACTGCTTTTCCCTCCTCCCCTGCTCTGTGCTCCCGGCTCTGGGGCTGGCCCCGTGACGTCAAACACAGTGTGGCGTCGGCGAGACTGGCCGGCGCGGGCCATCAAAAGAGCAACGTCCTCTTTCCCAATTACCCACTGTCAGTCCGGGAACAGGGGCGGACCGGCTGGGAATTAAATGTTAAATACCCCCTACAGGCTGGCTCCATTACACCGGGCATCCAGCCGCAGCCCCCGCGCCTCTCTGCCAGGTCCACACCACCGGGAGGGGCCTTCGGGGTCTTTTATTATTTGTTTTTCAAGGTGGTCGGGGCTGAGGGTTCTCCATCCCAGTGCAGCTCGAGTTGGTGCTTGTGATTTAATTAACACGAATAATCCTCCTCCCCCCAGTTTTGTAGGTTATCAGAGAGGCGCCGCTAAACCGGAAGGCCTCCTCACAAATCTTTTCTCTTTGTCTTTTAAAATCGTTCTCAGCCTTGGAAGTCGACGTTTTCGAGTCCTGGCACCCGCAGCACTTCTTTTCGCAGAGAGGCTCTCTCGATCTTTCCCCGGCTTCCAGGTCTGGGCTTGGAGGACCACAGAGCCACGCTGGGGTTTTTCCGCGTGCCTTTGCGCTGGGGGTCGGGGAGCATCTCCTGGTCCTGGACTGAGGCGCGAAGAAACGCTTTTCATTTTTTCTCTCTGCTTCCATTCTTAATCTCGGGACTTTTTAGCAAAAAACGGTGTGCGTTCGTCTGTACTCGTTTGTGGAGCGGTTTCCGGTGAATGCTAGAAACTAAATAATTAAAAGGTTTGGAGAGCGCCGTGAGCAGGAGGAGAGGATGGCAGCTTGACTGGCCCTAGAGAAAAGTGGTCAGAGAGAAAGGAAAATCGATGTTCCTTTCCTGGGCCGTCCTGATAACCCGGGACTTAAACGGGCTCGGGAGAAACACTGGGTGGTGGGATTGGTGGTAGTGTTTGATTTAGGAGTTTTCTTCTTGTTTCGCATCTAGGAACTGAATTCTAATTTCTAACTAACGTGAGTTTTAGGAAGGCAGAGACTCAAGAGAAGCTCCAAATACAAGACCGGGAGGAGCCACGTTTTCACTATCCAAAATAAACTTTACTATTCTTTCTACAAGAATTGTGCATTAAAACAAAATATTTCTTTCTCAACATTTTAAGGCTGAATATCGATGTTTTTCCTTAGCCGTATAAAAGGAAGCTTCCAGAATCTATTTTTAGGGGCGGTCTCTTCTAGCTCCAATTTTTGTATTTGTAGGGAATTTTATGGGGTAAAGGAGTGAAAAGGGAATACTGTCTTTAGTTCCAATAGAACCCACATCAAAATTAGTACCGTCCGTGGGAAAGCTTGCGGGGGAACCCTCACTCTCTCCTCGTACACTTTGTGTTGAGTGAGCAGAGAGTAGAACCCGAGTCCTTTCCCGCCTGACCCCTGAGCGCCCCGGCCTCGTTTTTTTGGGCCGGGATGCTGTAGGAGGCTGAGCGCCGCTAGGGGATGCAGTGGCTCAAAGGACCAGGACAGGCCGCCAAGGTTGGAGGCCGCAGGGCCCGCCAATCGCGGCCCGGCCACAGCCTCGCCCGTTGATTGGCTCCTTCTCCTGCCCCGCCCCCGCCCCGCCCTTCGCGGCCCGGCTCTGAGCCCCGCTCCCTCCGCCCGGAGCTCCAGGCTCCGCAGCGCGAGGCCGGGGCCCTGGGAAGGTTGCGGCGCTGTGCCCGGCGGTCGGGCTGGGGTTCAGTGTATGGGACCAAGGATACACGCCGGGAGCCGGAGTAAGTAAGGAAAAGTTGGGTAACTGGCATGAAGGCCCGGGCTCCATCCAACCCATCGCACTGCAGTTAGAACTAGTTCGAGTCTTTCTCCCTCGCTCCTTTTCATCCATCGCAATTGTCACCGAAGTGAAGAGCGCACATCGATTACAGATATTAGGTCTGACTAGGGCAGCTGCAACATTCATTTGAGAGTTTGGTTAACGCAAAAGGCTGGGGAACATATTGTTGACAACGACCCCCAAAGCAACGCTGACGTTTCAATCAAAGGCATATTCCTTTTGCCCAATTCTTCAGCTCTTAGTCATTTCTCTGGAGAGGCAAATCTCAAAGTACTTGGGCGTTAATTTTTTTATTCTTATCAGTTTTACTTGCGCATAGACCCAAGTCAATAAACTTCCCCAATACTGCCCAGATTGAATTTTAAAAAGTTGCCCATTTAAACAGTCTGGAAAAGCAAGGCTGCCTGTAAAAATTAACTTTATGAATGGGGCAGGCTGATTTCTCCGGCAAAGAATAATCCACCCAGTCTGATAGAATTGGCAGGAGCTGGAGCCACACTTAAAGGGCCAGTACGCGAGCTCCCTCTAGCCCGTCCTCTTCAGCCCGCCCCCGCCTCCGCCCCCGGCCCCTGCTGCCTCGCCCACCACCCCCGGACCCCCCGCCCGGGGCCTCCCTGCGCGGCGCCCCTTTCCGGTCAGTGGAGGGACGGGAGGAGGGGCTGGGGGGTGAAGCCCTGGAGCGGGTTTGGGTTGCAGCTTCCTTGCGCTGGGGAGGCTGTCCCCTCCTCGCGAGCGCTAGGCTCCTCCCTCTCTCGCGGATGACACTAGAACCTCCTTAAGTTGCGTCGCGCCACAGCTGTCTGCTAACACTGAGCTGCCTGGCGCCGTCTTGATACTTTCAGAAAGAATGCATTCCCAGTAAAAAAAAAAAAAAATCTGAGAGAGGGAGAGAGACAGAGAGAGAGAGGGAGAGCGAGAGAGAGAGCGCGCGCGCGAGAGAGAGGGAGAGGGAGACACGGAGAGAGCGAGAGACCCAGCAAGCCACGCAATCTGACCGAGCACTTTCTGCTCTTCAGGTCGCACGCCTCCTCCTCCTCCTCTCTGCTCCTTGCTACCCAGGTTGGTACGGGCGACTTTTCTTTTTTTTAAGTTTGATCTCCCTCCTTCCCCTGCGTTTGGGAAAACTTTAAAACATTTAACTCAACGCTCCTCTCTTGGAGACTTTCTAGAGGCCGGAGGAAAGGTCCCGGGACCTGTACCCCGGAGGGAGGGAGCTGTCGTCCTAGTTTGAAAGCCTCAGTCAGTGCTGGGCTCCCGGGAAAGCTGGACGGTGGGGGTGTCTTTGGGAGCGGTTCTCTCC
This sequence comes from Phyllostomus discolor, assembly GCF_004126475.2. NCBI lineage: Eukaryota > Metazoa > Chordata > Mammalia > Chiroptera > Phyllostomidae > Phyllostomus > Phyllostomus discolor. The sequence continues at coordinate 70,415,481 of NC_040903.2, forward strand.
AGGGTTGCACCCGGGTTTTCTGAGCTCCGTAGGAGGCGCGCGCGTGTGCGCGTGTGTGTGCGTGTCCAGGGGCGCGGGCGCGGGCCGGCGGCTCGAGGGCAGGTAGTGCCACTTCATAAACTCAGGTGCCAAGGTACTTAGGAACTCATCCAGGTCTCCCTTTCTCTCCTATGCAGGTGACGTGAGAAGGAGCCCAGGCTCGGAGCCGCTGCGGAGGAGCTTCCCTAGCAGAATCCCAGCTTTCCTCGCTCCCTCTCTAACAATTTGGTCCCCCTTTATCCATCCGTACTTGTTTTTTGGAATTTTTCTTTTCCTTTCTCTTCCCTTTGCTAGGCTACCACTCAAAAGATTTTTTTTGAAAATCTTTGCCCACCTTATCTTCCCACCTTCCCCATTCCTCCATTGAGAACAAATCATTAGACGACCCCCGCTCCTCCGACGGCAAGCTCACCTGCATAGCCTCGGAGCCCCGATCGCCTGACCTCCCAGACCGACCGCCCTCCCTCTCCACGCGCGGGTTCCGGGCCCGGCGAGAGGGCGCGAGCGCAGCCGGGGCCATGGAGGTGACGGCAGACCAGCCGCGCTGGGTGAGCCACCACCACCCCGCGGTCCTCAACGGGCAGCACCCGGACACGCACCACCCGGGCCTTGGCCACTCCTACATGGACCCGGCGCAGTACCCCCTGCCCGAGGAAGTGGATGTACTTTTTAACATCGACGGTCAAGGCAACCACGTCCCGTCCTACTACGGAAACTCCGTGAGGGCCACGGTGCAGAGGTACCCTCCGACCCACCACGGTGAGTCTACCCCGGATGCGGAGACCCTACGCGGCCACCCCTGCTGCCCGGGTCGGAGAGGAAGGGAGGGACCTGGGGTGGGGAGACCCGGCCGAAGCCTCCAAGCGCAGTTACTGCTTCATTTAAAAAAAACTGGGGGCCGGAAATGGGCGAGGAAGCCGTCTCGATCGTCATGAAAGTGTGTTTTTCACAGCAGTCACTGAGGCGCCTCTCGGCGGCTGGAGTCCCCGGGGCCTGGCGCTCACCTGGCGGGCGCGGGGCTGCAGTTCAGACTCCCGGAGCGCCTTCAGGTGGGGGCCTCGGAGGGCCCAGGCGCCGGGAGCGAGGCTCTGCCTCCGCAGCCACGGCTTCCTAGCCGGCAGCCGGCGCTGGCTCTACCCGGCTCAGACTCTGTTCTTCCAAAGGGTTCGCTCCCCCAGTTATCCCGTAGTTCTGCCTGCGAGCACATTTCCAGAAAGGCCCGAGAGGCGTCTTTTTTCACATCCCTGATTTTGACCTTTCCCCAAAGCTAGTGCATTAGGTGTCTAGGCAGGTCTGCTACCTCTGGGCTCGGCCCAATGGCATTCTGGTGCTTGAAGGCGTTTCGGTGGAAAGACAACTATCCTAAGGTCGAGAAATACGCAGTTTCCTAGATTCCCGGCTGCACAGAATTTTCCTGCGGCTTTGCTTTAGGTTGCCTCATTGCTGCTCCCGCAACTGTGGCCTTCCTCTCTCCTCCGGCCTACAACAGTCCATTCGGCTCCCAGAGAAGGTTGAGGATCCACCGGGGTTTCTTTTTACGGAGGGACGATTACAATGGCTTTGCCCTTTTTTCTTTCTCTTTCACCTTGAGAAGTTTGGGAGTTTTGAAATGTTAAAAAGGAACCCAGCCTTGTAGGGGCAAACCAACGCTTCTCGCGGGCATGGGTATTTTAAAGGGAGATATAGCAGCAAAGTTTCACCCTGAGAAAATGTGAGGCTCTCCTAGTCCCTCCGGACAGAGCAGAGGTCTGCCCTCGTCTCCTACTTAGAGCGGAGGTTGGCTCGGATGACAGAGCCCCTCCGGCACCAGGCGTCCTCCGCCCCGCTGTCACCAGGTTTAAACAATTGTTTCTGCGGATGGGGCGCTCTTTGCCCTTGTTCTGTGCAGATCAGCAGTTAGGTGGAAATGCGTGAATGCAGACTTGATACTATTTACTATACTACTTCCTGCATAATCTGAATCTTGACCCTTAATGTTCAGAGAATTCTCCTTCCCTTCCTCTCTCCTCCCCTTCCTCTCTCTTAATATTTTAGTTTCAGTATTGTTCTTAATGGTTAAAATAGAACGTCAAAAGCTGATGCAGGTACTGGATTAAAAGATCAATGTGTGTGGATTTGAACTTGCAGTTTAAATCCCCCCCCCCCTCAGAGTGTATGGACTTGTTTGGGTTATAGCCTTCATACATACACAGTTTGGGAACCTTCAAACTGTGTATGAGTGAAAGCACACATGAACTGGAATTTGTGTGTCAGGATCTTGGGTAAAAACACCACACTGATGGAATCACAACTTTGAGGACATCTGGGTCTTAATTTATTTTATTCTATAGGATTTGGGAGGGTGAGAAAGGCACCCCAGGGTACACTCCTGAAAACTTTCTCCAGCAGCCTGACTGCTGACAATTTCCCTGCAAATACCATTTTAGGCCCTGCCAGTTATGAGCAAGCACTGAAGTAAGGTTCCATGGAAGTAACCCTAAGAAGCCCCCCCCGTCCTCTCTTCCCAGCCCTTTCCTTCCTGCTCTGGGCACCCAGAGCTGGGCACTGCTGCTGGCCTCTCTACAGGCCAGTGGATTTTGTCCAGTGCTTGTGTGACCAAGCTCAGCCCTTCAGGCCTCATCACTCACAGCCGACTCTTATCAGGTTGGCTGGGATCGTGTCTAGGATGGGGGACCCCAGGCCATTGAAGGAAGACAATAAATCAAGTCAGGTTCTAGAGAGGGGTCTCAGGGGATGAGATTTAGAAAGTGTATCTGGAGAGGCCAATAAGTCAAAGGGCCCTTCTTCACTCCATCGCAGCACCTCTCGGGTGTCAGACACAGGTCCTTTATTCCGTGGGGTTTGATGGGATGTTTGTGTGGGAGAGAGGGGTGAAGTGTGTGCTGGCCAAGGTACTCAAGCACTGCTCGGAGTGGAGGCAGTGGACCTGCGCCCAGGTCCAGTCCGTGTTTGGGGTTTTCCCGACAGGGAAGCTGGGGTGAAGCGTAGAATCTGCAAGTGGTCTTCAGGCGTTGGAGCTGCTCTCACCAGCCTGTCTCTCTCCTGTCCTTTCTCACAGGGAGCCAGGTGTGCCGCCCACCACTGCTGCACGGATCCCTTCCCTGGCTGGATGGCGGCAAAGCCCTGGGCGGCCACCACACTGCTTCGCCTTGGAACCTCAGCCCCTTCTCCAAGACGTCCATCCACCACGGCTCCCCAGGGCCCCTCTCGGTCTATCCCCCGGCCTCATCCTCCTCTTTGTCGGCGGGCCACTCCAGCCCACACCTCTTCACCTTCCCGCCAACCCCACCGAAGGATGTCTCCCCGGACCCGTCCCTGTCCACGCCTGGCTCAGCCGGCTCGGGCCGGCAGGACGAGAAGGAGTGTATCAAGTACCAGGTGCCGCTGCCCGACAGCATGAAGCTCGAGTCGTCGCACTCTCGGGGCAGCATGACCACCCTGGGAGGAGCAGCCTCGTCGGCACACCACCCCATCACCACCTACCCGCCCTACGTTCCAGAATACAGCTCCGGACTCTTCCCCCCCAGCAGCCTGCTGGGAGGCTCTCCCACCGGCTTCGGGTGCAAGTCGAGGCCTAAGGCAAGATCCAGCACAGGTAGGAGCCTGCTCGCATCTGGGGTCCCTTCTCCTTTGCCTCTTGCTTCTCCTAAGTCCAGGGTAGGGAAAGGAGAGCCCAGCCTGACCCTGCTGGGTGCGTTCCAGACCCCTCTGAGATTTGATTTCTTCCCATTCTAACAGCGCAAAGAATGAGGTGTGTCTCTCCTCCTCCAGTCTTCAGAGCAGAGGGGCAGTGGGATCTAATTAAACCCCCAATGAGCCCAGGAAGGAAAGAGACAAACCCAAACACAAACCCTCCCCTGCCTGCTGGGGGACTTCTGGGTTCTGCCAGTAACCTTCACTCAGTTTCCAAGACCAAATGGAAGGCGAGGGAATAACTCTTTAGTGTTTAATGCTAAAACGAAACCTCCTGAAACCTAAACAAACACAGGTTCCTCCTCTGACCCTTCCTGGCCTCTGAGTCCCTTTGACTGTTCCTCTTGGCCCAGCTCAAACAGGGTCATTCAGTGAACAGAGGACAGCCCTTTATACAGACATGTATAAATAAAGTATGTATATATATTTTTCCAGTGGGTGTGACCCTGCAAAAGCAGCCCACATATTCTTTGCATGAAAAAGGGGGCTCTCATAGTAACCCCTGGGACAGCAAGGCAGGCTCTGCCCCAGGGAAATGGCTGCATGTAGATCAAAAGTAGACAGTGCCAGTTACCTGCAGCCCAGGCAGGGGCAGGGAGGTGTCTCAGGACGTAGCCCTCTACTGATCGGAAGCCAGAGGAGGTAGGAAGGACTGCAAAAGATCTCCAGGTGTGTGTGTGCTTCCTCTGCTCACCCTCTCTCCAAAAAGCACACCCTGCCTTAACAGCTCACTGCTTTTTTTATTGATTCTGTCGACGCAGACACTTGCATTAACGCCTCCCACCAACCCACACAAAGTACTTTTTCTTTAAAACTGAAGTAACCCACGACCAATTTTGTTTCTAACTGAAGCAGTTGAATCAGAAAGTTCAGGATTCTCTTGAGATGAGATTTAGTTATGTTTTTAGAGATGATTTGGTGGAGACTGTGTGTCTCCTTGGGTGGGCGTGTCCATTTCAGGGTGGGCAACTCAGCCCTGGTCCTTTCCAACCGTCTTGCCTCTGTCCTCTGTCTATGGAGTTTCTATATACAAAGAAGTAAGGAGAGACCGCTTGTCGTCTCTGGGCGCGACGAGCAGTCTAGAAACAGAGCTGGCAAAACCCTGTTTAGAAAACCTGTGAGGGAGGGCTCTGGGCACCCAGTGACCATGGGATCGGTTTTCAGGGTTTTTTTCCAGGGTGACATTCACTCCGACTGCCTGGGCAGGACTGTCTCTATTTAGTTGATATGTTTTAGCTAATCCAATTATTTTCAGACTGCTGCACGCGACAGTTGCATTGTTTATCCCGCGCCAGGAACTTTAATAGAGTCCGGATGCGGTTAGGCTGACAGAAGAACTCAAACCTGCATGTTCAGTACATGAAAGTCGGCAGAGGGAGAGGGAGGTAGGCTGCTGGTGGAGTTAGAGAGAAAGCAAGAGGGAGAGCGCCCCGGAGAGTGGCCGGGCTGCCGGTTCAGGGGCAGGGGGAGTGGCGTGGAGTGGAGGGTTCCATGGAAATGGGGTGCAGCATTTAGCAGAAAACCCGGGATTAGATCCAGGCTTGAGGGCCGATTGCAAAGAAAGCAGACCTCTGTACTTTGAGGTAGCAATGGGATTTTATTTTTAAGTTCTCTTTTCTGGTAGGGCTAAAAGTTTGGGGGGAAGATTGTGGTATTTGAGGCTGGTGTGGTAGTTGTGTGTGGGGGAAGGGGCAGAGTACCTTTCCTAAAGCCTCTGGTTTCTCTGCCCTCATTTCCATGTTTGATCTCCCTCCCTCCCTCCCCCAACGCACACACCTTCGGCCCTCCGTTCAGTCTTTTCCTTTCTCTCATCTCTTTCCTTGAGCCTGTGAACATGAATTTTGGGGGGGGGGTGGGGGGTATGCTGCGGTTTCTCCGAACCAGAATCAGGGTACCCATATACTTATTTTATTTTATTTTTTTTGGTGGGGGCAGAAATGAGATGATTTAAATTTGGCTTTTTACTTCCTCCTCTTATTCCTTTCTCACAGTCAAAAAAAAAAAAAAAAAAAAAAAAAACCAAGGCCAGCACACCTGGGCAGCAAGGGCGCTGGTACTTTTGGGAGTGTGGGAGCAGGGAGAGGAAGTTTCTAGACCCTCTTCTGTGTAAAGAGGGTGGAAGTGGTGGGAATTCTTGAGGAGGGGATTCTCTTGGTTTTAGTGGTTGCTTTTTTTTTTAACCTCTTCTTTGCACTTGCCAAAGGAGGAGACAAGAGAAGAGAGGGTTGTCGCATTTTGGAGAAACGGTTGAGCTGTGGTTAGGGCACCTATTGCTTTTCTAACCAGGGCTGGCGCCTAGGATATGTCTTTGCAAACAAAAGACAAAGCCTTTTTGCAAATGGCCAGTTCTGAGCTCCCCTCCTGTGGGCATCTCACTGTACCCTCCTCTTCACAGCCGCCAGCCACTGCTCCCTGCCCCTGCCATTCAGCCCCGTTTCAGGATTTCAGTAGGAGGCGAAGGGGTGTTTGAAAATGGCTGTTGAATGTCAAGAGGCCGCGCAGCTTTGTGGTTCTTGTCACCTAAGAGAGAGGTGTCTGTGCGAGCTGCTCACACCAGGCAGCCGGTGAGGAACAGGAAAGAAAGCAGGAGACGGTCAGGGCCTCCATTAGGAAAATTGGTTGTTTGTTGAAGTCACAGACTGGAGGCAACAAGGAGAAAAGAAAAAAAAAAATAAGTGAAACCCACACAAAGTAATCACAAACTTGCGGAGTGAATCAAGACAGAAAATTGCTCTACTGAGCAGAGCCTTGCTGGGGAGGCAGCCGTTGCTAGTTCTTAAGGTCCCTCTGAAAAGGAAGCTGTCATCCTCTCCACTGCTTGACAAAGGAGAGGAAATCAGACTAATCTCACACCCTGGGAGATCCCCCCAGCCCAAGGTGCTCATGAGCAGGGCATCCAGCCCTTAGCCACCGCTATTGGGGTGAGAAGGGAGCCAGAGAAACCTCGCAGCAGCTCTGCCAGTGCCCAAGTAGGAAAGGGACAAAATGTCTGGGGACCTGAGAGGCCCCTGTCTTGGTAGGTTGAGGAATGGGCAGCCCAGCCAGGCCAGGGCGGCACCCCTGTCACCAGAAGGGACTTGCCTGCCTCCTGGCTCAGGCAGCCCCTGGCACCTCCTCACCTACGCCTACGTGCCCCTTCCTCCTTCCTCCATGCCTTCCCCACATCCGCTGGCCACAGCCCACGGGCTTGGACCCCGGTGAAAGGTGTCTGGATACAGTTCAGTCCAAAGCCTGTTTTGAGGACTGGTGGAAGCAGCTGGGTCTCTAGAGAGTGGTTTTGGCACATCAGGACCACGTTTTTGTAGATAATCCCCGGGGTTCTTGGAGGGTCTGTGTAGACCGCAGGTTAACAAGAACCTTTTCAATTTGGAGCAAAAGAAGTAATAATAACATCTCTCTTAACTTCTAAATTTTTTTTAAACAAAGTGAACAAAAACAACTCAGCACCATCATGGACTCCAAAGTGAAAGGAGGCAAAACCTCCTTTTCTTCCTAATCTAAAAGTCCTTTTCCTTCTCCAGATTTGGCCCTGGAGAAAAGCATAAGTCACAGGTGTAAGCTCTCCATTCCCTGATTCCCTCATACTTGGTCTGGGGGTCCCCAAAGATAGAACAGAGCCCAGCTCCCAGGCCAGCCTTGCTCCCCCTGTGAGGAGTCAAGGTTCTCCATGCTCTGTTGGGTTTTCCTTGCCTAGCCCTGCCTGTCTTCCTGGTAGTTTTGAGTTAGCTAATTGATCTCTTAAAATAACCTGTAGGGGCTCATCTTTCTCTCCTACCACCCCCCAAAACCTCCCTCTCAGCACCCCAAAGAAAACAAAACCATGTTCTTCTCTCCCTTCCTCTGGGAAGTCCAACTAGTGGGGCCACTTGCTCCTTCAGGGTTGGGACCCGGCTCCCCTTGTGGAGGGTATGGTCCTTCGGGGGTCCCATCTTAGGGCAGCCAGGTGAGGAGAGCAGCCCCCAACAGAGGGACAGTCTTATCCAGAAACCATCCTCCTGCAGAAGTTGAAAAGCAGTCAGTAAGCAAACTGCCCCTGTGTCCTAAGATAGTATTTTGAGGGATCCCCTTCTGGACCTTTCCCTCTGGTGGTGGGCCTGGCTCACTCTCCTGCCCCTGGAGTGAATGCTGCCCTAACCTTGCCTGGCCGGTTTTTGTTTATTTTTGTTTGTTTTTTTGTCGAAAGAGCAACTGCAGGCAGGCTTTGGTTAATGAGCCGACCAAGAGCTCTCCCCACCCCCTTCCCTAACTGGCCTGTTCTTCTGATCTTGTGCCCTTCACGCTGCCATTCTCAACCCACTCTTCTTCCCTTTCCCTCCCCCACATTTCCAGATCTCCAGGTTCCTTGCCTAAAGAAGGCACTTGGGTCCCTGTCACAATGGCATGGAAAACCTTGGCCTTTTCTAGAGGAAAGAAGATGGGGAAATGAGTCGACCCTGCTGGGTCTTCATGTATTAGTTGCCAGCCAGGAACATTTACAGTTTTATTGGAAATAAAATCTGAAGCCCTCACCACTGAAATCAATCAGCCAATTGATCGATCTATTCATCTGTTTACTATCTGTTTATCTATCTTGCCATTGATTCATCTTCCCTTTCTTCCCATCCTAATCTTTATTATTTAATCAATCTGTATAGACAGACTTAGTGATGAGAATGGGTCACCTTTGTTTTCCTTTGAGGGAAATGAATGGAATGTTTGCCTTTGCATGTCTGGGGCTCAGGATTTTCTCAGGGGACTATTACAAGTTGAACTTTGCCTTGGTCCTCAGCAATGGGTAGGCCCAGAACAAGGGTCTGCTGCAATTTATTCGTGGCCACTGCTGTGTGTGGGTTAGGCCGTGGCTGGCCGTCCAATAACTGTTTTCGCCTCGGCAGCCACCTTCAGAGAAGGATGGGTGTGGGAAAGTTCCCCAAAAGAGGGAGAAGAGAGAAAAAAGTTCTCCGTTTGACTGTCATCCCCTAATTCCGTGCACTGTCATCTTTTCTGTGGTTTATTCCTTCCATAAGTGACTTATGTGTGATCTTGTTTCCAGAAGGCAGGGAGTGTGTGAACTGCGGGGCGACCTCTACCCCACTGTGGCGACGAGATGGCACCGGGCACTACCTGTGCAATGCCTGTGGGCTCTACCACAAGATGAACGGGCAGAACCGACCGCTTATTAAACCCAAGCGAAGGCTGGTGAGTTGTCTTTGGGAAGCACTGACCCCGCACCAACCATTTGGTGTTTTTCATTTCCTCTCTCCGGGAAGGAGGGCTTTCTGCAGGAAATTAGCAGGACAGCTCAAAAGCATGTCAGCTTGCTAGGGATAGTATTTTTTTCTCCTTTTCTGTTTCCAAAGTAGACATGCAGAGACACTTTCTCTCTCTTTATTTCCTCTCCATGTTTCTTAAGTCACTTACCAAAGTTTTAAGGGTGCTGACTTCTTGGTTACAAATCTGAAATTATTTGCTAGTAGAAGGAGTGCTTTAACAGGACCAGAACCACCGATCTGAGATGCCTTGATAATCACTGTTTGACAGACAGAGAAACTTAGTATGGATGGAATGTCCCAGGCACCCCCTTAGAACTTGGTCCTGAAGTGGTGTAAGAGGGGTTCCGGGGAGTGATCGCAGCCTCAGTGCTGGATGAGTCTCTGCGCCAGTGACTTCAGATCGATGTCGCCAGTTAACAGGGTTTCACAAGATGCAGGCGTTGAACTCGGTGGAGTCTTTCACAAGTAAGGTGGAGTCTTCCCACAGGTAACTCCTGTGGGAAAAACTGTGTAATTCGTGGCCTGCCTGTTGGTGTCACCCAGCATTTGGTCTTAGAACCCCTTTGAACTGCTGTTGCTAGGGTGCTAGTTTTTTCCTCCCTCTTTTTTCTTTCTTAAACTTCTTGACCCTTATAAATACTTGAGAAAACCTGGTACTGCCAAGTGTTTATTAGGAAAACTAGCAGAAGTTCGTTTGTCAACTTCGGGACCTTGGGCCAGCTTGAATAACAAGTGCATATCACAATATCACAAGCAAATAAAGGCAGACTTGGCAAATAACTCTAACCGCAGTCAAGAGATCAAAATGCTTTTTGTGGTGATGACACTCACCAGGTAGGGAGGGGAGGAGGGGGTCTTCCCCATGCAGATTGATTGGTGAGGAAGTATCCATCAAATTCTAAGGGAAGGGGGAATCCAAATCTTTCTGTTCTTTTTAAAGAATTATGTGTTTCCCCCATCAGATTTTAGTGCAACTCAAGACCTTTCACATCCTCTTTAGAAGAAGGAAACACTTTCTAGGGATGGAAGTGCCCATGTGACTAATTTTTGGCAATCCTTGGTCTCTAGGCTTTATTCTTTCTGATCTTTGCCCCTTTCTCCAACCTTCTCAATCTCCCAGTCCCCATGTACTTTGGGTTTTTTTTTCTTTCTCTCTGTGCAAAGCTAACTTCCTAGGAAAAAGCTGCCGGATATCTGAGCACTGGAGATAACTCATAAACAACAACTCAGCTTCCCTAACCTAAACGTCAAGATGTTTGAACGGATCAGAGCAAGACATGTTTGAAAAAAAATATGGCTGGAGGTGTTAGCACAGAATGAATATGATCACACCGCAAAAGAATGTTCTGAATCACTCAAAACCTGGCCTTCGTAAAAAAAAAAAAAAAAAAAAAAAAGGAAAAGAGAAAAAAAGAAAAACCTAACAACAAAAACCTTTTTGTTAAAAATAAGTTACGGTACTATTATATAGATTTTTTTAAGGTAAAAGTAAAGAAGGAAAAAGAGGAAGTAAAGTCTCAGAGTATGGGCTGATTGATGAGCAAGAGTGCCTTTGACATTTTCTTGGGGTTTCTTCTGCCTGGGCAGATTGCATAGGAGACTCTACTTGCATTTTATATAATTTTGTCTTCATTCACCTTTCATAAACAACCTCTAGATTCTGAGTAACAATTACGTTGAATTCTAGAGTTCATTGGCTGTCACATTTTCAGCTGTCTTTTCTGTCTTAGTCATCTCTTCTGGGTGGTTTTATATTTTTAGTTCCATAGAATTTATATGCTCCGTTCTGAGAGACGCTCAGAGCACATTCAGGATTTTTTTAAGCCCTTTAATGCATTTGACTTCTGACTACCTAGAACCTTTCTTTTTCTTTTTTCGTATATTTTCTGTCCCTCCATCCCAACTTTGTCTCTGTGGTTTGTTATTTTCCTTTCTGTGCATTTGCAGATTCACTGACGACCACCCAGCCCAACATGTAGCTAGCTGCCCTGTCAGATGCATATCTAACACTGAGTAAACTCACACAGGAAATAGGAGAAAAGACTGAGGGCAAGGGCCATAGAATTCTTTCCTCAGTGTCTCCGGGATTTTCCTAGGTTTAACAACCAGCTGAGCAGCTTGCTTAATTAATGTATTTTGTATCCAGCTGGTGAACCAAACAGTATGCTTTGAAAGGTTCTGTATAAATTCGCATAAAGTCTGTAGACCGGAGATGTATTCTGAGTCTGCTCCTATTTATGAAACTGTCACTATACTGCAAAGGATGCACTGTGAACCTCATCATTTGGAGCTTTAATTTTACCGGCTGGCCTCATGTGCCTGTGTGACACATTCCAAATTGTTGGGCTGGGAAATCCGGTGCCTGAGTAGATATTAGTCTACTATATCCGGGTATTTCTTTTAAAGGAAAAAAAAGTACAGGAAGATAATAATAATCACATAATAACATAATTGTCAAAATCATTAAGCACTGATTTAATGTATTATTTTCTTTCCAAGAGTACAGAAGAAACAGTTATTTAAGTCTTAAATTATCACATTTCATAATTTAGGCAGGTGGGGTTGGAGGCAGCACTCTTGGACTGTATTGAATTAGAACAGACAGACAAAAAGTAGAATCCTTTTGATTATGGTAGATAAGGGCTGTTTTTAACTCCCAGTTCCTTAGAATACAGAAAATAAAGAATTACTACTACAGAAAAAGGGGGCTCTACCATTTAAACCTGTAGGACAGAGGAATGTATCTGTGGAACAATTTAGTGGCTTTGAAAGGAAAGGAATCAGTCTGGTTAGTTCAGAATTGCCACTGAATTTTCCATACTTGGCAGCTTCGGATCTTTGGCCCAACGTTTTGCTTGATAAAATATTGATGGAAATTCCTGTCCTTTTTTTCCCATGCATTTATAACCATGCCAGAAGTTTTTCTGATCAAGCTAGCTGAATTCTTTTTCTTCCTCTTGCCTTTGGTAATTTTTCTGACTTCAGGTGCAGGAGTAATTTTGTAGTTAAAGTATTCTTTTTATGTTGTTGGGGGTGGGGCTGAGGAGGTAAGAGATGGATGCTAGAGGTGACCTATTTTTTTCCAAAAGTTTTTGAGTTTATCATTTTTTTCCCAGGGTAGATATAGAGAATAATCCCCATATAAATGTGTGTCAAAAAAGTGAAAGACGAATTTCCCTTTCAAAAGAAATTAAGGCAGGGGCACAATCAAATAATTAAAATTCAAGTTGAGACTGACATTTGACCTGGCACTATTGTGCTCTGTGAACAGCAAATAGAAAATACCTAATTTCCAGAAGGTGGAATGAGATGAGGGCAAGGGGAGGGGCCGTGTTCCTGTTGACAACCTAAATTCCTTCTTCTTTATAGTTTGTCTCATTAACTAAAAGCCACCTAAAGAGACTGAGGATGGCTGTCACCGTGAGTGACAAAGTCTAAAGGCAACCAAGTCTGAAAGCGTGGGCCGTGTACGTTTCGGACTGTGGCAGACTTGCTGAGGTCCTGTTCACTTCAGATGTCCTGCCTGTTGCTTCCTAAATTACACACCCATGAGTACAGACCTCACACATGTGCAGCCTCTCTCACTCTCTTAGCACTCTGTTCTCTTTATAAGCCAGCATTTCTTTATTTGGGGTCTATAAAGTGCTTTTGACGCTTTGAGGATTGCTCCTACTTTTCTGTTAGTAACTGTGATGGCCAGGAACCTTGCTGAGAAGTGGTATCAGAGCAGTTGCCCTTGAAAAGCTCTTGTGGGCCTGGCGAGTAAGGCTACTGAAAGCCTGGTACCCAAACTAGTCTGCTTAATTCAAAATTGCACCCATAAAAATTAACCATCTGATGGATTTTGTGGGATGGGAATAGGGGCTAAATTAACTCAGGGGGTGTTGTTCTTCTGGTCCTCCCACATTCTGCGTAGGAGCACAGGGGGCTAAATTCTGACCGCTTGGCTGCAGGCTGACACATTCGTCTGCCGATGGATTGGCTACATTTTTCTTCTCGAGGCTGCTTTTGGGGATCTTCCTTACTTTCATGTGGGCCACCTGCTAGTTTTGATTTCAATGATAATTTTTTTAAGTCTGTCTCTGTAGTTCTGAAAACACATTTTACATTTGTTTTGATTTTCTCCCCTCCCCTCTCCCCACTCCCCAGTCGGCAGCCAGAAGGGCAGGAACGTCCTGTGCAAACTGTCAAACCACCACTACCACTCTCTGGAGAAGGAATGCCAATGGGGATCCTGTCTGCAATGCCTGCGGGCTCTACTACAAGCTGCACAATGTAAGTGTCATGGGGACCAGCCACAGCCATCTCCCTTGCTGACAAGGCCCAGTGCACAGTCTCGCCCTTCCCAGGTCCCCCTTCTCAACCTGCATTGCCATTCTTTGGGCCAAACAACAGGCCAGATAATAATCAGTGCAGCAGGGCCCAGGGCAGGGAACTGCTTTGTACAGCGTGGCCTTGCTGAGAGTGGACGGTTTAATGACGGGACAACGCAGCCCTCCTAGTAGGCGCGGAGAACACGGGAAAACACCGTTTGTGATGCAGCAGTCCAGCACGGGTGGTGGGACTGGTCTGGGTTTTAAAGCGAAAAAGTCTTCCCCTTGGAAAACAACAAAAAACAGTCACCATTTTTGTTTTTATGTTTCCTTGTGGTTTATGCTTATGGCACAAAAGAGGAAGAGAGCAAAAGAGAAAAGTAATTAGAATTGTAATGCATGGCACATGAATTCCTGAGCAAAAAGGATGAGATTCACCTACTGAGGGGCAAAAGTCTTGGCTTACCCTGTGCTGTGAATTTTGATTGGATTCTCTGTATAGAAGCTATGAAAGAAAATGTCTGAGAGGTTACTGGGGATAAGAGACTCTGCCTTTATTTCTTCTATGTATCATATTAGCAGAATGATAATTGCCTGTCCATCACCTGGGTTTAGGTGTCATTTCTAAGCTTTTAATTTGGGGACCTCGCATGTTATAGTGTCGTCACCTTAAAAATGTTTTTCCCAGACAGCTCTGGCTGACAGACCTTGACCTCATGAGGCCTGCAGTTTGCCTGGGCCCCAAAGACAGCATTTTCCTTTCCCTCTTGCTCTCATGCTCTTCTTTGGCTTTGCCGGATATTCCTAAAATCCCTTGGCCAGTTTGACTTTGGCAAAGTCTGGGGCTGAACGGGGAAAAGGCGGAGAGCTTTTTGCTCGAGGCCATTCTGGCAGTCACCTCTTCTTACCTAGGAATACCTGGGAATTGGGGAGGAAGCATTTCTGGTTAAATTTTTTGAGTCACAGGGGAACTTCTCAGGGTAACCCCAGCACCCTTGTCCTTTTCTACCTTTTGGGAATAAGTTGATGAGATTCCCGGGGAACCTGCAAAACTCACCTCCCTGCCTTCAGTGGACCCCGTCTTGACACGGTGCCCCAGCGGGGCCAGCACTGATGGAGCTAGAATCCTTCCTACAGTTGGTTCTTCACTCTCAGATCCCCGGACTGTGGTCTGTCTGCATTCATCAGCATTGAAGCTCAAGTCCTGTTCTTAGTTGGGGGAATTCACTTGCTCATCACAGTGGAGATAAGCAGATTTGTGATTGAAATCTGGAAGATTTGGGGCATTAGAGTTTATGAGCTACCTAGTCATTGGCATAGCCTATAAAATTATTTTAGAGTTGTAATTTATGGTTTTCAAAGAAATTTCATGTTCTTACATTCTCATGTTCTTCTATGTTTTCATGTTCTCAAAGAACTTTCATGTTCTTATGTTCTCGTGTTCTCTTAATGAGCGTGTCCATCATGCTCATTACCTGAGCATAATGGAATCTCGAGTAGTCTCATGAGGTAGACAGGGGAGAAATTATTTTTATTTCCAGTTTACTTCAAGAATTATGTCTGACAGGAGCAAGCATTTGTACGAAGGAACGTGCTGGTGAAGTGGGAGAGGCAGGACCGATTCAGAGTATCAGCTTCCTGTGAGGCATCGGGACTGACAGGGACCAGCGGAAAGTGCATGCTTTCTCCGTTTAGGATGTGCCTGAGTTCGATTGAAAGCAATGGACTGTGTGTGGTCATATATGCTTTCCCATTTCCATAAAAGTATGGGAGTTATGGGAAATTAACAAGCCATAAATTTCTTTGATTCCTTAGCCACCATGAGATAGGATCTCAGTTGTGTCCAGGCTAAGAAAAATATTTCTGGAGAATAGGAATTTCTCATCAAATCACAGAGAGGTCCAGGAACCCTCCTCCCTGCTCATTCTCCCCTGTTCTTCATTAGCTCCGACTTCGTGGCTGGGCTCCAGTGGGAGAGAAACTTACTCATCAGCAAAGTGGCTATTCTGTCTTCTCTGGTTTAGTAAGAATTCACCAAAAAAAGGCTATTTGTGTGTATTTAACAATAAGAGATAATAATCTATTAACGTTCTCTTCATGTTGTTTGGTTCTGCCCATCAAGATACCTGTGTATGTATGCCATAAGTTAGTTGCTTTCTGCTTATCTGGGTGTTTAGATAACTACCTATCTCAGTATCAGTGTATCTAGGTGGCGTTGGGACTAGTTATCTGGGTTTGTGTGGCTATCTGTGTAACTAGATATTATATTTAGATACCTGCTTGTGTGTATCTAGATACCCTGGTAAAGAGTTGTGTGTCTAGACATTATCTGGGGGAAGATTTGATGTGACAGTAGATTCCTATCACCTATGTAGGCAGCACCTTCACCTTGATTATAACTTTGAAGAAGGAACCCAGAGACGTTCTTTTGGCAATGACCTTTTAGCCCCTCTGCTATCACTCACACTTCTTTCCTGGCACAAGGGGGAAAGCTCAGGGTGAGTTCTGTCTCCCTCCTCGGGGACTTCTCTCAGCTCAGCCCCAGGAAGCTGTGTGCTTGTTGCTCCCAGAAGTATGGCCGGCAACTTGTCCCTCTTTGCTGCTGGAGTTCTTTCTTCCTTAACTGCCGTTTGCTCGCTTTTGGAGCACACAGGTAGACCCTGGAATCAATTGAACCTTCTTTTTTTCCACCCTTGAAGGCCATGGAGGAAGAGGACATTTTTCCCACAAGGAGTCAAGAATGACCTAGACCCTGACATTTGCTCCTTGAGTTGCTTTGGCATATTTCTCTGGAAACATGGCCAGATACATGGTTTATTAGTGGGACAGATGACTGCTATTGCTGTTAATAGGATGCTGACTCCTGGTAGAGATTGGTCTCTGTGACTTTGTTATGTCCCCTCTTTGGATTCATCTCACCCTCCAAAGCAAATGTATTTTGAAAACACAGCAAACGAGTCTTACAAAGAAGAGAGGTGTGGTATGCTGCCTCAGAGGCTGAAGACTTGGGATTTTTCAAGTAGGCTCTTGCCTCTGTCTCTTTAGTTCATTCCTGGTCTTTGATTTTTAAGATGAGATTACTTTCATGCTAGTACAGTACTTTGCACCCCCTTAAGTGGTTATTAAATACTTGTTGGTTGGTGGTTTAGCTGTGTGTCTAGTTTTAAGCGGTTAGTCAGACTAGGTAGAAATTGTAATTTTCAATCATTGCAGTTGCTGTGACATGGGCAAGAGGCGACCTTTTGCAAACACACATTTTACTAAAATATGACCTCAGAACATACAAATTCCTGAGGAAGATTGGACAGTACCTCTCATTGTGAAAAGGCCAGGTAGAACAGACGCAGCCTCAGTTTCCTTTGAATCAGGGTGCAGTCCTAGTTTCTCAAGGCAGATAGGGACTTAAACACTTGAGATAGGTTGCTTTGGCAGTGCTTTTCAAGTCCTGACATGACTTCAGACGAGTAGACAAAATGTTATTTCCCCTGGAAGATTCCTTAATTACTTCCATTCTCAGGAAATATTCTAAGGAGATTGATTCTAGTGCAGTAAGACAAGTTACTGTATTTTAGGGATGTACGATCATATTGGGTGGGTCTCTAGGATATGGTCCTTGGAACACAGGGTTCCCTGAGGCAGATTTCTCCCCGAACGACTGATGCGGATGAACATAATAACCTCTGCTTGGAACACCTTTCCTGTGGTCTCTCAGTTTCTGAACCTGACAGAGGCTGACAGTCAGAGCTCTGCCACAGATCTAGCTTGCGGGACTTGGGGTCCCCGGGAAGGAGGCAGGAAGGGGTGGGAGGAAGGGGTCCCCTGAAAGCAACTCCCTGGCTGGGGCAGTCAGAGGAACCCATGTTGGGGTGTGGAAGCCTGCACCATTTCGGAGCCAGCAAAAAAGTAAAAAAAAAAATTGATCTTTGTTTAGATTAACAGACCCCTGACTATGAAGAAGGAAGGCATCCAGACCAGAAACCGAAAAATGTCTAGCAAATCCAAAAAATGCAAAAAGGTACATGACACCCTGGAGGACTTCCCCAAGAGCAGCTCCTTCAATCCTGCTGCCCTCTCCAGACACATGTCCTCCCTCAGCCACATTTCACCGTTCAGCCACTCCAGCCACATGCTGACCACTCCGACGCCGATGCACCCACCATCCAGCCTCTCCTTTGGACCTCACCACCCGTCTAGTATGGTCACCGCCATGGGTTAGAATCTCTGCTCGATGCATAAAGGTCTCCAGGCGAGAGTCCCTCCGGCCCCTTCTACGTGCATTTTTGCAGGAGCATATCATGAAATCGAGAACTGATGGATATCTGGTTTTTGAAGGCAGAAGGCAAAATGATGTTTGCTACTTTTGCCGAGGAGCTCACTGTGGTGTCTGCATTCCCAATCACTGAATCTGGATCCCATTTGTGAATAAGCCATTCAGACTCATATTCCCTATTTAACAGGGTCTCTCTAGTGCTGTGAAAAAAAATTGCTGAACATTACATATAACTTATATTGTAAGAAATACTGTACATTTGAAGAAGACTTGATTGCATCTGGGTAGCTGTAAGGAAGGCATACAGGATGCCGAGAATTTTAAGGAAGATGGGGGAAATCAAGGATGGAGATTAAGAAGAAACTAGGTCTGATGTTCAAATGGACAAACTGCCTTTCACTGGCCACAGGTGTTTGATGCATTAAAAAAAGAGAAAAAAAAAGAAAAAAGAACAAAAAAAAAGTTGTAGGCGAATCATTTGTTCAAAGCTGTGGGCCTCTGCTTAGGAAATTCTACGAGTTTGGGCAATCGGTGTTAACACTCACATTTTGCCATCGAGGGTTTCAGATAGCCTTTTCCAGGCCTACATGCTGCGTGATCAAGTCCCTGTAATTGTTTGTTTGTATGTATAATTCAAAGCACCAAAATAAGAAAAGATGTAGATTTATTTCATCATATTATACAGACTGAATCGTTGTACAAATTTATTTACTGCTAGTGTTAAGCTCTGCTTTTTTTGTTTAATATTTTCCTTCTCTCTCAATTTTTGGTTAAATAAACTAGATGACATTCAGTTGACCTAAGGTGATTGTGCTCCAGAGGGCTTCTTTTCCTTTTTGCTTTCTGATGATATTTATTAAATAGCTTCTAAGGGTACAGCAGCATCTGTCGTCTCACTCCTCCCGCAGTCTGTGCTATGAGGGTAGCAGTGTATGAGCTACCACGTGCATGTCAGCGCCTTAGGCCGGACAGACCTGGTCCTGGGAGCAGCCTGGCTGATTGTTAGCTCTGTTGTGTTCTGTGTTAGTGATCACTGCCTTTAATCTGTTGGAATAATAATATCAAATAATAATAAAGTGAAAATATTAAAAAAAAACCCCAGTAACATCGTATCAAAGTGGTGGCCATGCTCTTCTAGAACCTGGTAGCTCTAGCTAATTTAAGAAAAAGGAGTTTAACAAGAAACAACGCCCAAACATGCAAACTCCAGATCGTCCACACTTATTGCTTCGGGAAACTGGGCCTCTTCGGAGCCCTGTCTGTAGCCCGGAGGAGTTTATTCTGGGGCAGGAGTTACTTCTGTGGTCCCTTAGTGAGCTGCAGCTTCCTCACCTCGAGTAAACGAGCTCGCAGGAGAAGTGGGAAGATGTCCTCTCCGAGATGCCCAGGTGGACTGCAGCTGAGGGATTCCTCAAGGTTCTCTGCAAGATGTCAAGGAGCTGGGCTGGCTCTTGAGTTCATTTCTGTTTTTGCTTTCCTACTGTCGAATAATGCCATCATGGAGAGTTTATTGGAATGTTCGCGAAACACAGAATAACCGTTTTGTAACTTACACTGTATAGTTTCCTTTTCCTCTGTTGACTGAATGTGTAACTATGGCACACATTTAAAAATCTCTGTTAATCACCTTTCTGCTTTCTTAGCAAATATTTTAAACCTAAAGCTAAATGTTGAAATAAAGGAGTCGAGAATCACTGAGATGCAAACGGAGGTCTTACTGGGTCCTAATTAATGATCTACAATTCTGATGTTTTCATTTACTTTCAAGGCACCAAAGTAAATCACCACATATTGCCATTTTAAACTTGGGAGGTTTTTCCCTCCCTAGAGAGGGGAAGGGAGGGAGAAAGGTAGAGAAACATCAATGTGTGGTTGCTTGTCACATGCCCCCGACTGGGGACCCAGCATGCAACCCAGGCATGTACCCTGACTGGGAATTGAACCGGCAACCCTTTGGTTCACAGGCTGGCACTCAATCCACTGAGCCACACCAGCCTGGCAAACTTGAGAGGTTTTAAGGTATGGTTCCAGTGTATCAGGACTCACCACCTTGCCTCTTCATGAATAGATCTGAGTTAATTAATGCCCTTTCACCTTAAGAACAGGGAGTTCAAATTCTTGACATTCTTAGGGTGGGAGTAGGTGGGCTGGGGGGCACACATAGAAAAATCCCAAACTCTGTACTCTAGCTCCATTTGTTTTAGGTACTACAGTGATAGCACATTTGATCTTATTCTTCAGGAAATGTCATATTATCATTCTGTATATTGATTTGACATTCCAAGATAGTTCCAGAAGATATGAAAGATTTGAAAAATATGTATGATAGCAATGATTCAGTTTCTTCTTTAGAAGCTTATATGCTTTCCTGGTTTCAATGGTTTTTTTTTTTTTCATTTAAATATAAGACACCATAGAAGAACAGTTCTAGAGAGGGTTTCACCTAGAAAAACAGAATGAGCTTGTAGATCAAAAATATTGCTTAAGTATTTTTAGTAAATTTTATCCCTAGTCAGTTTTCAGTGTCTTGCCTCACTTTGGAAATAGTTGCATTAGCTCATCCATAGATTACTTGACAAATATGTGTGCAAATTTGGATGATTTTTCTAAAACTTTGAAAAAGACAACATAATAGAAAAAAATATACTGTGTAGTTACTGAACCACATTGCTATTTGTGAACAACTCATATGTCTAACAGTGAAACTTCATGAAGTAAAAAGTCTGCATTTAAGCACTCTTTGTGTATTCAGCAAGTACTTAGGCAGTGTCTAGGTTGAAGTCCATTTTAAACCACTTTTTGTTCTTTAAGCAGTTCAGGAAATAGAGAAAGCAAGACTGCAGTGTCTCATTCTTACTTTGTGACATTTACATGTTATTCCCCTTTAAAAAAAACTACATGTACTGTGGTGAGGTTCCCAGTTGGGCCTCTGGGTTGGTCGCCAGGCAGACAGCCAGCGACAGAAGTGGGGACACCCAGAGCTTGCCTCCTGAGATCACTGTCTATTTTCTGAACCTTCTCTAGGTTTTAACAATTATTTAAAAAGCCGACTCCTCATCGCAGGACTTCATTTTAGTATTTCCTAAATCGAGGACTCTGGGGAGGGAGCAAATCTTCCCAGATACTGCATGTCTGACCGGAGGTTGGCTAAACACCTGTTCACAAAGTTAAGATGCCCCAACTCAAATGCCATGTACTCCCTGCCTCCGATACTTTGCTCACAATGTGAGTTGTCTCATTTACATTTCAAAGCCTTGGAAACGTTATTGCCCCTTGTACTCTTTTGTCCCATCCCCCTGTCCTCAACCCCAAATCCACCCCAAAGTCTAGAACCATTTCTGCCATCACCATTAACTCCTCTGCTGATAAATTCCCTTCGATTTCCAAGCTAAGGAGACATTTAAATGTTTTTAAATTAAAAATTAAGAAACAAAAGGCCAAAAGAAAACTTTAGAACAATGGCACATTATATTGCCGGTTTATCCACAGAACTCAAATTTTCACCCTTCTTCAAAATAGCTGAGTAACACACCAACTCGTGCTTTCAAATGAAACAAACTTCTGAAAAACATTTCCATTTTTGTTTTTTCCTCTTGCTCAAATCCTGTGAATACACTCTCAGGGTAAACTTGACCCCACCCTTTTCAGAGGGGCCAGTGAAGGGAAGCCCCCAGAATTCAGAGGTACTCATCATTCACTTGAATATGATGATGATGATGATAATGATGATGGTGGTGGTGGTGGTGGTCCCTGGAGTCTGGAACTTGGCTTTGGTTCTTGGCTGTGCCACTAGTGAACAGAACAATCTGAGGCTATTGGTTTGATTTCTCTGGGAGTCAGCTCTTTATCTGTATAGATAGATGACCTCAAGACCCATGTGAAAAAAATACCACAATGCCATTAGATTATGATTATCATCATCATCGTCGTCATCATCAATTTTTCGAGGACATTATTTATTAGGAAAGGCATTCTCATACCCCTGTCAGAATTTTGACCAGGGTATTTAAAAAGCCCAGAATGATGGTAGGTCTCATGATTCCAGAAGGGGCCGGGGTACTCCCACTCCCCTTTGTAAAGCACAAATTCACTTGTATTTTGTGACTGTCAACCCAGGGCAAGAGTTAGCGTCCCAGTCTGTGGGTTCCCTGCTCTTTCTGAAATGTGTCCAGGCCCCTCTTGAGCAGAACATACAGGACCTACTTGTCCTGCTGATGTTGGCAGCGTGGTTCACATTTCACTCTCCATTGTGTAAAGAAATTCTGCCTGAATGGCTAACAGGCTATTCGAAGGGACAGCCGGAATCCATTCTGTCTTTTTCCTTGTGGCCCCATCTCTGTTTCTCTTTGGAGAAGGGGATTGACAGAGGAAGCAGATTAAGCTTCTTCCCCAAAGCTGCTCCTTTTAGGGTGCTCCATGTGGACTTGGATACATCCAGGCCTCTCCTTACTTGCCCTTGAGCTTCTTTGCAGGGGATCTCGGTACATTAGCCACATTGTTTGTGTTGTGTTTTTACAATCCCCTGTCATGTCTGTGTGCACAGTCTGGCAGGCTGGCACTGGAGTGGGGATTTGGAGAGCAGGCCCACTGCCCCTGCCCGTCCCAGTCCTGCCCCACCCCCAGCCTGCTCCCACTGAACAGCAGGCATGCATTACAAGGCACGCCTCTGCTCTGTGGTCCCAGTGGAAGCCCAAGGATGTGCAAACAGCTGGAGAAGAGTTTGTCTTCCTAAGGAAGCCATTTTGGGTCTAGCTTGCACCCCCTTAGGGAGGGAATGTGGAGACAGACAAGGCAGTCTGCCTCCAGAACTGGGTCCCAATGTGGTGAATTGGTCTGAACCGGGTCCCACTGCTGAAAGACTGCTTGATGTCTGCAGGATGCCCGATACTGCCAGGTAGTTGACTAAGAAATGGATCAGCTGGGGATTTTTTATTTGGCCCGAGGGTGTAACAAACTGCTAGAAAATGAAAGTTTTTTTTTTAATTATAAAATTAGTTAATACTTATTGACCAAACTTGTAAAGTGACCCTCTCACACACTCAAAAAAATTTTTTTTAAGAAGCAGAAGAAACCGAGGATTTTTTTCGTTGTTGTTGACTTGACCATGTGCAGTCTGGTCTCTCAAATGGCTGATCTGGAATGCCTCCTGAATCTGATGGCCCTGGAGGGAGGGCTTGCAGGGGTGGTGCTTGGGTAGAGTGTTTGCTTTCTGACAGTCATTAAGACTCCTTTTTGTGAGCTAGAGGGGGTCATTAAATAAAATATAAAAGGGGGTCTTGTAAAAAGCGGTCGCCCTCTCCTTCTCATGGTGGTGGGAGGCTCACTCTCCTTTGTTGGGACTGCCTCTCACAGCCTTGCAAGGATGGCTGGCTCTTCACGAGCACAGACACCAGGCAGCTCCCAACACACCACTTGATTCAGCTACAGCCCCACCCACAGAAACTGCGGACTCCGAGCTGAAGCTGCCTGGGTTACCCTTCCACTGATATCCCATAATACTAAGCAGAAATTCTCTTCTAAGTTCTCCTCTGCTGCAGGCACCCATTCCTGTGGGAGGCCCTGAGCAGGTCTGTGTTTTATAAACTGACACTCGGTGCACGAAGCCATCCTGTTCTTCACTTTGAATATCTTCAGGCTCCTTTGCTAAGGCAGAGTCGCTTGAGGTACCTTTAATATCTTTCTTTTTTTTTTTTTGGTGTTGTCGTTTTTTTCATTTGACAAAAATATGGAACACTTCACAGATTTGCGTGTCATCCTTGCACAGGGGCTGTGGTCATCTTCTCTGTATCGTTCCAGTTTTAGTGTATGTGCTGCCAAAGCGAGCATGCCTGGGGTGCCTTTTAGCAAGCTGGGCCTTCTTCAGAGAATTCCGTATTTCTTAGCAGTCAACTGATCTGATCCACTCTTCTGAAAACTACAGGACTCCTGACAACTGCTGGGAACCCTGGGGGCCTCCTAGAAGGACAGGAGGACAGGTCATCTGTTCATCTTGACCCTTGGGGCTCATTTAGGCTGAACGATGAGAGGAATCAGACTGAAAAAAATCGGTTAGGAGCTGTCACACGATACACATAGGCTATCAAACAAAGCTCGCAACCTATCAGACCACTGAGAAAGGACAGTTAAGCTTCCTGTTGATCACGTCCTGTGTGGAGAGCAAATTGATCTTCTCACTTGATTTCCTGAAAAGTCCAGTCAAGAGGGAAGTTTATTATCCTCATTTTATGGATAAGAAAATTATGGAATAAAGAAGGCAAGGGACTTGCCCCAAGTCACACACTGGTGGCTGGATTTGCTAGGACTTGGACCCAGTGGAGTCTCTTCCTTCCATCCTCACATCTCTCTCCTCTTTGGTCAAAAAATAGTCGTTGTTCTCCCCCCAGAGAAAGGTATGATTTAGAGGTGAGAGTAGAGGAAAGGATCCCCTTCTTTCCCTCTCTGGGGTGAGGTGTGTGACAGAAAGCTGGGGAGTTTTTCTACTCCACAAAGTTGATGAGCCCCAGCTGGAGATGGGCCTGTGATCTTGTCCTTATTTGCATGTGACATTAAATCAACTGAAGTCAGCCTCACAGTCTGTGCAGGTCTCCTCTGATACCAAGGTGCTGGGCAAAGAAATAAGGAGATGCAGAAACTCCTTTCTCAAACCCAGGGCAGTTTTCAACGTGACTCCTAATCTCACAGGGCAACTTGGGGCCCAAGGACCCCGGGGTGAAGTGGGAGTATGATCTTGTTCATCTCACAGTGCGTTTATTGAGACACATGGATGCGATGTGCAGTGAGAAAGCTCTCTTTCTTTGTCTTCTTGCTACTGGGATCTTTCTGTAATGGTGGTATGTAATAAAACAACAGAGATGCCTGTTATTCTGCCCTTCTGAATTGTGTGAAGTGAGAGCATTTCCACAATAGCATTTCACCTGCATAGAAGTTTGATAGAATGAAATTTCAGAGTTTCTAGTGGGTAAGTAGCAGGATACATGTAGGTGGGACCTGGCCTTCTCTCAGCTCCCAGTAAATTATAGCAAATAAGTGGGCATCCCTGGAAGAGGCTTACAATCTCTTTGGGTTAACATGATGTGCCTGGCAACAGTTAGATTGTAAATGTGGGTCTGGCTCACTGGTTGAGCAGGTTCTCATGCTCAGTCCTATGTTTATAACAGAGATGACAGGAGGGCCATGCCTTCCTAATTGGATCAGGGGCCTGGAGCTGCCACTGGGCCTCCCTAAATATGATTGGTGGTGGCACTAAGGGATGCAACTTGGAGCTCAATTCACTGTGCTGCTGTTGCAGCCGGCGTACCACACCCCCCTATCTCATTGGGGGATGGATATCCAGTTTGTGGATTAGACAGACCCTGTGTGCAACTTTTCCTCATAGATTTCAGACCCAGCGCCCTCCTCCACTTCTTAGCACATCTGTTTGAAGGCAAGGCAAGACCGTGTACGCAGGCCCACCCGCTCTGCTAATCGCCAGCAGCTCCGATGCAGGTACAGGTTTCCAACTACAGCGAGTCTAAGATGAAGTTTGGGGATTAGGTGTCTCTGCTTTCCATTACCACAGATAGAAGAGCTGGCGGAATGTCTGCCCTCGTAGCCAGCTGGCTGGGCAAAGGTGAAAGGAGAGGAGGAAAGAAAGAGTTATGTATCGATCCACTTTTTCCATCCCCACGGTCCTCTAAGGTGCCCTGCTGGCCTGGGTTTCCTCTCTGTCACAACCTGGGAAACTAAAGCTCTAGGGAACATATCTGAGTTACCCAAAGACTCAGAGAGGCCTGTCCCCAAGGGCCTGTCCTAGACTGCGGAGGGCTGGTGTATCTGTTCCCAGCATCAACAGTAAAAAGGTAGAAAAGCTCATAGAGTAAGTCTTCAACTTAAGAGAAATGTTGCTTTGGCTTAGTGCTGAGAAAAAGACGTTTGCTCTCTAGATAGAGACATCCTCAATGGAAGATCTCACCTTGATTTCAGAGCTTTAAAAAAAGTCCCACTCCTGCCCATGGATATTTTATTCCCTGTTTTAGAACCATGCTCTGCACCCATCAGCCTCTGAACTCCATGTTTGCGATGACGTGACAAGAAGGATGCCCAGCTTGATTCTAGAGTCTCAGTGGGTTTTCACTGAAGACTGCAGTGATGGAGGGAGGAGGATGCTCACAGTGGGCTGAAATTTGCAAATCAATACAATGTGTTGGCTTGCTTGGAACTTCCCCATTTTGTTAAGGATTACGTTTCTACAAGGTTTGCAGACGAGATGTTAATCAGTGGCTGGTGGCCAGAGAGGGCCAACCCTACCAGCAAATAAATGCATTTAAGATGTTAGAGAGTGACCGTAGAGGCGTATGTATGCAGAGGCCTGAAGAATATGAAACCAGTTAAGAACTCAAAGGTCATTTTGTTCAGGGCAAAATTCTTGTGCATAGTGCTGACAGTTTGCCCTCTGGGTGTTTTCAGAGCTTAAAGGATCAAGCTCGTCCACGTGAAATATGGAATGTCTCATACAGAAACCCCGTGCCCCCCTCAGCCCAACCTTTTGGCCCTATAATTAACATGGCTTCAGCTTCCTGGTGGATACCACCCTGCTGATAGCTCCAGTGTGTAGGCAAGGCCTTGCTGAACTCATGGGCTGGCATCTCTAAGAGACTGCTTAAAGAGGCTTAAGTAGTAAAATAAAATGGAATACTCAACACTCCATAGCTTATTTTAGGCTATGTGAAGAGAGGGGAAGGTTATCATTTTCCATGTCTGAGACTGGTTCCCAGTGATAGCGGAGCGTCTGGGCCACTCCACAGAAAGCCCACCAGGGCTGACAAGGGAGTGTCTCTGTCAGGATGGACTGCCAGGCTCAGAGGGATAAACTGATCTTCCATGGAGAGAATGGCTTATTTGCCTGGAGGTTGATGGGGAAGGGTAGGTTTCTTTATTGAGATTTGCATGTGGAGAACACATGGAGTGTTAGCAACAGGGGAGCTGGAGGAGGAAAGAGGGGGAAAAGGTACGGAGAAAAAGTAGCATAGATAGTAGGTAGAAAATAGACCGGGGGAGGGCAAGAATGGTATGGGAAATGTAGAAGCTAAAGAACTTATGACACATGGACATGAACTAAAGGGGGGGAATGTGGGTGGGAGAGGGTGTGCAGGGTGGAGGGGAATGAAGGGGGGTAATGGGACAACTGTAATAGCATAATCAATAAAATATATTTAAAAAATAAGTAAAATCTTTTTAAAATGGGAAAAAAGAAGCCTTTAATACCTTAAAACTTAAACGTTGGGAATTCTAGGCACCGAGGATGATACATTAATTTGGGGCAAAGGGACCTTTCCATGTCTTTCAACACGGAGCACAGTGCACTTCATTCAATTATAACATCAGCTAATGCATAAGGTGGCCACCAGTTCTGGAGATATAGCAATTTTTCTATCATGTAAAAAAATAGTATCAATAAACCATTGATGTAGTTTTCTATGGGTCTAGTCTTGGTGGCCACCCTGAATACCGAGCACTTACTGTGTGCTTTATTGGTGTCAACTAACTTAATCATCCCAACAGGCCTAGCACGTAAGTACCATTATTTGTCATCCCCGTTTTCCATCAGAGGATGAAGAGGCTTAGTTAGAGAAGCTCAGGTAAGTAATAAACTCACAGCTGGTCAGACTCCAGAGCTGCGTGGTAAGTTCTGCTCTCCACCCATTCTCAAGCTAAATCAGGAGCTGAAGGAAGCCTGCTGCGGTCCTATGTCCTCAGGCTCTTGGATTGTTTTCCTAAGAATGCTTTCCACTGGCTATTTAGGTTGAGCCATTGTCTTGCAGTTTCTCCCTAATAAGGCAGCCTTCTGTTCATTTAACCTTTTCTCCCAAGGAGGTTACTCGCCCAACACATCACAGCAGGCAGCAGTCAAAACTGGGGTGAAAACTCAGAGTGCTCCCGGCCAGTGTCCTTCAGGGAGCGTGCCTGGCAGAGGCAGCTCATGTTTAGACGGATTGCTTGGTGGTCACTGGCAATCTCTGGAGCCCAGCTAATCTGCACTGTGGAAGCTTTGGCCTTAGAATCCCCTTTCAAGACTAAAGGAGAATGTGGTTGCCTACTGGACGCCTGCAAAGAGTGGTCATTTTCTTTCAAATTGCTTGCTTTCCTGCACACTGGAGGACATAACGGTACCACTTGGACACTTGCTGTCCTTAATTATGTCTCAGCTGGTGAAACTCAACCAAACCCATCGCAAAACACACAGTCCAATAAAAGAGCCTGCTTTTTATAATGGAGAAATTAGCCAGTGCTGAGCAGTAGAGGCTAAGGAAATGTCATAAAATATAATTACAATAATAATAATATTAATAGGGGTACACTACACATGGCCTCTTGCCTTTCATCCCAGATCTGAGAGTGGCTGGCTAATGCTAATTAATATAGCTTGCCTTGTCAGAACTAAGTATGAGTCCAGGAAAGGAAGCAGGAATTTTTTAAAAATGGTGCCCCTTGGCTTGGTGGAGACATCATCTTTGTTGCCTTAGTCCAGGGACCTGAAGGGCATTCCAAAGTCCTGTATTGAATGGAAGTGGTAAGCACCTAGGATGGGATTCCAGACTCCCTGAAATTGTCAGGTCTCCCTGTCGCTGACTTCCTGTCACATTTGGGTCCAGTCTTGCCTTCTCTGTCAGGAGGTGGTACGGGGAGGGCAGGAGATGGTGGCCTTCACACGGTTCCCATTCCTTTGGGGTCTGAGCAGAAATACTATGAGGACAGAGTCTTAGAAGCCTGTATTTGACTTAAGGTGCTATGTTCTTCACCTGTGGGTATATTTGGTTTCTATCCCATCTTGCTCACTTGGCCAAGAAGCAGGTTAGGTTAATGATTGAAACAGACTCCTGGGGACTCAGAATACTGATGCAGTTGCTGTGGAAGAAGAAATGAAGGTGAGGGGAGGACCCCACGCCTGTGGCAATCTTTTCAAATGTGGTGTGTCAGGTGTGCGTCTCTGTATTCCCCATGAGTTCGGGGCAGAAGGGGAGCTGCCTAGGGACACACTCTCCAGAGCATCTGGGAAGAGATAAGAATAGGAGGGCCCAGATATATTCTTTGACCTGCAAACTGGGCTGCCAAGGCCAGGGTCAGCCCTGCAGAAGACAGCCATGTATCCCTTCACCTTTGTGACTGGAGCATAGTGGTAAAGAGCACAGATTCTGGAGCCAGATGGCCTGGATGCAAATTCTGGCTCTGTCACTGAATAGTAAATAATGTCAGTTTCTTTATTTGCAATTAGGGGATATTCTATGCATTTAGTAATCATAGGGATTGAGTGAAATAGTGTATATAATGTCCTGAGAACTATGTCAGTCAATAGTGTATCTCATAATGTTGAGGAGTTATTATTACCCCTTGAAGTCTTTCCAAAATTTAGTTACTAATAGATTACCTGGCAAGGATTAGTTAATGGCAGGGTCATAAGGAGAGGTACCTAGATGGTCAAGGATCATTGGGTAGGGAGAGTAGGAGGGCTAAGAAGATATATTTACCTTTTTCTATGTCTGCCATGCCCTCCAGTGGTCCTTGAACACTGGACTTGAAAGCATTTCTGGGCAAAGGTGGGAGTGGGTGGATGAGATGCTAAGTGATCCCAAACCAAGTGCTTTGGAAAATGACCCCAAATAATTTATTCAGGATAAACATCCCAGATTCGGAGAGTCTTGTGGAGTGCACAAGGAAGATGGAATCATGGAGGATGAATGGATGGTATGCTGGAAGGAAACTTGAAAAAGCAGCAGAATTGGGAGGGAACTCTAGGGCAAGACTGGTTCAGTGCATTTCTGTTTCTAGGCATGTTTAAGGCCGCAAGCTTATATATGGGAAGCCTTAAATGGAGCTGGTCTTGCATCTCAGGGAGGACGACCATTATACTTTGTGAGGATTGTGGAAGGTGGCCAGTTACTACTGTCTGTGACATCCAAGGTAAAGCTGGGTGTTACGATTCATTCTTGTGCCTTTCTCTGGAACCCAGGGCAGCCCTGAAACCATAGCATTCCATGTTGTGGGACTGGGCAGCTCCATGCTGGCATAGTATAAATGGTACCCATCCAGGGATGGTGGGAAAATCAAAGCATTCATGATGAACCCAAAACAAATGAGAATCAAAATGACCTGCCTTTCGAGAGGTGGCTACTAAACTTTAAAAGACAGTTCAATGAAAGAATCTGCCTTACAAAGGCACTGAGCAGGAATGTGGAGGTGGTTACTCCCTAGGAACTGGCCAAGAATGTCAAATTTCTAAATGCCTGTCTAAAATGTCATTTAAAAAATGCCTAGAATTCTGAGGACTGGTAAAGCACTGGGAAGTACAACTCAGGTATTAATGTGTACTTTTCTCTGACAGTGTTACAAAAAGGAAGGATTAAAGTTACCAGTATGGGAAATGGGTATCTTCTAAGGGCTTAGATTTGATTTTTTTTCTACCTCTTGGAGTCACTGGGTTTATGACTGAGAGTGATGAAAAATATCCAGAATGCTAGAGAGTCTCAGCTTTTATCCTAACTTCCTCTTGTTACCTGATAATGGGTGAGGGGCTTACTTTCCTTGTACTAGAATTTCCTCACTTCAAGACCATGGAATATTATGGTAATTACAGTGTATGGGCCCTTTGGTGAAGGGTGTATCAATCAGAAAGTGTCGTCAGCCCCACTGGGGCCTATTTGGTTTCCCCCACACGTTGTTAGTGTAGCCAAGACGGAGGCCAAGTATTTGGACAACATTGAAACGCATTACAGTGCAACGTGCCATTTAACCCAGTGTGTAAAACACTCCTGCTGTCCAGAGTAAAACCTAGGCAGTGTGGGTGTCAGCCCCACATGTATTTGGGGGGTCCTCAGAAAAAGGAAAAGTTAATAAAATGTAACACTCCTGAGACATTGGCCTCCGATGTTAGGATCCGATTCTAGTCACATTGTGGGCGGTTACAAAAGAGGTGTTTGTATCTGAAGGTGTATGTGTCTACACGTTTCCCCATGGGTGTGCAAGTGTTTACATGTTTGTGTATTTATCTTGGTATTCCCAATCCAAATATATATTAGTTTAGGTTTGTTCATTATCTTGAAATGCCTGTGTAGTTTTCCCCTTCCGTAAGAAAAGATACTAGAAGCTTAATATTTGGGTAGAAAAGAAGGTATATTTTTCAGAGTTGCCTTCTCTTCATGTAGGGCAACATTCACTGAGAGAAAAGGGGAGCGAGGCCCACTCTGATGATCTCATGTTTGGAAGGGGGGCCAAACTGACCAGAACTCAAAGGCCCCGTTCCTCCGTGGGGGCACCGGCTCGGGGAGTGTGCTGTCCTCTCTGTGGACAGACTTTGGCTCTGTGTGTAGTTGTTGGGCTTGTGCTTCTTGTGGAGCACAGACAGGCTGCGCAGAGTCCTTGGGACTTCATTTAAAGGTCAGTCAACCATCTGAACTCTTATCTAAACCAGTTTTCTAAAGCATTCAAGGCAAGGACTGCAATCAGCTATCATATAGGACTTAGGTTTCTGACTCTTCCCAAATCTGAAAGAGTCTTAGAACCCTAGAGGGTCAAGGAAGCACATCTTTTTTTTCCTCTTTGGCACTTTTGGAAGATGTGTTTCCATGTGAGCAAGGCAAAGTTATCTGGTTACATGTTATGGCTGTGGGCGCACAATCATTCAATTACATCCTAAAGAGGGAACAAATTTTTCAGTGACAGTATTAAGTGCCCACTATGTCTCAGACATAAGGCTATACTTTCTGTGGTGATCCAATGGTATGAAAGACACATAAAACTTCAAAGCTGAAAAAGAAATGATTCAGACACTTTAGGACAAACAGGTTTGACTGCTTCTCCTGTCTCTGGTAGCCTACTGACTCGTGGCTAGAGCTGATTATAGCAGTGGCAAATTCCATGTGAGTGGCTCTTTATAAAGAGAATTAGTGGCTGCATAAATGCAGATATTCTTCAAATTAGGTAACAAGGCTAAGTCCCAGTTAATCCTCCCATCTCCCAGAGCTTAAGTAGAGCTCGTGGGGACAGAATCACTGACTCGCACGTTTTTAGATTGTAGAAAATGTAGTTTCTCATCTGCAAAATGAAGGTTTCTATGGAGATTAGATGAGATAACACAGGTAGAACATTTAGCTCAGTGCATGGCATAGAGTAGATATTCAACA
Source organism: Phyllostomus discolor (assembly GCF_004126475.2). Taxonomy (NCBI): domain Eukaryota; kingdom Metazoa; phylum Chordata; class Mammalia; order Chiroptera; family Phyllostomidae; genus Phyllostomus; species Phyllostomus discolor. The sequence continues at coordinate 70,447,204 of NC_040903.2, forward strand.
GATGGTGACTACTAGTAATATTATTAGAAAGGCCCAACCATCAATATGTTTAATACCTCCTGAACTGATGCTAAAAATAACCAGTGTTGGTAAGTATGTGAGAAACCGAAACCTTTGTGTATCAAAAAATTAAAAATAGAACTACCATCTGCTCCAGCAATACCATTTGATCCACTTCTGGCTGTTTATCCTTAATAACTGAAATTAGGATCTTGAGGAGCTATTAGCATTCCCCTGTTCTTTGCAGCCTTATTCATGACAGCAAAATTGTGGAGACGTTGACAGATGAATGGATAAACAAAATGTGGTCTATACACGCAGTGGAGTGTCAGTCAACCTTAAAAAGGAAGGGAACTGCAATATATGACAACATGGGTGAGCCTGGTGGATATTACTCTAAGTGAAATAAGCCATCACAGAAGGACAAAAATGGCATAATTCCACTTATATGAAGTATCTAAAATAGTTCAGATCATAAAATTAGAGAGTGAAATGGTGGTTGCCAGGGACTGGGGAAAGTTAGGGAAATGGGGAGTTACTGTCAATGAGCATCAAGTGTCAGATGAATCGGCTGTAGAGGTGTGCTGTGCAACATTGGACCTGTGGTCAACAGCAATGTGCTGTCCACTTAAAAATTTGTTAAGAGGGTAGATCTCACATTGAGTGTTCTTACCAAGATTTGGTATGGAAGATGCATGGGGCCAAATGGAGAGAAACCTACAGGAAGTGGGAGAGAAAGGGATCAGGAGCAAAGGCTTTAGAGAAAGGAGGTCAAATCAGTCTTCTGAGAAAAGAGAAGGGGAGATGGGAAAGATTCAGAAATGGGAGGGAGGCAAGGAAAAGGGTGTCATGACACAGATGTCACACCTCTAGTTGTTTGAGGCTGGTGGCAGGGACTGGACAGATGTCATGACAAGGACCATGTTTTTCACCAGGCAGGAGACCTGGCAGTCTGCAGAAGGGCAGGAGGGCTGGGGCAGGTTGTGAATTCCCAAAGGATTCCTTTTGGGATCCCTTGGGAATTCTATAGGAAATTGGTTGGGAGTCAGCAAGAGATGACTAAATGATGCCAAGTGGCAGGGCAGGTCCCGGTGGAGTTAGGGACTTTCTCCAGCAATGCTCAGAAATCTAGGGACCAGAGTGGGAAATTAGATGGAGACTGAATGCCATGGCGTGCCAAGCCAGCTGTCTTTTTTCAGACCAGTCCCACAGTAAATAATGCAAATGAGCAGGGCAGACAATAAGAATTCAGAAGAAATAAAATTGCTTTCTACTTCTTCGTTGGAGGTAGGAACGTGGGCAGCTAAAGCACTAGGTGGGCCTCTATATCCAGGCTACCTTTCCTAGTGCCAGCCCTTCCTGGGGCCTCCTTTAGGTGACTCTGCCAGATTCTCGTTTCATGGTTTTTTTCTTCTATGAAAGATGAGAGAGTGACTCCCCTGAGAGACAGGAAAATCTGGCTCATTGTTTGTACTCCACTCTACTCATCCGTGCAGGATGTCTGGCTTCTTTATGGCTCCTTTAATAGGCAATGTTTAATCATCACTGTCAGGCATTGAAGGGCAGCCTTCAGTATCAATGGCCTGGTGGCAGTTTACAGTCCTGGGGCCATATGTCCCAGGGTGACATTCAGGGTTGCAATTCTTTAATGACGAAGAACAGCAGCAGCAGCAACAACATGAACCATGACTGGTGGAAATCCGGAGGTAATTTTGCACCAACCTGGCGAAGTTGGTTGCAGAATGGGTGAATGCACTCAAATTCAGGTTTAAAGCTGTGTTCAGCATCAGGTGGTCTTCTGAGCTACCCTTTGGAAGTCCTCTTGAAGCTTTGAGAGACCCTAGAAGAGAGAGAGGGGAAAAAAGGGAGTGGTGAATGTGGACCCAAAACACCAAGATTGGGCTCAGAAGACCTGGTTCAAGTCCACGAGTGTCCACTAACTAACCAGGTGACCTGTGCACCATAACCTTGTCATGTGTAAAATGGGCACACTAATATCTACCTTGCAGCATTATTGGGAGAGGTATGAGACAGTTTGTGAAAGGATGATTACAATATGCACCTCACAGAGTTATCATGTGATGTCATAGCTGTTCATTTTCAACAGTTGTCTCCCCCATTGGAAGAAGACTTCTTCAAAGGCAGAAACCACGTGTCCTCAGAGGAAAACCAGTTATCAATAAGTGATTGTGGCGTGAATGAGTTGCTGGAGATCATCACCAGTATTTCCCAAGTATTTAGGTAATAGATTCTGTATGCTCCTTATCTTATTGACACTGCACAACAATGTTTTGGGGGAAATACTGTTACTGTGTTACAAATGAGGGTGCAGAGGTGTAGAGAGGTTAAATGACCTGCCTAAATTCACATGGCTGGTTAGTGGTGGAGTAACCTCTTAACCACTGTTCTCAGCTGTCTCGGGAGAGAAACATAGATGCAGGAAAATGCTTAGGTCCAGGAGTTGGCTCTCAGGGGTATATAAGCTGCTATGAATCCAAGATTGGAAGATATGTGGTCAGGAGCTTCCCTCCAAGGGTCTTCAAGTTGGATTTTCTATGGGAGCTGTGCAAAGAGATCAGGCCACCGGCTTGCCACCCACATCGCGTATTAGGTTAAAAGCATTCACATAGTGTTCCCACGAAGGAGCACCCATCAGGGTGAATGCAATGGAGGGCAACCCTGCTTGAGAATGGTGAGTACTGGTGGGGCTGGGTGGGCTCCAAGACCTGGAATGCCTGCCGGTGTTTCCTGCTCCCAAGCTGCTGCTCTCATGATTAATGGGGCAGTGGAAAATTCCTCTCTTGGTTTATTTTTTCCCCTGAACTAAGAACTCGATTTAGGAGCAGTCAGTGCCCCGGGGTGATGCTTTCCCATTTGTCAGGACCTGGAGTGCTCCACCCTCACCTGGATAGATGTCTCAAGTTGCAGACAGGCCAGGTGGGGATTGGGCCAGGTGGGGACTGGGCCAGGTGGGGATTGGGCCAGGCAGCATCTCCTCAGGCTCAGGCTCATTTGCTCGGGGCCTGGTGGGGGTGTGGGGGGCTGGGCAGGGGCCTTGGGGATGTGAAGTTGTTATTTTCCAGGTCCCTAAGCTTCTGTCATCTTGCTCTGTGGAATGCAAAGTCTTAATGGCATTGGTTCCATGATATGAAAGTAAAATGTCCTGGCCTTGAGTAGCCTTCATTTCCTCTGTTTCAAAAAGTAAAGGTGATCTGTCATTAAAGAGCTTCAGAAATATGCCTCCAAATTAACAGTGGTTACCTGCGTGGTGGGTTATGGGTACTCCTACTTCTTTGTACTTTACGTTCCAGATTTTCCATGATGAGCATGAATTGCTTTAATAAGGAGAGCACACAAGGAAAGATTCTGCGTGTAGCCTTCTCGTGAGCTCACCCTGGTTCCTCATTGCACTTCTTTGGGGGAGATGGAGAAACCAGCCAACCCCTTCCCCTGAGTGGACCTACCTCAGTTTACCCTGAAGCAATTCCTGATTCTTTAATTTTTTTATTGCTTCCATTAAGAAAACCTCAACAAGTAATAGATCTAAAAATATTTATTAGTCTTATATGGATTTAATCTCTTAATTGGCTTCTGATTTCTTTTCTTCTTTTCTGCATCTCTCCATGACCCTACCTCTCGGGTTCTCCCGTCGGAATGGTGAATATTTGTCCTTCAAAACCACTGATTCTTCATCATCAGACAAGCTTCCTGGTCTGCCCTCTTAATATTATTTTCCTTTCATAAAATTCCTTGAAGACTTTATCTGGGAACATTAAGGTTGAGTCTTTGGTGAAGAAGATGGGAGAAATTAGGAAACAAGGAAATCTACCTGATTTATCTCCTGGATCCACTTCTCCTCAGACACTTCCCAAGCTGCTCCCAAACTAATGCCCTTTATGGCACCAGGGCTGTGCCTGGAGTAACAGGGGGATTAGCTTCCAGTACAGATACACACTTCAGTTTCAGTAAAACTGATATACGAACCTTAGGAGGAATTATTTGCTTTGCAAAAAGATGCTTTGCTAATCGAAAGGATTCACCATAGGATTACTTTATATTGCCAACTCCCCAGTGCTTTCAAAGGCGACCACTACAGAATTCAATGTAAACACAGTCGTGTAGAATTTGCAGGAAGTCAGGCGTACCACACTTTTCTGTGTTGTCATGAACCCAGTGCCATGGTTCTCTCTTTTTTCTTTTGAGATTCTGGGACCACTGTCTTCTTACCCTGAAGGTGACATTGCTGATCTCAAAGTGTGTTTGAGAGTGAGGTTAAAATAATAAGCAATGTGCCCATAGCAGTTTCTATATACAGGCTAGTACAGGGTGGCTCTCTAATTATGGCAATGCTAATTTCTTCTTATTCACTGACAATCAGGAGACCGGGAGTCTAATGTTGGCTTAGTCAATTCATAGCATGTGTTCCTGGGCAAGCCACATAGCACTCGACACCCCTTTGTTCATCTGTCTAATCAGAGCACAGCCCGAAAAGTCTCTGTAGACCCTCGTCAATCTAATTTACTTATTTTTTCATCACATTTGACTGTGAGGATGGGCGACTAGGAATCTCTTGGGAGTCACACAGGCAATTTTGGAATTCTGTTTTATCTGGTTATAATCCTAGTTCTATTGATTTTGAGTTTAATAGGAAGTATAGAAACAAGAAATGGCATTTTAGATGATGGTTTTTGATGGTTTTAGTGAGGATAGTAAAAGCTTAGCCTGGTTTGACCCAACCTTAGACCTTCCTATCCTCCCTGCAGAAATGACTGGGAAATTGAGGTTCCTCTCCCCTAGGCACTGGGCTCTAAAGACTCCAGGTAACACGCAGGCTGCTGAGATGGGGGTCTCCTTTGCCATGGTGCCATCATCCCTCAGGAGCAATACTTCCCTTTTCAGTGTCCAGTTTCCCTGTCAGTAAAATGGTGCATTTGCTGGTTTTCAGCTCGGCTTGTGGAACACTTGCAAAAAGACTGATTATCAAGTATACTGGGCTGAGAAAGATGCGTCAGATGAAAAAAAAGACCAAGGTCACTGTACAGAGAGATCTTGGAAGAATGAATGCAGCCAGGGCCTTACTTACAAGTGACTGTCCTTAGGAATAGTCCCCAAATCTTGGCTGATGGCTTCTGGGAAAACGTCCCCTTTACCCAAACATCTAGTGACTGGATTTTCAACAGAAAGGAGCTGGAGGCCTTTGGAATTTCAGCTCAAGTTCAGGCTTGTTGACCAGGGTCTGTGCTAGTCCTCGTCCAGAATGGAATAGACATAGACCCTTTGAAGGGCCTGCTGGACAATGAACAAAGGAAAAATGCCCACCTTTTACCTCATCTCCTGCACACTGTCTATTTTCCCATTAATTTTCTCTGTCGTCCTTTCCGCGCCATCCCCACTTTGTCTCCATTTGTTGCCTTCTTTTCTGCTTCTCTGTCTTTCCTTTCCCTTCTCTACATTTTATGCATCTGGTCAGTCAGATGGAGGCCCTGGCTTAGCTCTGCTGTCAGGAGTTAAGGCACAAAAAGTCACTGATCCCTGGATTAGAAAATGAACTTTCTTGATCAAAGATTAGAATTATTTTTAAACCTCAGACCTCTTTGGGGTAGATTCCTAGGCTAGGCCACTTTTATTATCACTTTAGACCACTTCTCACCATTCTGTCCCCCTCTATTTTAGCTTTTCTCTCTATGATTCCTTCTGGAAGGTGAAGGTGAGAGGTTTGGATTTTCAGAATTCCCTATGTCCTTAGAATAGCTCCCCTTTAGGGGGTCATGACTCTTCCCAGATGAAGGAACTTATGGCATCACCAAGCAATGCACCTTCTCCAGAGGAGCTGGGGGGGTTGAGGGCGGCAGACTGTCCTGTGACAGGTTAATATCAGGATGTCTGGTTTCCTCCTGGTGGCCCTGACCACATGCACTGATGAGGCAGGGGTTCCAGTACATGCACGGTGGCCACATTCTAGAAGGGCCCTCCACCTTTCATTCATGTCTTTGACTCTATCCTTTTGGACACAGCCGTGAATATGGAGCCTAAGCCTGAAGCTCTCTGTGAGAATGTTGAGAAAGGGTCTGATTGCCATTCTCTAGCCTCACCCTTCATATCCTTAAAATTTTCTCTCTTCTCTCTCCTTTCTAGTGTGGGTACCAGATATGGGAGAGAAGAGGTATGATTTCCCCAAGTCCTGTTATGTCAGGGGTCAGATAAGATCCGGAAGCAGAGACTCAGAGAATTTATCAAGCTAGAACTTAAGGGTGGGTTGTAAGTCTATAGAACCACATTGCAATCTCCTGGGGCTGACTTTAAACCCCTTGAGGCCAAGGCTGGCCCCTGCATTTTTTTGGTGTTACTACAGCCCATCTGCTGGCCCAGGGCTGGGACAGTACCAATGAGTAATGGCAGATTTGAGTCAGTCTAAGGTCCTATAGGAAGCAGAATACATGAGGAGCCCAAAAAAGCTATGTGGAGGCGGTAGGGTGGGTGGAAAAGGAGTGAGAGAGGGTGAGGTTTGGATTATGGGCTCCAGCTCTAAGAGTGAGTTGGTAGCAGAGGTCCCTCCTTAAGCCACCAATCCCCAGGGGGTCATAGGGAGTGGTTGGTACACCTCCCTAGTCACCCACTCCCATCAGAAGGAAAGAGGGAGTGGCAGGAGGCACCTGCATTTGCCTCTTGCCTCAGGAGAAAAGGTGAGGCCTAGACACCTGCTGGGACTGCTTCTCTCTGTCTCTCCCTGTCTCTCTCCCTCTCTTTCTCTCTCTCTCTCAGAAGGGGGAGGGGAGATGCTGCCTATCTACCCCAGGAGAGAGATACGTAGGAGCATGGAGGTGCTTGCAGGGTTTAAAGAAGGAGGGAGCAGATCGAGATGCTAAATTTTTCCTTGGAGAGTCTAGTCCAGAATTTTCTAGGCCTTTGGAGTTGCCCCTAATTTAGAAGTTTCAGAACCTGGAAGAATGCTGCTCTGGAAGGAGGAGCTACGGCAGAAGAATCCTATCATCCTCAGGGTTGGATTCAGACCTGTCGGAATTTGCCCCCTGGTCTAACTTGTTCTCTCTCCGCACCCCCACCTCATTCTTAGTGGGAAAGAGAGCAGCAGGAGCCAGAGGCTTTGTTCAGCATGTCCTGTCTAAGCTTCCTGACCTTTCCGAGGGCAGCAACCTACCTGCTTGGGAGAAACCAGGTCACTGAATTGACTGAGACCCTGGTTCTCCGTGGGTAGGACAGCCCAGGGCTGCAAGGTGGCTCCTGTGCTGGTGTTTGATGATCCTTCTCTGCGATTTACCCTACCTTGGCTAATCAGACCCTGTGATCCAATCTTCTCTTCATGGGCAAACTACCAATTGTTCATAGGGTTGTGTATATGTGAGTGTGTGAGAATTTGATGAAAGGGAATGTTTTTCTGAGTCAGAAATTGAGAATTTGTAACAAACCCCTTTCCACCCCACAACCAGTCTTGTGCAGCTGGCCAGTCTCAAATGCCAGTCAACAGAGAAGGAACAGGTTCACTCCCTGAAGTCTATTTTCTTCTTATACTAGTTCCCAACTTACCCTGACAGTTTGGGGATTTTCAGTGACTCAACCAGCAAGATGGCAGGCTAGTAGGCACAGCTCCCTGAGCAGTCGGCCTCCTTCCCAGAAGGGTTAGCCAGCCCCCACCTGTCAGGGAGGGAACCGGGGGCTTCCAGGCTAGTGGACTCATAAATATTTGTCATCAATATGAAATAGGGTATTGAGTTTACCCCCAGACCACACAGTGCCCAAATTCTGTTCAATGTCAGGGGAGAGTGAGGACCCCCAGGGCTTCTACAAGTTAGAATTGTGGCACTATTTCGCTGTCGGCTTCTTAAAACCATGGACTCTTACTGGGTGTCTAAAGACTCATATCCTTAGCATAGAAAAAGAGAAATTCTTCTCTTGAAGTTTGTTTTTAAAAATGGTATTATGAACTTCCATGTTGACCCTGGGAATGGGCTGCATGGTGGGGAGGCACCCAGGACAGAAGTTAAGTCTGAAAGGACACAAGAAGTCACAAATGACTCAGGCCAGGAGCAGGCAGTCGCCTCCCTTATCCCCAGGAGAATCTCAGACATCAAAGAGAACTGCCAGGAGGAGGGAATCAGATCCCTAACTGGGATCAAATACTGGAAGAGGCTCCAGCCAGGTAGCTGAAACTTATCATCTTAGCCATTATCTGATGCTGGCAGAGGGGAGCCAGCTGACTTCCCTGAGAATGACCAGGGGCCATTCCCCATGACGTTGTGGGCATTTATTACCCTGCTGAATGTGCAGTTGGGCTCTTTGCAAATAATAATCATAACCGTGAACAATGGCAGCTGTCTCACCCCAGGTACAATGTTCTTTCTCTTCAACCCTGGTTCTTTACCAGCACGAGGAAGGAAGCAGAACCTTGATGATTCCCCCAAACTTGGATCTGATGAGATAGTCGCATCATTATCTTTTTCAGGTGTGACTTGCAAGGAATCAAAGCTTTGACGAAAGGTATCAATTTGAGTGGCAGCTTTTAGATGCCCATGTGGTCTCCGTAGCTTCGGCTGCCCTAGGCTTGTTTGCTCCAGACGTATAAGCTTGAAAATCAACACCCAGGCCCAGACCAACAAGTTCCAGCCTTCCCTCCTCCCAAGCTCCAAGGTAGTAGAGTGGCTTGGGAGGGCCAACGCTTCCTGGCGATGGTCACAACTTCTCTCCTAGCCCTTCACTCTCCGACAGGGAACAAATAGGCACATGGGGGTGGGGTGGTGGTGGTGATGCCTTCTTTAAGATGTTTTTCAAAGTCCTGGGCCCGAAAGAGGCCCATGACGAGGCTGCTCTGTGAGGGAACACTAGTTTTCCTTTAACCATTGTGGAAGGCGTCCCGTGTGGAAGCCCAGGCTGGGAGGGGAGCTTTCTGTGGAAGTGTTACAGGTGTGCGCCCTCTTTCGGGGTGGGCTCATCGTGAAGACTGCGGAACAAAGTAGCAGGACCTGAGGCCCTCAGAACCCTAGTTGGCTCCTCTGCCAGGACGGAGGGTGAAAGAGAAGCCAGGTCAATCTCTACAGCACCTGATTTAGACGGTCATGAGAGCTTGGGCTCCCTGAGTTCCGGGAGGGACTGTTTCCAGAATTTCACACCTAGCATTGCACCTGGGAAACGCTGTGCCATTTGGTTGAGTGCAGGGGTTTTGGGGTGAGTCATATTTGGATTCCAATCGTATCTCCACCACTGGGTGATCTCTGGCAAGTCACTTTACCACAGTCAGACTCAATTTCTCATCTGAAAGTGAGGACAACAATATCTCACAGGGTTGTGTGGAGGATGAGAGGCGGTCAGGTAGTCCAGTTCTTAATGCAGGGCTTGGCATTTAGTAAGCGCTCAATAATTAGTGGCTAACTTCTTAATCCTCACTCTCACTGCAGCAAAAAGCACCTGTTCCCTGCTTCCTCAGTCTGCCAGCCTTGAGCACTACCCAGAGGGGCTGGGCCGGAGGAGGTCTGCGTTCACTTCCTCACAGAAGGGGACTCTGAGCGGTACTGACTGGGGAGGGCGGAGTGTGAGACCAGGTGACCCTCTCTCTGTTTCTCTTATTTCAATTTTTTGTCCTTTTTCTCACAGGTCCTTGAAATTTGGCAAACTGGCATACCAAAGTTCTTTTTTTAAGGGAAAAAGGGGGTTAAAATAAAATCACCGATGACCATTTCCTTTTTAAAATGACATTTAAATTTTTGTCAAAGTTATATATACATTGATGAAAAATTCAAACACCACTGCTAAGTCAAGAAAAACAGCAGTCTCCCGGCCTGACCTTTCCCCACTCCCAATTCCTGGTTCCCAGAGGACCACGCCAGCTTTTAGCTGTTCTTCGTACATGTTACTTTCACATCTTCAGCAACCTGCTTATATTCCTCTTCCCTGATTTTTCACTTTTACCCATTGTGAACACTTTGTTGTGATTAGGATTGCCAGAAATACAGGGTGCCTACTTACATTTAAATTTCAGATAAATCATGAGTACGCCATTAAGATTAGTACGTCCCATGCAATATTGGGGACATATTTATCCTGAATGATTATTCAATGCTTATCTGAAATTCAAGCTTAACTGGGTGTTCTGTATTTTACATGGCAATCCTAGATAAGATGGATAAAATTTTAACTCTTTCACAGCCAGCCAACCTCTCATGTTATGGAACTCTTTTTAAAGCCACTTTCTTTATGGGAGAATCCTAGGAGCAAGTGGCTGCTAGGGAGGGAAATGGGGGCTTTTCTTTTCAGTCTCATCCTCTCTGATCTGACCCCCTTTTATCTTTGTTTAGGGCTCTAGGGTGAGAAAGGCCAAGTGCAGGCGCTGTGAGCACCCATTTATGTCCAGTGCCCTTTCGGCTGGGGAAGGGCTGAATCTTTCTCTTTTTTAAGTCACTCAATATTTATTTCTTAGTCCTTCTTACCTCTGCAAGAAATGAAACATAATTTAAGGGCAAATATATGTGGGATCTAGAATCTGCCTTGAGTCTAACTTGTTCAAGCCTGGGCTATTATAATAATCAAGAACTGTTAAGCTAATAACATTTAATTACTTTAATTCCAATAGTTAATTCCATAAAAACAAAACAAAACAAAACAAAAAAACCTCTTCAACTCCTTATTCCGCAAGAATATCTCTCTTTTATGCTTAAGGAGGGAATTTGTGACTTAAGTATTTATGATTTTAGGTTTTTCCTGGCATTTGCTTTGGGAAACAAGTGTTTCTGTGCCCTAACAGAAAGATCTTAATTTTGCCCTGGAATATGCTCTCTCTTCCGAGTTTTCAGCCAGATTGATAGCATGGGATGAATTGGGCTTCGTTTCCCAGGGATTTAGAAATGGAAGTTTTTACAAGCTCAAATGTTAAGTCCTCAGTGTTCACTTTGAAGAGTTTCTTGCCGCAGAAACAAATTTTCTTTTTTATTTGGAAACACCAGAAATATGTACTTCCCCGAGGTTTAGGTTGGGTTGCTGGCTACTGTCTTAGACTCCCCCTTCCTCTAAGAACCCTTGCGTGGAGGCGACTGGGATTCAGAACAACAGAAATTATCTGATTTGCAAGTCACAAATGTCCTTTTCTTCAACTCTTATCCTTCCTTCTGGCCAGGTCCTCTGACTCCTTCCTCCTTCTTATCTCTGTGTCTTTTTGCGTACTCAGTGTGGAATGTCCTCACCACACCCTCCCAGCGACCAAAGCCCTGAGGTCCCTACAGACCCTGAGCAGGCGGAGCCCTCCAGGTGGACGTGTCCTTCAGGAGCCCGCATCACCCTCTGTCCTGTTCCCTGGTGCCCTTAGCCCTGGTATTTGTTTTTTTCTCCTAGTCCAGAGGGCCTGGGGATAGGTTACGTGCTTTTATGAAAGTCTCAAATATTTGCATCCAGTCCTGATGTTAAAAGAAATCCCCCCCACACTATACTATATGAGGTGCGTGGTTTTCTTCCATGCTAATAGTTGGAAGTTGTGGTCAGTAGTTAAAAGTCTTGGATTTTCTTTCGGATGGTCTGAGTCATTGAACTTTCTGCCAAACAAATTAATAAAAATTTCCTACTTAGCACCTTAACCTTTCAGGCCGGAAGTATCAGTCCTCCTAATCATATGCTATGTTATGTCACTCATCTGTGGCTAAGTTATTATTTCTGTCATCAACTGAGTGAGGGTTCTCATAGCTTCAATTTTGTTACACTTCCTTTCTCTCTTTTTCTTTCTCTCTTAAATCTCATTCTGGGAGGGAGCTGGTGAGAGGGCCAGACGTGGGTAACAGTATTTAATTGACTCTAAACCACCATGTATATTTTATATATGCTTAAAAATGTGTATAGTGGAAAAGTGTTCTTCAGAAAATAAAACCCCATGGCAGGCTAAACTCAACTGGAGTTTTGATAGTTACAAAAGTATTGAATGAACAAATTACACTCAACTCTCAAAAACTGCAAGAACCTTGGGGCTCTAGTGGAGAGGCCTGTCCACCCACTTACTTAGGAAATATTTATTTAGAGTAAGAAAGGTGTGGCATTTAGTAGCTTCAACACAGAATTAGGTGTCTACAACTTCTGGTTCTGCCTGGAAAGTTGACTCTGGCCTGTGGCAGCTCACTTCAAATCTGCCTTATTTTCCCCACCTCTAAAGTGGGGATTATAACTGTAGTCACCAGGGCAGGGCTATGCCTTAATTAGCCAGTGATTGTAAAAGGCTTTGAAGAGGCTCATAGAAGCGGCAGTTTAAGTGTTAAGTATTATTATTAAAAGGACCACACCATTGGGCAGCCAGCCCTGGGGAGACTAACCATGGGTTTGAATTCATCTCTTGATGTTGGCGGAAGCTGTGCCCCAAACACCAGTGCCCCAGGTGAGTGACACGTGACGGCTCCTGGTTAGACAGAGATCAGCAAAATGCAGCCTGGCCTCTCTTGTGGACAAGAAATGGTGTTCTGTTCTTGCAGGGGCAAAGGACATGAGGGGGGAATAGGGGCCAGGCAGACAGCAGGGAACAAACAGGGAGAGTCCAAGTCAATGAGCTCCAACGTTTATCCTTCACCAAATGTCTATGAAATCCTTTTCTCTGTATTAAATACCAAGGGAGCTTGAAAGAGGAGCAAGACACAGTTTCTGCCCTCAAGGAATTTCCAGTCTGGTTTGATGTCACAGGCACAGATATGTACAAAAAACAAAAAAAGAAAAGAAAAGAAAAAGGAGAGAAAAGGTACATTTCAGAGGCAGAAAATTCCTGAGGGTGTTTTAAAAAAACACCTTGTTTTGCAAATGTACCAGGCTTTGGACAGCTCTCAAGAAGTCAAGGGCAAGGAATGGGTACATGGGGACCATAATGAAAACAAGGTATCATAGCGATGCTTCCCTCTGGCTTTTCTCTCACTGATGTTCTCTTTGCCATTGATGGTGGGGTGGGGGAGGGTTGACTTTCAATCTGAAGAATAATCAAATTTGGTTTTGGTAGCCAAAGGTGTCAACAAAAACCCTTTTAATAAGTTTTTTTTGTATTACCAGAGTATTAAAAGTTCATTTTAGAAATTTTAAAAAATACAGAGAAAACTGAATATCACCCATAACTCTACTATGATATAATTATTGTCAAGATTTTGATATATTGCCATTCAGTTTGTTTTTCCCCTCAGGAGTTCATAAGTTTTGAGTGTAAATAGATTTCCTCTCCCTTCCCTTGCCAGAGAGATCTATCGACCCAACCTCCCGACTTCAGTGGGTGTCTTCTTGAGCAGAAAGGCTTGTCCCGTGGCCCATAGAGACTACAGAGGCTGGTGGGGAAGAGTAGCTTCCTGAGACTCTGAATCCCCATGGGTGCTTTTGTCTCTAGTCCTGGGGAGTGGGTCCCTTCTTAATTTTTTTTTTTTACTGTGGCAAAATACACATAATAAAAATTTACCATCTTACCATTTAAGTATACAGTTCAGTGATATTAAATACCTTCATAATGTGCTACCAGCACCACCATTCATCTCCACGACTCTTTTCATCTTGTAAAACTGAAACTCTATACCCATTAAATAGTAACTTCTCTTCCCCTTACTCTGGGGAGTGGGTTTGAGCTCCTTTCTCTATATCCCTTTGTGCATTGACTGGTGATTCTCTGGATATCTTTCTCTTTTTTTTCATTTGTCCAGAGAACAATCACCTAGCTGTAGCCTGGCCCAGGAGGGTGCCCATTTGGAAAGTGTGGCCCTCCTGTCCTGCTCATGGCCAATGTTATAGGTCCATCCCTGCTGCCTTTCTGGACCTGAAGAAGGCCTCAGAGTGCTGCTGGGATGGCGCTCTGGGTAGCCATTGCCCCTCCTCTGGAGCTGGTCCTGGAAATGAAGCCTCTCTGCCCTCCTTTCTACTGCCTTCTGTCCCTAACACCCACTAGGCGAACATGCCCATTCCCTTATCTTGCACTGCCATTTCACTGCTCCAGATGCCATGTATCTTGGTTAGAGTTCTCTTCTCTCTTCTATTTCTTTTTTTTTACTGTCTTCCCAAGCTGACACTGTCAGCTTGCCTTTCTTAACCACTTAGCTCTGATATGTTAAGCTCTATACAGATTCTGACCTACATATTCCAGGGCCCACTATATGAGGTCTGTCCAGAAAAAGTCCAGCTGTTAATATCTGTAGTATGTTGTTAGTATAATATGTTAGTATTATATGTTGTTGATACAATAATGATTTGTGGGACATTGATGTAACCTGGCAGCCAAGGAGAGAGGACTGGAATACACATGTGTGAACAGTGACAACTTCACTGTTCTAGTTGGTTGGGGAGGGAGATGTGCTGTCTAGTGACCATGTGTACTGTGTGGCCCTTGCATTCAAAATGACTGAGCGAGTAAAGCAATGAATCTGCATCAGATATTTGCATTAAGCTTGAACATTCCTCGGGAAACTATTTGGATGATTCAAAAGGCTGCAGCTATGGTGATTGGCAGCTTCATCATGACAATGCACCCACTCATTTATCATGTCTCGTGCAGTTTTTTGTTGAAACATCAAATCACCCAGGTTACTTAGTACCCCTACAGCCTAGATTTGGTGCCCTGTGACTTCTGGCTGTTCACAAAACTAAAATCACCTTTGAAAAGGGAGAGATTTCAGACCATTGATGAGATTCAGCAAACTACGATGGGGTAGCTAATGGCAATTGGGAGAACTGTGTGAGGTCCCAAGATGCTTACTTTGAAGGGGACAGAGACATCATTGTCCTATGTACATTTCTTATATCTTGTATCTTCTTCAGTAAATGTCTCTGGTTTTTTTTGTATTACATGGCTGGATACCTTCTGGACAGACCTTGTATATCAGATGCTCAGCTACATGCCTTTGTATAGCCATTTCAGGTGATTATTAACAGCATTACAACTATTATCAGTTAAGACTGAGTTCCTATAAAAACCTGTGTGGACACAAGTCACATACACACACAAACCTATCTTATTCTTGAATGAGGATTTGTTTCACGTCCACCAACAGATTGAAAACCCATTGACAACAATTCTAGCTCAGTGCATGAACTTATTTAATTTTCCCCAAATCCTATAGATACTTGTGTTATTTCATTTTACAGAAGATTGGTAAGGTCCTACAACTAGTAAGGGATAGACTAGGGCTTTACTCAGGTCCAGGTCTAGGACCCTCCAGCCCATGACCTTGACCACCACTAACTTTGGAATTAGAAGTCATTTTAGTTTAGATGAGGGCACCAAGGTCCTAAGAAAGGAGTGATTTCTCCAAGTTTCATGGCACATTTTCCATGTAGCTGGGAGCCCAGTCCTCTTTACTTGTATGCTAGTGCTTTTGGTAATAGAATAATCCATTTTGTTTGTCCCTACTGGGAACTGGCCCTGGGCCTGACACTGAATAATATACATAAAGTCACCAATAATATGTCTGCTGAAGTTGAGTCCCCAGTCTAATTACTTTTAGTCATTGCTCTTTGTTCCAAGTATTCCCTTTAAAGTGAGATGATGTAACAAATAATGACCTCTCTTTTCAACTTAATGATATGATCCTTTAATCCATTATCTTTAATGATAGACAGTCACACAGAGACAAGGCAGCACCAAAGTATAGAGAATATTTACTCTTGAAGATTTTCTTTCTTTTGGGCTATCCAAAAGAGATGAAGCACCTGAAAGACCAGTGGGGTGAGTCTTCAGTGGGACTTGTTTGGAAGTCCTGGATACTCACCAGGGCAGTTGTCATGAACCTTCCTTTCTGGCTTTTCCTTCTCTTGTTCGAGTGTTGCTTGACCTGGGATGAAATATGTTGTTTATGAAGGTTGACACTATTAATGAGAAGACCCTTACAGGCATTACTTTTCTGGTTTGGGGGTTGGGAGGCGGGCAGTTTCAGCATCAGCCATTACAGAGCTGACTGTCGCTGGATCAATCTCCAGAGTGACTTTTCCTGTTATGCTTCCTTTTGTGTAGAAAGGCAAATAAATTACTTTGAAGGGAAATGTGGACCTGAGCATCCTCCAGCTGGTCTGGCTCCTGTAGTATAGACGGTGTTCCCTGGTTTTTTTGAACCTTACATGCATATGCTTCTCCCCACCTCCCTGTTGTTATTAGTACGTGGATAACTGCATTGTCACTTCATTAATTCCCTTCATTCCTAAAGTTCTCAGCCCTTCCCTTCCCTTTAGCCAGAAGGAAGGAATCAGTTTAGGTCCTTGATAAGGAGCACCTTTGCTCCTTCCTGTTTCTTAATGTTTCCTGAGCAGTAGAAATTCCTTTTTACTCTGATAAAAAGGAGACCGGTGAGGTCATTTGAACCCATCTCCCTGGCCAGTGTAAGACGGCTTTCCACCAACATTTTCTAGGGATTTGCATAAAACCCTCCACATATCCCTAATTCGCTCACTGAAATATTGATAGTTACAGTTGATTATCTAGTATGTACAAAGCATTGTATACCACACATTATATATTATTTTATATAATCTTCATTATTATTCTGAAAGGTAGTTATCATGATCTACAAAAGAAGCTCATATGCAGAAAGATTAAGCCATTTACCCAATGTTACACAATAAGTGAAAAATGAGGCCTCATAACTAAGACTTCTGGCTTCAGAATCAATACCTCTCCCATTCCGTCATGCAGCCATGACAATGTGTGACTGGGTTGACAAGAAGCCCTACCCTGTTCTGAATTTGTGGGAAGACCCTTATTTTGGTGAGCGGGGGCTTCACATCTGGATCTCCTAGGGGTGGCATAGAACACTGGCCTACTTAGAACACCAGCTCCATTTGTTCTGACTCTAACATACCAAGTCTTTGTTTCAAACAAAGAAATCAAGGCCAAGTTTTGACTGGGGCATCACTACACTTTCAAAAAGGAGAGCAAGAACTCACTGACACGTATGAGCTTGGATGTACCAGTTTGAATGTCAGGGGTTTTTCAAAGAATTTTCACTAGATTAACCTAAAACTAATTTTATTTTTGAGGTGATTTAGCTGTGGTAACTTATTTAAAGTCTTCACACAGTCATCAGTACAACACCTATTTGGAAGCTTCTGAAGGATGAGCTAGGGTAAGACATTTTCTCTCTTGAAGATGTTTTGAGACTTCTAGAATGAAGGGGCTATAATATGTTATTTCATGGATGAGAAAACTCAGACCCAAGGATGCTAGGTTTCTAGCTCTAGTCCACGAGGGTAATAATTGGTAAAGACAGGGGAACCATGGGGACACGGAGGCTGGGCTTTCTTCCAATCTATGCTGCTGCCTGGGGCTCACTTTTTCCATTTGTGTTCCTTTGATAGTCTACAGCTTTAAGATTATTTAATAAAATGTTAATCTTGTTGTTGGTAGTAAAATCAACTTCACAGTCCTGGATATAGTAACACACTCCCCCCGCTCCAGTCAAAAACAACATCTTTACCTTAGTAAACAGCTAAAACAATCTAGAACAAGGAGAATTGCAGGGCAGGGGGACTAGGGAGTGGCATCTGCTATTCCTGCTGCTTTTGGAAAAACAAAATTTATTTCTCCACCTCCATAGACTTTAAAGGACAACTTGCACACAAACAAGATGTGCTTTCTTTGACTTGTAAAAGGGAGAGCTAAAGAAGAGATAAAAGGCCAGACACCTGGGGCAATATGAATACAGCCTTAGCTAACCAGAAATTTAGCTGACCAGCAGCCACTCACCCAATGAGTCCGATAACAAAGCTTTTACTGTCATTGGCATAGTTTATAACAGATGATCATTGCTCTGATGTTCATCTAATTTTATTTTAAAAAATCTGATTTCAGGATGAAGTTTATTTGCTTGGACTTCTCCATCAGCCTCATGCTGCCTCTTCTGTGTGTGTGTACCTGGCCTGGGCATAGGACGTGCTGTATACTGTTTCACATATTCCCCAATTCATCTCCAGTTCAGGATAAAACTGCCCTGAACTGGATTCCGGCTCAAGATTCCGGGTCATCCTTAAAGAATGCCTATGGGCAGGTGTGTTGGGCTTAGACTCCCTCCAGCAAATATTTTTTTAAAGGTAAAGTCTTGTTAAAAGAAAGCCAGAGGGAGCTAGGAAGGAGATAACCAAATGAGGCAAGGCCTGAGGGGTGTTCTGATTTCTGGAATGAAGGGTGGGGGTGGAGATGGAGGCTGTGGTTATGAAGGGGCCTCAGAGGGTTTTTTAGCGCAACGGGTGAACTTTTGACCCTATGTCCCATATTCTTCCTGAACCATCCTCAGCAAGTAAAGCACGTGGGCTTCATAAATGCCCAGGTCCACCCAGATTGAAAGCAAGGTGACTGGCCCTTTTGTTTTAACTGAGAGATGTGTCCACTATAAGCCAAGACCAAACCTCCAATGTTTTCTTTTCAGACAATCTCTTTAGAAATAGTCAACTCTAGGAGAGCCAGCCTAGGGCTTGGTTGGTAAAATTAGATTTGGAAAGGTCTAGGTGATGGTGGCTGAGTTCCATTCTTTATTGAGCCCCTCTACTTCATTAATTATTGGCACCACCAAAAACATCCCTGTAAAGATGTAACATTTAATCTATGATTAGCACTGTCCCTTCATTTTTATCTGCCAATTTAGAAACTTAACACTGGTTCAACTGTGGATGTGGGGGATCTGAATTCATAATCTTGTTCTTCCTAAATAATATGAATCATTACAGAGAAAAGGAGGAATAGAGAAGGAAGATTGCCAGATGGCTTGGGTGTGGGAAATGCAAATAATCAGAGAGTTATTCAGAGAAGCAGTTATTTCTCCTTCATTTAGATGTGGGGCATACTGCCCCAGTTCCAGATCTGTCATAGCACTGAGTTCTCTTTCTAACCTGGGATGCATGGACATTCAACAAAAAGGGAGCAGTGTGTTGGGTACTGGATGATAATGTACTGCTAAGTTATTAAGTGAAATAGTGTCTATCTTGGGACTCAAATGAACCAACTTGATTCTTCCTTGAGCCTTTGGTTTATGAAAACAATTTATTGGATGATGAAACCAAGCCAAACAAAATACACTGTTTGAGATGCACATGTTTGATCTCCTATTTCTTTTCTCTTCTTTTTTTAAAAAAGATTTTATTTATTTATTTTTAGAGAGGGGAAGGGTGGGGAGAAAAGGCAGAGAGGAATGTCAATGTGTGGTTGCCTCTTGCGCACCCCCTACTGGGGACCTGGCCTACAACCCAGGCATGTGCCCTAGACTGGGAATCGAACCAGTGACCCTTTGGTTTGCAGGCTGGCGCTCAATCCACAGAGCCACAACAGCCAGGGCTCTGTTTATTTTCAATATACCAGAAAAACAAAACTAGTTCAACACTGCTTAAACATAGATTGGAAAAAAAATCATTTAGCCCTTTGAAGGCCTGAGCTTATTTATTTACTTATCTATGGATTTAATTTACTTCCAAAGAAATGGAATTAAATGGCTGTTTTGGCTGTAAATAAACTCAGTCTAAGGAAGATAACACCTGAAGTCAATATATTCTACCTTCATAGGACAATCACTACTGAATGGGAAATCGCCATGTTTGAAATTACAGAGGAAGAAAAAAAGGTTGGTAGGAGACCACACTTGAGACTCTTCAATTCTACATCCTTCTCAAGGCTTCTGGATGAAAGCTCATTTATATAGGAAAGTCCTTCAGTGAAACATTCAAAATAACAAACATCAATTAGACGTTGTACTCATAGGATGTCTTTTATCTTTAGACTTGGGAGTGCTCTACACTCATTAATCCTTCCAAAATCTGCTGCCAGCCAGGTAGTAGTACCTTCCTTTCCACTGAGAAGGAAGTGATAGTGTCAGAAAACATTTTTTTACCCCAAAGTTTCACCTTGGTGTGAGGTGGGGTCACCATTTCACTTATACAATTCCCAAACCAGAATATAGGAGGTAGAGATGGACATTTAAACAATGTGAATACAAATGGAGCCAGAATTCCTTAGCATAATAAAAACCGACGAGTGAGAACCTTTAAAGAGTTTGTACTTTCAAACAGTACAAACCACGCTAAGTGAGATATGCCATATTTTCTAAGGTGTATACAATTTTTCATTGAGTAAATTTATTTCATGGCCTGTTTTCTTTTAATGATATATACTCTGCCTGTATACCTCATGAAAAGGCACAAATTTGGCTTCATTTCTGCAAATCCATTAGTGACTATGGAATTCCACTTCTGTAAACATTTGTACCCTCAGAATGGGGGCAAATATCTCCATAGTAAAACCCTGCCTTCGGTCATAGTGTTTCATAATGCTTCAGTTTAGAAACTGGCTAATGTATCTTGATGACAGTTTGGTGGGTTGATTAATTTATGTCCCATGTTTCTGCCTCTCCCAGTTGGAACTTTTTCTTGATTCCCACCTTTTGGAGAATGAAGGTGCAGATGCAAATTGCCTGAAAGGAGTAGACTGGAGCCGAGTTACCCTGGGGCTTGCTGAGGCTTTGAGAAATGAGATCATCTGGAGGTCAGAAAGAGCCACAGAGACTGAAGGAACTCTATTTCCTTATTTTGGCAAGTGGTACCATGAGCTACCCTGCTACCCCACCTTGAAACCTGGCACTTGTCTATGATTCCTCCTTATTCAACTCCAATTGGTCATAATAATCCTGTCACAATAATTCTGTTGATATTACTGAAAGAGCTATTCTAGTGGCATTAGTTGAAACCCTCATCATTTTTTTATTCTCTAAATTATTTTTAAAATACATTTTATTGATTATGCTATTATAGTTGTTCCATTTTTTTTCTCGCCTTTATTCCCTCTGCCCTGTACTCCCCCTCCCTCCAGCATTCTCCCCCTTAGTTCATGTCCATGGGTTGTAGATATAAGTTCTTTGGCTTCTCCATTTCCTATACTATTCTTAACCTCCCCTGTCTCTTTTGTACCTACCATTTATGCTTCTTATTCCCTGTACCTTTTCCCCCATTCTCTCCCCTCCTTCTCCCCACTGATAACCCTCCAAGTGATCTCCATTTCTGTGAATCTCTTCTTGTTCTAGTTGTTTGCTTAGTTTGTTTTTGTTGTTGTTGTTGTTTTAGGTTTGGTTGTTGATAGTTGTGAGCATCATTTTTTTTTAACCTGCACTTTTCCAACAGTGTCCTGACAGGTCTCCTTGTCTCTCATCTCAATCCACTTCAGTGATCTCCAAATCATTGCCAGCGTGAGCTTTCTATAGTGCAAATCTATGCCCCTCTCCTGTTGAACTTTCAGTAGTTTCCCATGGTCCTTGCGATAGTATCTCATCTTCAAAGCATGCCATACAAAGGATATTATGAGTTGGGTTAACACCTTCAGCCCAACACTCACCACTCAGCCTGTAGGCCATGTGTCAGCTCTCTAAACTCTAGCTCATCATCCTGTGGCTTTGTTGGTTCCACCTGCTGGATTCAGTTGTCACCTCCTCCAGAAAGCCTTCCCTAAGACTGCCCTCCCTGAAGATTTGGATGGAAGCTCCATTGACGGAGATTCCTTACACTCTTTATTTGCTCAGGCAGCATCCTGTGTTTCTCTATTTCAAAGCTTTTATCAACCATGGCTGCTGTTTCTTTGCCTCCCCCATTGCACTGTAAACTGCTTGAGGGCAAATAATGGTTTTTATCCACAGAGAGCAAGAAATGCAATGGCACTGAATAAAGCTTGTAGAATTAGTGAATTAAGAAGTTAGAATTATATTTATTATTTGTAGAAAAATATTCATAAAAGCTTCTAATGCCATGTTTTGGTGAGTTCTATGTTGACACATGTATCTGTAAAAAGTCCAGCACTCCCAAACACATTTCCTTAAGTTGTTTTGTTGGGTTGCACAACTTCTGGTTGTGGGAGTCCTAAAGAGCAAAGTTTCATTTCCATTGTGAATCAGTAGCCACAGAGGTTGTAGAAAAGAAAAACGATCCAAAAAGGATTCATTAGGCTTCCTTTGGAAACTCCAAAAAGGGAAGAAGAACAACAACAACCCAGCTTTGCATTTGGGAGCAGCACTGTTTGAATTGGCTCCTCTCTATTCAACTGAAATGATTCTCCTGCAGTACCCTCTTTGGATGCTTCCAAGTGTGTCTGCTTTATATCACCAACATCTCAGAAAGAAGCCCTTCAAATCCATCTCTGCTTGACTCTTTCGCTCCTCTTGTTAATCGTCAGACATGTGGCCTTTCTTTGCTTCTCTTGGGACTGACAGGGATGAAAACGCTCCCTTTAGTCTGTGCCCTACTGCTAGTCCATGTTCTTGGTAATATTTTTGTGGTCACTTCCTGAGATTCCTAAATGGCAAAGCAGTCTCCAGAGGCAAGTACTGTTAGGGAGCCAGTGAAAATTATTAAATATGCACATGGAAGGCATGACTTTTTAAATGGAATCAGTATGTTTTGATGATATTTGCATGCTATCTAGGGTTTGTTTATTTAGGGTATAGTGAATAGCTCCCCATTCCAGATCACACTTTACCTCTCTCTCTTCCAGCCTCTCGGTCAGCCACACTGTTCTCAGGCAGATTGATTTTCATTGCAGTGCTTTGTATTAACAACATTCACTATGAAGGTAGTTCAAGCATCACTTGCTCATGTTTCTCAATGAAGGAGACTAGCTAGGTCACAAGTACAGAAAATATGTATTTTCTATGGCATATCATTCAACTCAAATCTTTAAAACAATGCTGCAGAACAGCTAATGGGTTTACCTCCAAAGTCCCTGCCAGAGAGGAAATACTTGGATAAAGGTAGAACTATGATTTCCAAAGTCTTCAGGAATTGCAATTTGCTGCTAGTAGATTTCCTACTCTAAAACCCCAATACATAAGAAAGTGCTACACTACAAGAAAGGAAGACAAAATCTCGTCTCATTTTTGTTTTTCTGCAGGTGCTGCCTAACATATATGTAAGTGGATAAAGGTTTTACTCAAAAGTAAATCTCAGGATTCTATCTCCATCTATACTGACCACCAGAGTGAACACTGGAAGTTAATTCAGATTAATATCCAAGAAGCGGCTCTATTGTGTCTCAGTCAGTGTCTTAGTTATTTTGGTAACTGAATCAAATGACCCCATGTAATAGGATTGTTTGATTGCTGGCCAGTCTGGAAACTGTCAATTCTGTAGTGCATTAAGGAACTGTGCTAAGAAGCAAACAACAGACATGTAATATTTCTAATAAGGAGTTTGCATATTAAAACATGATTGTTCATAACAGCCATCAAAATATTATATAATAATTTTAAAAACTGAATTAAAATGGACACAGAACCAAACACAAATGTTTATTTGACTAAAATGCAAAGTCTTCTACATTAAACAAGAGATAGGCTATGGGGTTTTCCATGGAACTGAAGAAGACACAAGTGTAAGAGTGTATGTCTTTATATAATTGAGATTATTAGGGTTATTATATTTGGAAATTTGGTCCAATAGTCTTGCTAAAACTTCCTACTTATTATGCTTTCTTGCAATAGTGTTGAATCTACACATATAAAAAGAAAGAAACTACCTGGGAAATAAAAAAAAAAAACACTACTCTATTTCCCAGCTTCAGTTTTCTAAATATTTTAATATTCAGGCAAGCTTATTTTATTTTTAAAGTTTCAGTTAATTGCCTCAATTTCTTTAGCTGATAGGTCCAGGAAAAAAACCAACTAATCTAAGCAATCATTGGATAAATAGGATCAATAATTAGGTCTACTTACTGCATGCTCACCATTTCTCTGGGTAAAGTGATTTTCATGCATCAGCTCATGAAAACCTCACAACACCACCACAAACTTGGGCTTTGCCTATGTTCACCAGCTTCTAAATGGAGTCAGGACTCAGTCCCAAGCCCATGTCACTCTAATGCACATGATTTTTACCACGAGGCTAACTTCAGAACCAAAAGGAATTTCCAGAATCATCCAGTCCCACATTTTGTGCTGATGGAAACATGGAGACATGGAGAAATGAACGGCTCTGTGAGATGGCGCAGCTCGTTTGTCTTCTAGTGTTGCACCTGGATCTCAGGCTTCTCTGCTTCTGGTCTGGGTATAAAAGTCCACCCCCTTTTCCTACTGCTGAGGTTCTTTTGTTAATATGCCATGGTGCATTTCAGAGCCACAGGGCTGCTGCATGGCACATGCTGGGCCTGGGGTGGAAAGCATGTCCCATTGAATGGGGCTGAGTGAGTAAGCTGAAGGGATGGGGGCCTGTAGCACTCACTGCAGCCTCTGAGCTGGTACTTGAAGTTTTTATCAATACTCTGTCATAAAGTTAGCATTACGACATCCTCCCAGGACACACTGTTGGAAATAGCATAGACTCTCGGTTGTGCTGTCCTAGGTAGTGGTCAGTGTCTACATGCCACCATCCAACACTTGAAATGTGCCCAGTTTGAATTGAGCTGTGTTGTAAGTGTAAAATACACATAAGATTTCAGACTCAGTACAACAATGAAATGAAAGAAAAATAGCTCCCTTTTACATTGATCACAAGTTGAAATGATAACATTTGGTATACATTAGGTTAAATAAAATATATTATTAAAAATAATTTAGTCTGTTTCTTTTTGCCCCCTCCTCCCCTTTTTAAGGTAGCTTTCAGACAATTTTAAATTTGTGTGGCTTGCATTGTAGCTACCAGACAGTCCTGCTCTAGAAGTATATAGTTTGGTTTGGATTTCACCAAGCTACTTCCAAGCTGAATGACTTTGGGTAGGTTATTTAACTACTCTATGTCTCAGCTTCTCTATTTGAAAAACACAGACAATAATAGAGATGCTATAAGGACTAAATGAGTTAACATTTGGAAAATGCTCAGGACTCAAAAGGCTCATGAGAAACACTACATTAAGTGTGTGGTAAATAAATTGCCTCGTTTTTAGGGAGGAAAATGATTATTTTCAAACTCTTTTTTAAAAAAGATTTTATTTACCTGTTTTTAGATAGAGGGGAAGGGAAGGAGAAACAGAGGGAGAGAAACATCAATGTGTGGTTGCCTCTTGCGTAGCCCAAACTGGGAACATGGACCACTACCCAGGCATATGCCCTGACTGGGAATTGAACCAGTGACCCCTTGGTTCACAGGCCAGCCTTCAACTCACTGAGCCACACCAGCCATGGTTCAAATCCTACTCTTGATGACTTCTCTGACTTAGATTTTATTATTCAAATAGTGTAACTGTCCTCACTTCTGTTAATCCAAGGACACAAGATTGAAGAGCATAGCTCTAGAGGTGCCAGCTGACACTGGTCTGAAATCTCTTCAGAGGCACACAAGAAAATCTCTAAGTTTGTTTATGAAAGTTGGCTCCTCCGAATAGCAAAATACTGTGGGAATACAGGGCAGGGAGAGCCCAGGAGAGTGTATGTAGGCAGAAAAGTGTGGGCAAGAGGAAGTTAGTGAACCAGGGAAAACCATCCAAGGCATATTGACAGAAACCTTGACCCCTAGCTCTCACTTAACAGCCTGGAACATGACCTAGGACTGTTTCTGGGGTCATGAATCATCACATAATCTATTCACAAGGTGTTTATTGAATAACTGGTCGTCTTCTACCAGTTCGGGTGTTGAGACTTTCCATGCCCCCTCAGAAGCATCTTGAGAACAAAATTAAAACCATTATCCACACTTAGCCAAAAAAAGCTTTTTTTCCTTGAATATTTCGTATGATTCAAGTTATCTTAAAATTGGAGAAGATCCAAGGCTGATTAAATATAAATACTGAGGTGTAATTTTGGTTATATTTGTCCCACAGTTCATGGGAATGTATTTCTGTAGTTTTAGGCATCAAAACTAGAGTATTTGGGTTTTGTTTTGGATGGTTCTACTGTGATTGTGCAGCTATATATTGCCATTTTTCCTTTGAAAAGATGAATGGGGAAATATTTTGCCATTTTAGAAATATGGAACTATTAAGATTATTATCAGGATCAAATCATTAAGCACTTAGCTGTGCATCAAACTCATTCTGCTAGCTTCTTTTAGGTACACAGTAGGTGATCAATATACGCTGGTTGAGTAAATTAATGAATGGGCTATTTTGGTAAAAATGATTTTGGTTGGACATGGTCTTTGCCTGAGAATGTTAGAAACCATAAAATTAGAATAGAGAAATACAAAGGAAAAAGCAGAAAATAGCACAAAGATATGTAAAGTAGATATCATATAAAGAATTTTTTTTTAAAAAGCATTAATGTTAAGTCTAAGTCCAGAGAAAGTACAAACTGTATAATGATGAGTTTTGGATGAACCCCTGGAACAGACAGGGTCCAAGTGAGGACAAATTGTTAGCTTCCCTCCAACTCCTTCTCGGAGGGGTTGGGATTTTAGGAGCATCTTAAATAAACATCCAGTTCACATTGTTTTAATTTCTGATCTGATGAATTACTTGGGCCAGGTTGTCTTGCCACCAGCTTTTCTCCTTGGTTATACATATTCCTCTTCTCTCACCGGCTCTTCGTCAGGTTTAAGTCCTCCGTTTTCACTCTCACACATATGTTGAGTGTCTGCTTTCCTTGCACTGTGTCCTGCTCTCTATTTTGACCTTAGGATGACCAGTTCTGTGTCATTCAGTAGCCATCCCGATTTCATATGTGTTAATATGTGGTAATAACCACACACGAAATTTACATGGTACCCTATCTCAGAGGAGACCAAGTAGTTTACAGACAGCATCTGGCTAATCTTCTATCCACTGTTGTAGAATAAATGGGACACAGCTATTATTATCCCTCTCTTATACACGAAGAAATAGGAGTGCAAGGAGATTAAATGGTTGACTTCACGTTAGGAGTACACAGCGGGGTCTGAGAGGAGCCACAATCTTTCTTGGTTCAGCTATTAGGTTCTTCTGACTTTGTAGGTGAACAGTCTTTTTTGGTAAAGCTATGTAGAGACAGAAACATCAGAGTTCGTTTGCCTTTTTTCTCCCCATTAGATTTATACTGAATTTTTCTGTAGAATTTGGCCTGTTACCTTAGGTGGTGTTTATTTTTCAGTGGAGTTGTTTCTAGTGTGGGCTTGGACTTGAATACTGTTGAGACTTGAGCAAGTCGCCTGTCAAAAGAGAGTAAATGGCTGAAAGCTTCCTTTGGGTTTGCGGAGGTTTTCGGAAAAAAAAAAAGAGGGATCCTTAATCAGAAAGTGATTGAATGGAGAGACAGGAGTGAATGGAATAGTGTCCCATGCATAGTCCCTTACATCTTCAAACTTCTTGGACTGGTAGTAGCACTTTGGGGTGGATTTCAATGGGTGAATTCCCACAGGGCTGAGATATTTAGTAGAAAACAGTGTTCCCGGGATTTCTGTTGGCAATTATCAGCCACTTATCAAACTAGCTTGTTCGCTATGACTGCTAAATTATGTTTTTTGAGAAAACCACGGCCTGCTTTGCCTGGGGACTTTTAAAATCATGCTCAAAGTCGAAGGAGCTTTATCTTGAAATGTTTTATTGGCCGTTCAGAAACTCCCTTATGCAAGAATGATGAAGCCCAGGTATGTGTAGTGTAAGGTGTGGTGTTCATACAGTTGCCAAGTGAGACTTGCTTTTTGTTTTTTGTAAGTTTTGTTGAGACTTGGGCAATCATGATTTGGTTTTTTTTCCAGGCTGATCTACAATGTGCTCCCTAAATAATTTTGTAAGTTGTTGGGGCTGTGTCAGTCACTTCACTGAAGCTGTGTAGACCTGACAAGACTTTCGGACTGAGCCTTCTCTCTCAAGTTCACAGGGCATAGTAATTTACCCCAGAAGGTCTCTGGAGATGGTACTCAGTGTTTGACCTTTCTAGAATGGGAAGCTGAATTTTCCAAACCTGGCGTGAGCTGTTACACATTTGGATTTCTGTCAGCTGGATTTCAGATGATCGATTGACTACCTAGCAACATAAATAAAAAGTGAACCCAAGCTGGGGAGAAAGTGAGGGTGTTAGGCTGGCCATGCAGCCCCCCATGCAAGGCTACCAACCAAAGGAAACAACTGTGGTGGCTCTGCCCCTGGGAGCAGCTTAGGCTCCAAGTCCTCCGTTTTTTCTTTGATAAAACATGGATTTCTGTCCTACTTACTGAGCAGGAAAGTGAGGATTATGATGATATAGTGTATGTGAAATCCTTCATCAACTAGTAAAGATCTATGGAGATCACTGGAGAGATGTATAATGTGGAGATAAAGACACCCACTTTGTGGGCTTGTCTCAAAAACTAGATGATATAACTTACATGACGGTCCTAGTACATTGCTTTACACATGGGAAGAAACAAAATGTAGTTTCCTGTTCCTCTCCCTTTTTTCTACCCAGGACTCTCTGATGGGATCCTACTTATCCTCATTCCCCCAACCTCTTGACCTGTAAGAGAAGTTTAAGTCTTCAGTTAGTTCTCTGTCTTAGGTTGTTCCCTCTGTGGGTGCATTTCCTTTGGTGGGCCATGTTGGGTTAGGCCTTTGCTCTTTCTGAAGGATCTTCATGTCTTCAGTCCCGTGATCCTGAACCTCCCATCCCAGAGTCTCCCCATCAGACGCCAGCCTCTCCTGCAGTCTCCCCAGCACTGAGTGATGGATCCATTGTGCTGCTACAATTCCACACGCACACAGAAGTTTTAAAATACCTGCATGTAGCCATTATTTTATCCTGCATAATTTATATTTATCTCTGATTTTATATTGTAAAATCCATGATGGCAGGCACTATGTTTATTCATTTTCAAATACTATACACTATCCCGTTCTGTTTCTGGCACATGCAATAGAAGTGAATAATGAGTAAATGACACTGTCTCTCTGCAGTTGCTTATAGATACCACTCTCCAGGATATTCTGCTAAAACCAGTCATAGACTCTATATGTGTTTTTCAGTCCTGTAGTCTATTGGCAGCATATTAAGTGTCCAATTACAATTATCTCTTGAAACAGTAGCATTCTGATTGCCTGACATTCTGATATTGTCCTATCACTTCTGTTCCAATGATTCATTATGCCTTTGTCTCTACGGTGCCAAAAAAGTTAGTCTATTTAGTTTCATTAATTAAAAAAAAATTATTCCATTTGGCCAACTCAGGTGAGTCAACTAGTTGTTCGTATATAGGTAGATAAAACAAACTGGTTGATTGAGTTTTTCATTTTTGAACTGGTTGTTTGCATCACTGCAGAGGCAAGTTCTACAGGACTCTAAGTGGCACCAGAAAGGCCAAAGCTACCTGGTGGTCAGAAGGCAGGATCAGAACAAAGAAATCCTGATGCTTGAATTATACATTCAACTCAGCTACACTGGCCTTAGGCAAGTTACGCAAATTTCCCTGTCCAGTATTTCCTGAAATAAAAAAAATAGAGGTAGTGGATGGGATAACAGTGATAATTCTGAGAATCTGTGCCCTATCGTGGGTATAACATGTACCTGTTGCTCAGGGATGTGGTCAAATACTTTGAAATTCTTGAGTGCCTCAGGAGTGAGCAGTGTTCTGTTCCGCTTTCCCCTAGACTTGCACTGTCTCTTCCTTTCCACCTGTCATTTCCCCTGGGCTCCAAACCACTGAGACATGTAATGCACCGAGAAATAAACTGTACTTGAAAGGTAATGTATGCAACAGAGTGCTATTATGCCTTTACTTAGTAAACTAAAGAAAAATACTTGTATATTTTTAAAAATCAGCATTAAAGTTTTAATTTGGAATTTAATCACAATTTATACAAGTTATTTATAAGGCATGAAAATGGAAAACAGCACAAAATATAAATGAAGTACAAGCTAAGACCACAATATGTCATGTTTATTTGAAAGCTTTTCTCTCAAGTTTATTGAGAAATAGTTGACATACATCACTATACACATTTGAGGTATACTGCATGATGGTTTTGATTTAGATATATTGTGAAATGATTACCAAAATATGTTCAGTTAATGTGTAGATACAATAAAAATAAAGAAGAAAAGAAAAAGGAAAACAATTTTCTTGTGATGAGAACTCGGGGTTTACTCTGTTAATTTTTAGATGTATCCTACAGCAGTGTTAACTACAGTCACCATGTTGTACATTACACTCCTTGTACTTATTTATCTTATAACTACAAGTTTGTGCCTTTTGACCA
Source organism: Phyllostomus discolor (assembly GCF_004126475.2). Lineage (NCBI taxonomy): Eukaryota > Metazoa > Chordata > Mammalia > Chiroptera > Phyllostomidae > Phyllostomus > Phyllostomus discolor. The sequence goes on from NC_040903.2 coordinate 70,477,226, forward strand.
TCTTCCTCCCATTCTTTCACCTCTGGTAACCACATGTCTGATCTCTTTTTTCATGAATTGTTTTTTCCCGTCCCCTCCCTCTCTCCCTCCCTTCCTTCCTTCCTTCCTTCTTTCTAAGATTTCACATGTAAGTGAGATCATATGATATTTCTCTTTCTCTGTCTGATTTATTTCACTTACCATAATGCCTTTAAGGCCCATCCATGTTGTCAAAAATGGTAGAATTTCCTCATTTTTTATATTCATTCAGTCATTGATAAACAGTTTATTTTCATGTCTTGGCCATTGTACATAATGTGGTTGTGAACATGGGGGTGCAGATACCTTTACAAGTTAGTGTTTTTGTGTTTTGGATGTATTCCTAGAAGTGGAATTGCTGGATCGTGTGGTAGTTCTATTTTCATTTTTAGGACAATCCTCCATAATGTATTTGAATGCTTTTGTTTTCAAATATTCCACCAGTAGAACAAGTACACCAGGTTACTGTGCTCATAAAATGTAATTTCACATAATGATATTGCTGATGAAGGTTCCATTTTGAATGTTCAGATATTTATTTAATGAAACAATGTTCATAAAGGACTGTCATTTAAAATTTCATAGTAGACAGATTGGGGGGAAAGGGAGGAAAAGAAGCAAAGATCAGGATTAAGCAAAACTCTGACTCTTTGTGGATTTATGCTCTAAATGTCTGTTTCTAAGAATGAACCACTCCAGAGGTTTTTGTCTTTACTTTCTCATCTCTTCATTTTCCTTTTCATTGTATTTCTTCCCTTCTTTTATTCTACTCCTGCTCTCTTTTCTTTTCCCTTCTCTTGGGGGTAATTGGAGACAGAGGATGTGGTCAGCATTAATGAGGCGAGAACCATTTCAGTTCCCGTTTTCCTCCACCTCAAACCCTTAGCAGATGTGAAGCTTAATCAGATCATCGCAGCCCAGACCACGAATGGAAACTCCAGAAACCGCAGTCCAGGGACATGAGGCCACAACCACACTCTCAGTGGCAGAATCATTCTAGAAAGCATTCTGACCATGCGTTTCAGTCACACTGGCTAGAAATTCATCTACATGGTGATGAAGAAGGCACCACAAGAATTTGTTAGTGTTTGCAGGTCACATCAGTGGATGAACAAACTATCTGATCTGCTGGGAAAGCAGAGTCCTGCTAGGCCAGAATCTTAGCGTGCTGTCTAATCACAGCTGTGTTCTGTTCACTCCCATCCTTCTTTGAGCACCATGTTCGCATGACATCGTCCCGGAAGGGAAACCATCTTCTGGAAAGTGTTGTCGGTCTTGTAAATAGCGGATTTCCTAGCTTCCTCATAACATGGGTGGTATCTTAGATCCTACAAGCTTGAAGAATATGATTATTGATATAATTACATCCAAATCTCTCATTAATTAGAAGACAAGAAGATGACAAGGATGGAAACCTGGGAAATACGCATGTAATAAGCTAGCTCATAATTGAATTTGGGTCCATTTTTACCTTTTTGGACCCATGGAAATTTGTACTGGTGTCCAAGCTTAGGGGAGTTCACACTCATTTCCAAGAAGGAGAACTGCCTCTAATGTTACCAGGCCTAAAGTCAAGAAATTGGTCTCAAACTTTCTCACAGAAATCCAACAGAAATTCTTTTTGTATTCACTGATTTGGGCATTGAAAACATGTGGCTTTGGATCAGAAAACTGAAGTGTAATCCATTCCCGAGAGGATTCAGGTGAGAGATGAAGAAACACTCACCAAGAGATGCTCTTTAGGATGACTTGCTTTTCATTCCAAAGGCAACCTTGAACTTGATGGTCAGGCTCCTAATTTTGTAAAACAAGGAGCTTGCAATAGACCAGGTTGTTTCCAGCTGTGGCTGGTGAATTTATTTTGATGCAACCAGCCTTAAAGTACTAGAATAACATAGCCTATAAAATATCAGAATGCATCACATGTCATAGAAGTATGCACTCTTTCTTGAAATTTTTCATTCAGCCACATGTATACCTATATGAATGTATTGGGTTGACATAAACTTTCTTACTATGGAAAAAGATTGCAGTCTTTAGATGACTGCAATAGATGCAATAGATGATTACTTTATTCTTACCTCAGAGCTACAATTAAGATAATTCCAGCTACAGGAGGATACTTTGTCCTTGATTTATTTAGTATAATATGTTCCTTTGTACAGAAGGAAAAAAGAGCATTTTAAAATAACATTTTTCCATTTTCCAAAAGAAATACATCTAATTTTAGACATCATAGAGGATATAGATAAACACAAAGAAAAATAAATTAAAATTTGTTCTTATTGCTTAGAGATAAATATTCAATATTCTGATGTATATATATTTTCAATCTTTAGCTTGTGTGTTTGTGTTAAATGGGATTGTTACTACATATAATTTTATAACCTGCCCTTTGCAAATACCCACATAATACTATATTAACTGTTTTCTAAAATGCCATTTAAAATGGCAAAATTGCATTCAGTTTAAGCATTTTTTAAAGCAAACTGACAAGTGGATAGATAAATTGTAGGCTGTTGAGGACACAGCATCAGCTGTCATGGCACCTGGTATTTGCAAATGAAAATGTCAGAATAGGTCCAAAGAGGAAGATGAGCAGTGAACTGGGCGCTTTTACGAGACAGAAACATATTGGGAAAATGAAAATTCAAGGTACTCTTACTGAAGTGAAAGAGAGAACTCTCCCTCCACTCTACAGGATCCAGAGATGACAGAAAGTGCTAAGAAACTTATGCTGGACTCCAAGTGGACTCTAGGATGTCACAATTTACTTCAATTGGGGTAATCATTTATAGTGTTATTGATAACTATATTATTTATCACACATACATGCCCTATAGAGGTTTACAATTTTTCAAAGTTCTTTTCAATAAATAGTCTTGGCTGGACCTCATGATAGCCCTGTATGGAGAAGCAGAGTCACCCTCATGATCTGTATTTTATACACAAGGAACATGTCCTTCTTAAGAGATGAAGAGCCACAGAGCCTGTGCTGGGCTTGCCACCTCGTGTAGGAACATCTTTTTCTGTTTCCTACTCAGTGTGGTTCCTTTGTTCTGCTTAAGCATGTGTGTCATATGGCACCTGGCCAGCCACACTACTCTATCTATCCCCTTCTGCAGCAGCACAAAGGGTGTGTGCCTGCTGGTTGCTGGAGGGGACCCCGGCCATGGGGGATGGATGCCCACTATTGAGGCTGACCTTGCTTGGTGTCTTCTTTATGTCAGTAAACCTTGTCCTGTCCTGTGCTTGGCCGCTCTGTGTTTCCTTGGTGACTCTGATGCAAAGATACAGTGGGGAGAAGTGCTTGGACTTCTGCTCCTGGTGACAGGCAACAGAGCCGCTTGCCGGATAATAGGGATGCTGATAAAGTAACTGCACCTAGAATGTACCTAGAATGCATGTAGTTACTCTGGTTCCTGGTGTGCTTTCACCATCATCTGTGAAAGTCAGGTGGGTGGGTCTATATGATTGGATTGGCCCGCTGATGGGACTTAGTTGGATGACACCATGAACTCTTATTTCTGGGAGCTTCTAATCTGAGACAAAGAAATGTTGTGATTCTCTCAAGAATAACCAGTGATGACTTCTTAGACAGCTTTTTAATTGAGTGGAGGGCAACTAATTAATGCAATTTTCTTACCAAACTAGGGTATTTGCTTTTAGGTTGAAACTTCCTTATAAAGACGAGTGCTGAATACCTCATTAACCAAACTCCAGTGTGAGGGACTCAGGCTGGATATATCTTCTAAAGAATGTCACTTTCTAAAAGAGAAGGTGCTTCCACTTTGGCAGTTCCACAGCCCCATGCATAGACTTCTGCTTATATAAGGACCTTCCTTAACACATCAATGGAAATGAACAGAATAATGAAACCCCATCAGAGGAGTCCTCTGTTTTTCTCAGGCTTACAATGTGCTGACTTGCTTTTCTTGGTTCTCAAACGATGCAATCCGATAGCTCAGCTACTTCCTGTTTGAGGGTTAATTATTTCTTTTTATGCCTATATTTAAGATGCTTAAATCTGTGATTCACTCCCTATCATTAGATGTAATGCTTAGAATATAGCCATGTATATCGCATTAACTCTTCTCCTTTGATGGCTATTATTTTCCCCTCTGAGCAGCTGCCAGTGGACTCAGATCATGAAAACATGATGTTAAGTACAACTATCTCAAGGACAACCTTAGCTTTGTGATTGCCATGGCTGTGAATCAAGAAGCCACAGCTGCGTCCCTGTGGCAAACTGATACAGTCTTCCCTGACTGGTACAGCACAAACCCCTGGGACATATGCACCTGTGTAGTTTGAAGGAGGCATCTTTTCTGGTTCAGTGGCCCCACCTTTTTGGCCTCTTTGCCCCTTGAGAGCGAAACCAAGAAATGACTTACGGAGTGGAAGAGTTGTCAGCGAGAGGGTGGAGAATGGAAAATAAGACTTCACGCATGTGAGGGAAGGGTGGGGAATAGTTTGAAGTTTACTTGAGGTGGCAAAAACAGTCTTACTCCTCTCCCCTTCCCTGGCTCTGTTTAAATAAGTAAAAGCTTCAGCAAATTCTGAGAATTAAGCCCACTTTTCTTTCATCAGTGCTTCTCACTCAAGAACAGGTGCTTAATTGGAATTGAGAAGGGGCCTTCTCTCTTCCCCAGCAGATATATCCTGATGAGGAAAGGAATTAAGAGGGAAGAAAGGGAAAGAAGCATGGACCAAGGGTGGGAAAAAAATGAGGAAATGAGAAAGAAAAGGACAGAACAGAGCCAGAGGAAGAGTCAACAAGTCTCGAATGGGACAACTTGCTTTTTCAACATTGCCAACAGTTTAATGGCTGTCACTTGAGCACATGGGACTTCCTCTTTTTCCAGACACACTGAGCTGGTGTTTCACTGGTAACAATAAGTTAATTGAATAGCCTGTCAACAGATGGGCCTGCTGTGGCTCTGAGCTTTGGCCTTTTGTTATATTTCTATGTGAGAGAGTCTAAAATAGCACCCATCTTTTATTTTATTTAAATATATTTTACTGATTATGCCATTACAGTTGTCCCAATTTCCCCCCCTTTGCCATCTCCATCCGGTACCCCCATTCCCTCCGGGAATTGTCCCACCTCTCACTTCAGTTCATGTCCATGGGTCGTGCACACATTTCCTATATATTCTTAACATTCCCCTGTCTATTTTGTGCCTACCAATTGTGCTTCTTAATCCTTGCACCTTTTCCTCCATTCTCTCCATTTCTCCTCCCAGCTGATAACCATTGAAATGATTTCCATATCTATGATCCTGTTTCTGTTCTGCTTATTTGCTTACTTTGTTTTTTAGATTCAGTTGTTGATAATTGTGAATTTGTTGCCATTTTAATGTGAATAATTTTGATCTTCTTTTTCTTAAATAAGTCCCTTTAACATTTCATGTAATAATGGCTTGGTGATGATTAACTTCTTTAGCTGTACCTTGTTTGGGAAACACTTTTCCTATCCTTCAATTATAAATGATAACTTTGTTGGATAGAGTAATCTAGGTTGTAGGTCCTTTCTTTTCATCACTTTCAATATGTCTTCTAACCTGCAAAGTGTCTTTTGAGAAATCAGCTCACAGTGTTATGGGAGTTCCTTTGTAGGTAAATCTCTTGCTGCTCTTAAGATTCTCTCTTTATCTTTAACCTTTGACTTTTTAATTATGATGTAGCTTGGTGTGGTCCTCTTTGGGTCCAAATTGTTTGAGACTCTTTGTACTTCCTGTAATTGTATGTCTATTTCCTTCCAAATTAGGGACATTTTCTTTCATTACTTTTTCAAATAAGTTTTCAATTTCTTGCTCTTCTTATCCTTCTGGCATGACTATGATTCAGATGTTGGTACATTTGGAGATGTCCAAAAGGCTTCTTATTCTATCCTAATTTTTCAAATTTCTTTTGTCTTCTTGCTGTCCTGATTGAATGCTTATTTCTTCTTTATGTTCTAAATCATTGATTTGAATTTTGGCTTTATCCCCTCCACTATTGGTTCCCTGTAGATTTTTCTTTATTTCACTTAATGTAAACTTCATTTCTGCCTGGGTCTTTTTTATGCTATTGCACTACTCAATGTGTTGTTTGAGCATCCTGATCACCAGTGTTTTGAACTCTGCATCTGATAGGTTGGTTATCTCCGTTTTGTTTAATTCTTTTTCTGGAGTTTTATTCTGTTCTTTCAAATGGGCCATGCTTCTTTGTCTCCTCAGTTTGTCAGTCTCCTTGTGTTTGTTTCTGTGTGTAAAGAAGAGCTGCTTTGACTCCCTGTCTTAGTAGCACAGCCCATTTTAGAAAAGTCACCTGTAAAATGTGTGAGGCAGAGTCTTAGGTAATTGCCAGGGCAACTCGCTTCACCACTTTGTGGCTCTGTGTCGGGGGAGGGCTCATAGAGAGAACAATGCCACTACCTGGCTTCTGGAGGCCTCCCAGGCACTTGCCCTGTGTCCAGGCACCTCACCTTCTCCTCACATGCAACTGATGCCCCTCTAGCCATTGCTCTGGTGCCAAATCCCAGAGGGTGTTGGTTTGTGCAAGTTCTAAGTCTGTTGCAGGCCCTTTGACAGGAGTCTCCTGAAAATTCAGCAGTCACCTCTATTGCCCCAACCCCCACTGTCTTCCACAGCCAGGAGTTAGGGGGATTTATCTTCCTGGTGCCGGAACTCTGACTCTGACTGGAGTGGGACTGGGATCTCTTGCTGCCAAGGTATCCCTTGCTCCCAAGGTATCCCTCCTGATTTTTATCCACCACACGTGAATGTGGAACTGCTCATTCCACCACCTCTACATGCCACACTGCATCTCCATGCCTCTCTTCCAATCTCCATGTCTCTGCCCCTCCTGCAAGTCTGGATGAATGTGGCTTCTTTAAATCCTTGGCTGTTGGACTCCCACACAGCTTGATTTTATGAAGGTTCTGGGTGATAGTTGTTTTTGGGTCTAATTGTAAGTTTTTCTGCAGTTGTGTGAGGAGGCGAAGCATGTTTACCTATGCCTTTATCTTGACTGGAGGTTTGTATCCATCTTTTAAAATAACACTCACACCATCATTTTCTCCTCCTCCTCGCCCTCCCCCTCATCCTCCTTCTTCTTGTTCTTCTTCTTCTCCTTCTTGTCCTCCTCCTCCTTCTCCTCCTCCTTCTTCTTCTCTTGCTCTTTCTTCTTCTTCCTCTTCCTCTTCTTCTTCTCTGTCTCCTTTTCCTCCTCCTCCTTCTTATAGCCAGCCCCTCCCCTTTTCCTCCTAAGCCTTATCCTTCCACAATTCTGACTTTTAAATTATTTCAGCAGTAATAGAGTATTTCTAACTGGGGGTATTTGGACTTGTCAGCTAATATGTCAGGGACAAAGACTCAGAAATTTGTGTCATAGAAGATCTAGTTATAATAAAAGAGAGAAATACATGTACTCTAATATAATGCTGAAATGTATGAGTTAGATCCTGAGGATTAAAGCCATCTTTTTTTTCACATATTTTCATATATTTCACCCACTGGACAGAGCTACAGTGTAAACCTGTTTTGCTTTTGCTTTTGTATATATGTTGTCTCCCTTTTAGCACTTTCTTTCATTTTTATCACATAATGTTTTCAGGTAACTTTTACTCTTTCGCAGGTGGATATGTAACAATGTCAGTTTTAAGTTGTGATAGCAGAGACCTCTCTGCTCAGTCCCCATCTTTTTCTTTTATCTTGATTCCTCATCATAAGCTATTTATCTTGAGCTGGGTTCATGTGCATTACTGCTTTGACTGATTTTATTGAATTGACTGATCAACCATTCTTTGGTTTCATAAAAATGAACAAAATGGACTATCTCACAGAAAGCATTGCAATCAGTAGTTTGTTAACACTGAACAAACTAGTCTGAGTCCTGTAGCCTCTTTTCTCCTACCTTGAACTGACTCAGATGCTTGGAGCCCTGTGGTCCAGTGTGCTCCTTTCTTACGTACCTCTGGAGCTTGTTTCCTGTGAGCCAGGCTCTGGGACTCCACTCTTCTCTTCCTGAGGCCTTAGGTAAATAACCAACGGGAAATATGATAGGAGATGCTTTTCTACTTGACAACATGTAGACTAACTTATAGAGGTTGGCCTGAGCCTTCAGGAGGCTCCGAGGGTCAGGCAGTGTCAGCAGGTGAGGATCTCCTGTTCACAGTTAGCAGCAGCTGGGGATGCACACAGCTTTCTGCATTTGCTAAGGGACTTACACCCTTTCCACTCATACTTCTTCTTCAGTCAGAAGTCATTCTTCTCCCCTCCACACCCAGAAAGGTCTTAAGGGAGTTAAAATGGAATTGAATTAGGGGCCCTGTCACTACAGTGCAGATGACATGGGGAAGATGCAGAGTCCGTGGGTTTTGGGTGGGGTTGAAGAATCTGCATTTTCATCAAGGACTGAAGGAGATTCTGATGCAGGTGGGTAACAGACCTCATTCTGAGAAACATTGGGAAGAGGATTGGCTCTCAGAGCCCGTATTTTCCTAATGCTTCCCTTAGAAAGTCAACAAATATATTATGCCACAAGCTCCAACCACGTGCCATCTGTTCTGTTAGGTCTTGGAGAGAGCAAGGCAAAGAACATGAACTCTAGGCTTTGTTCTCTTTGTACTCTAAAGGGTGTGCACAGCTTTCACAGGGAGGCAGAATATGAAAGGACTATGTCGAAGGAGGTTTTCAAATTAAGGACGGAAATGCTTGAAGTTAATGAGAATGCTTGGTTGATCCCAACCTGCTGAGATCTGGAGTTGAATTCAACGCTGACTAAGCTCTGACTTGCTTGATACCATTTATATGGTGAATAATGAAATAATATTTGGTGACTCATATCTGTCTAGAGAGCCTTATCACATCCTAAAGTGAAAATACCACAGGCTCCTTAGTAAGAAGGGGAATTTCTGGGCTGGTGCCTCACCACGGGACTCCCCTGAGGAAATGCTGGATGTGTAGGGCAGGGCCTGGGACCCAGCAGAGGAAATCAGTTCAGGCAAAATCGTCCTCATGTGGAAGCTGGGGCTTTGCCAGTTACTATACCAAAGCTGACACTGAAGTCTTGGGTTAAGTGTGAACCCAGGTGGCAGCATGGAGTGGAACAGTGAGCCAGCCTGAGGAAGGGGCGAGAAGCTGGGTTGAGGAGGGGATGTCTGTGAGTGGGAGAAGTCGCTGGAGGATAACCAAGGCCTAGCTCTGCCTTTGCACCTGGGGTGGGTGGGAAAGCAGGTCACTGCTGGCAAGGAGGTGTGGGAGGCCCGGGTGTGTCCCAGAGGACTGGGTGCTGGGAGAGCACGTTCACAGAGGGGTGAGGCCACTGTGCCCTTCAGGCCAATTTGTAGTGGAGAAAGCCCCTGGAGGAGAAGGGGAAGGACTGGGGCAAAGTGAGAAAGATGGGCAGGATCCAAGAACTGTCCTGCTTCAGAAAGCTGCTTGGGTGGTGACAAGCAGGGAAGAAGGGAAGGCTGAGAGTGCACAAACTTGAACTCATTTCTGTTTTCTTGAGACTTAAAACCAAGCTGCATTTCTACCCATGGTAGAGTCTGATTGTCTCCTTCCCAGGTTTGTGCCCAAGCTGAGGGGCAAAGAGGTTGAAGCGGTATAGGCTCCATGTGATGGGACCTGTGCTGCAGCAGGGCCTGGGCTGGGTGGACAGCTGTTTCTGGAGCTGGTGAAGGTCTAGTGTTTCTAGAGCAGGTAAGGAGACACAAACAGAAGAGCTGAAAGGAAGGCAAGTCACTTCTGGAATCATGAGCCAGCTTGACTGAGGAGGAGCCCAGCTTCTTCCTGGGGTTCTCATGGTCTTTGCAGAATTTACTTCACCTGCAGCCTGTTATCAAATGTTAGAAAAAATCCATCCATCCTTCTAGACACAGATCCCCTTTCACTGAACATGGACTAAGCCAGGACTGCCTTTGGCACGAGAGACACTTTCTTAAAGAAATAGACACAAACTAGGTCAGTTTCAGGGGTGGAGTGTTGCAATGCTTTTAGGGAGAAGCAAATGGGTGTTGCAACTAGGGATGGGCAAACGAGTTCTGAAAAAATGCCCCCCGCCCTCACCCCCAGTTACTGAACTTTCTCTTGTTTCATATCAGAGCTAAACGATGTTTCAAAACACTTTTTTTCTAGTTAATTTTTTTTATAAGTGAGAACTATTTTCCCCATGCACCTCTTTCTATTTGTGGAATCTTCGGCCTGCAGAGCCTTTCCAATGGTAACTTAGACTAAAATAAATATAAATGTTTCTTTGCTCTAAAAGGTTTGATCTGAAGGGACCTCTGAGGTCAGTCCTAACAGATGGCCAAGCTGAGACTGAGGTTTGCCCATGGTCTGGGGACAAGGTCTTGGCCTTTCTGTTAAGCCGTTTCAGAAAAAATTCTACAGACATCTTCTGAAAAACATCCTTCATTGTCACCATTTCTGAGGCTCAGGAAGTTGTTCTTATTCATCATATTTACATTTACTTATTTTTTGCAGAGTAGGGGTCTAGGCAATGGGGTATGTTGTTCCAGTATAACCTGAGGGACGTTTGACATTGCCACTTCTTCAGCTAGGGAGGAGGGGCCTGAGAAGTGCATCAAAAGGTAAGGCTACATGTTGCTAGAACCTTCCTGTTCCATTTGAATTTGAATCTGAGAATACTTAGAGCTCCCTGTAAATTGAATTTATGAACAAGCTTTATAAACATCTCTAAGCTTGTAGACATGTTCACCAGGTGGCATATTATCTCCTCCTTGTCCGAATGCCCACTTCATTTCACCTGTTTCTCTTTTGTGTCGCTGCAATATTTTCTCTTGTTCTCTGGTCATTAATTTAACATGCTTTATTCTCTGAACTGGACTTGTAAGAGATCTGAAGACCTAAGGTGTGTCTGGTTCATCAATGCCTTGAGCTTAGTAGGTACTCAAAATGCGATTGTTGGGTTAATGATGGTCCCCACAGTGGCAGAGGTCATCCTTTGTGAGTAATGCTTGTGTCCTCTCACTAACTCCCTTGACACCCACCAGTGATGGACAGGCTTTACTTGGAGGTTGGGCTTGCTATCGTTGCTATTTAGCTTCTTTCAAATCTTTTTACATAAAAAATATAATACAAATAAAAATATGTAAATGAATGGGTAACATTTTTCTTGAGAAGGAATGTTGCAAAAGACCACATTAACAGGCCACCCTTTGGACTATGTTAGTATCAAGGTGAGTGATTCTGGTCGGAGAGGACACAAATGTTGCCTCACTGAAAATTTTCATCTCCCTTATACCTACTGAAAGCTCTCCTAAGTATGTGGCATTGGCTGTGCTGATGGGGAGTCGTCATGGCGTTTCATTTGGCTGATGGTGCGGCCACCGTTGAGGCATGTTCCCATGGGATGTGCCAGAGAATCTGCTGATTGGCAAGATAGGTTTGAAATCTTCTTGGGCTCTGAGAGAGGTGTGATGTGTCAACATCTCCTCTCCATTCTCGTTCATTTGATATTTGATTGTAAGTCATGAAATCAGCTAGGGACATTTTCACATTTCCTTTCGAAAAGAGGAATTAAAATTTGACCACTGCCAATAAACCCTTTTTGAGTTTGATGACAGTCTCTCACCCAAGTCTAAATTCAAAAATGCACTCCAAGTCTAGGTCTTCATTTTTATTTTGTTTATTTTTATTATTTTCCCCTAGGTCTTCATTTTTAAATGAGTAGGTGAGCCACTCTGTGTGTCCTTTCACAATGGTGGTCATCAGCTCAGGGGCCTTGAGAGGTCAGGGTTTCAGCAAACAGGTCCCAGACGAGCATGTGCCATTGACGAAGGACAAACCATTCATATTGGCTTCCAGACCTGGAGGTGCTTTTGGCCTCTGGGGTCTGAGCTGGTGCTGCCAGATGTGGAAATGCCTTATCACTGGGCTATGGGCTCTGCCAGTATGTCTGTTTGCTTGTTTGATTCGGTAGGGGAGGTTGGTCTGGATGGGGTGGTTGAGGGGAAATGAAGAGCTGAAAGACAATTCTCCTTCAGTTCCCAATATAACAACAAATTATTTGGAGGGGTGAACTGATGTGGAGAAATAGCAAATATTTTAAAATCTTAAAAATCATTAAACCCACCTTTACCCTGCTTCCGACAAAGGGGTTTTAACATTTAGAAGTTACTTGAGGTTGCAACGAGGTTCTGAGTGCCGCAAATCGCAGCCTCTACAAGTGTTTTCTGTGAGGGGCGTCCTGCTGCTGAGATCTCAGCTCTGTGTCTTGGAAAGTTCTCTTCATTGGTTGGCAACTGGTTCATTAATTCAATCCTACTTAAAACCCAGTACAAACAAAGCAACCCAGTTTTTTTGTGGCAAGTCTCTATTTGTTAGTTACTATTATCATTGTTTCTATTCATGCCAATTCTTTTTTATAAAGAGTTTATTTATTTATTTATTTTAGAGCACAGGTGTCAAAACTCATTTTCACTGGGGGACACATCAACCTCATAGTTGCCTTCAAGGGCCGAATGTAATTTTAGGACTGTGTAAATGAAACCACTCCTTAACTAGGGGCAAGGAACTCGGTGCTGCTGCTGGGCAGAAACAAGGTGCCAGGCTGGATAACACAAGGTGGAGGGCCGGATTTGGACCACGGGTCTTGTGTTGCCACCTGTGTTTTAGAGAGAGGGAAAGGGAGGGTGAAAGAAAGGAAGAGAAACATCAATGTGTGGTTGCCTCTTGTGTGCCTCTCTACCAGGGACCTGGCCCACAACCCAGGCACGTGCCCTGGCTGGGAATCAAACTGGCGACCCTTTGGTTTGCTGCCAGCAGTCAATCCACTGAGCCACGCCAGGCAGGGCTCATGCCAATTCTTTTTTTTTTTAAAATTTGACCACTTTAGGGTTTTTTTTAAAGATTTTATTTATTTATTTTTAGAGAGGGAAAGGAGGGAGAAAGGGGGAGAGAGAGAGAAACATCAGTGTGCAGTTGCTGGGGGTCATGGCCTGCAACCCAGGCATGTACCCTGACTGGGAATGGAACCTGCGACACTTCGGTTCGCAGCCCAAGTTCAATCTACTGAGCTACACCAGCCCGGGTTGCCAATTCTTGATCAAATGCTATGATCACATACATGGTGTGCTCCCTTCCACAGCTCAGAGTGCTTGCCCATATTTGCATATCAGATCCCCACAAAACTGGTGGGTGAGAGAGATGGGGAAAATATTAGAAACACTGACAGAAATGGGTATGTCTCTGATGCTTGATTCTCAACTACAAGATTACAGAGTCATTTTTCCTTCCTCTCAGGAGCCCTCATTACCAAAAAGAGTATTCTCTTCAATTGTGCTAATAAAGAGAACAAATCAGTAGAATATGATTCTCTGAGCTGTTTTCTCAGTGCTGGAACTGGATTTGCTGTTAAGTATTCTCATTTTCTGTTATTCAATTCTCCTCCATCCTCCCACAAGAATAAGTAAATCCAACAAATATTTGTCAGGATCCAGACTGTACGTAGCTTTGTGTTGTGCAAAGGCATGATGACAGGGAACACAGGGAGAGATCCTAGCCCTTGAGGTGCCTGCAGAAAAGTAAGGTTCGTGCACAAGAAGAGTTAAGCAGGCAGAGGTGGCAGAAGCACTGCATGTACTGCACACCAGGTGAATGATGCAGATGCAAACTGCTGTCCAACCAAGTTCAGCAAAGGCAAAAATTGCAGTCCTGCAGGACTGATTGCCCCAGAAGCCTTGTTGAGGAGGAAAGTTCACCATTTAGCACATTAGGGCTAAAGGTGTAACCTTCTTCTCTCAATTCTCTTCCCTTTCCTTCCCTCCCCGCCCCTTCCCCTCCCTTCTCTTTCCCTCCCTTTCCTTCCTTTTCTTTCCCTTCCCCACACCTCCCCTCCCCTTCCCCCTTTTCCCTTTTTTGAGTTCATGAGCACAGAGGATGATTTTGTCTCTAACCCTGTCCTAACTTGCAGTGCATATGAGAAATGTAATTATTTACCCTGTAGTCTTAACTACAAAATAGAGATGTTTTAAAACATTGCTAAGGAGAAGTCTGATGCTGCACATGGACAGTTAATGTTCTTGTGTCGACATCAGGGGGTCAGGAGGGTAGTGCACAGAGTCCATGGCCTTTCTTTTCTGTCTCTGTCACTGGCAGCTCAATTTTAAGCACATTAAATCACATAACTTAAACTTAAATGATTAAAATTTAACAATCAGTTTAATCATTTAAATTAAAATTAGGCAAAAAATCATGTCTTAATGATAGCAATGGTGGCAACAACAATGAAAGACTGAGTGAAACGAGACCTGGTGACTGTTGTAAGGATTAGAGGCATTGCACTTGTCGTCCTCAAAGAAGAACTTCTGAGTTGTTTCCTGTTGGGTCCTCAACCTTGAACCAATGTTTTTTTCACCAATCACTTCTTTTTGTAAGAAGTAGAGGGCATTGGAAAGAGACAGTTGGATGTGATCCTGGCTCTGTTGCTTAATAACTGCATGGTCCTAGGGGTGTTTCTTACCCTCTGATAACCTCATTCTCCCCAATGGGATGAGGCAGTGATAATGCCTGCTTCACTGGTGTCCTGGAAGATTAAAGGAGATCTTGCTTATGAGATGCTTAGCGGAGCCCTGGCATGTGATAAGGACTCACTAAGTAGCGTTAAGGATCTGGTTCCTGTTTAAGGGATTCACATGCAAGGGCTGATATGATGAAGAGAGGTGGGGACATCTTTTCTCATCTGGACAAGGTTGGGGCAGGATTGCCTTGCAGTAGGGGCTCACAGAGAGTTAGTCTGCTTTCGATCCATCACTGGGGAGGTGTGCCATCTTGAGCTGGTTATCTCACCTCTCTGTGCCTCAGTCTTCTCACCTCTGAAATGAGGAGAAACACTGGATCTACTTCCAGTGTTTGCAATGAGGATGAAAGGACTTAGTATACACAAAGCAATGAATAGTTCCTGGCACACAGTAAATGCCCAATAAATGCTGACTGTTTTAGTGTGTTATACAACTCACTTAACACATTTGAGTGGAATTATGGAATGACTTCACAGAGGAAAGCTGTTTCTTTTCTACCCCTTTGGCCCTTGGTTCTTATGGATTTTAGTAAGATACAAGTCCTGCTGTTGCAACAGACGTCTTCATGTCCTGACAGCTTCTTGCCCATCAACACATCATCGCTGACATTTTAGTAGGTGTAGGAAAAATGTTGTGGTCTGGTCTGTGTAGCAAAAATGTTTCTGGGAGGCCCCTCTGATTAGCTTTATTATTGCCTTTAATGCACTGCACATGGGCAATCAAATGTGCTTGGAAAGAGACCATACTGGTTTTAAAGACGTATGATCTATGATGATCTAAAACTAGTTTTCATTCAATTGTGGACTTGAGGAATTCTAGCTAATGTTTCTAAGAGCTGACACCAAATATTTTGTGGTATTCTCCCTGTTACTACCAGTGTTTTTTTCCCGCTCTTTCCCCACCCTATACATCCTACCCTGAGTTTCAAAATGATGTAGATATAAAGTAACATATCTGACTTTTAATATTTTAGATTTTATTTTTATTAAAGTTACACATGCACATAGTTCAGAGTCAGATTCCAAGACTTATAATAAATGTCAATCTTTTGCCCAATACCCCCTGCTATGGTCTAAATGTTTATGTCCCCACCCCAAATCCCTATGTTGAAGCCTTAATCCTCAATGTGATGGTATTAGGAGGTGAGACCACCGTGTAGGTGCTTAGGTCAATGATTTTCAACACTTTTCATGGCACACTTAAACTAATTTCTAAAATTCTGCAGCACACCAAAAAATAAAAATTTTGCTGATATAAGAAAAAATAGATATAGTTTTGATTCATTCACATTGGACTGCTATTGTGTTAGCTGTTGCCATTTTCTCTTTTTTAAATTTGACAACCTAAGAGAAAAGAGGTCAGTCTCCCTGATTGAGTAGTCAGGTACTGCATGTTTTAGAAACACACTGGTGAAAATTTCTGGCTTAGGTCGTGAAGATGGAAACAGTGTTTTTACATGAGACCCCACAGAGCTTTTCAAACTTCTTCCCCCATGTGAGAAGAAGTCTGAGGCCCTGAAGAGAACCCTTACCAACGATGCTGGCACTCTGATCTCAAACTTCCACACTGGCACAGTTCTCAAACTTGCAGAACTGTGAGGGGTAAGTTTCTGTTGTTTATAAGTCACCGGGTCTATAAGAGCAGTCCAAACAGACTGAGAGGCCACCCCACCACCACCGCACTTTATTTAAGTCTTAACGGAAATCACTTTCAACTGTTTTACCTATTCCTTTCGGTATTAATTTCCATGATCTCAAAATAATATGTTTTTTAGTGCTCTTTTAAAAATATCACTATCAGGTATTTTCTGTTTTCTTCCCTCTTTTGAAGATGAAACTTGCTCTTTCACCAAACATGTACCTCACGTATTTTCTAGTACCTCTTTCGGCATTTACCACCATCTTCCTCGTTCTCCCAATACAATTTTATAGCAAATGTAGTTATGTTACTTTAACTGTGTAAACTCTAATTGCAACTAGGATTTGTTATACTATAATTACCTCAATTTCTTACAAAACTTTTTCGTTTGACTGGAGTTAATACTGTCTTGTTTTTACTTGGTTTTTGTTTTTAATCACCACTAATTCCCAAACCTCCCTTCACTTGTTTTAATTCCCTTTCAATGTATTCAGATTTGTCAATTATACTCTTAATTCATTTTTTGGAAAGTTCTTTCTTTCTGATGGCCAATCTGATGATTGCTCTCTAGCCTTAAAATCTCCCTTCACCTCATCCTAGGGATCCCTTTGCCCCCCTGTGGGACTGGAACCCCTTTTCTGGTTCCTGCATCTTCCTGTCTTCCCTTCTTTTCTCACTTTGAGAAAGTTCTCTAGGAGTTTCCTCAGAAAGTATGCATGGGAGATGAATGTTTGAGACCATACGTGTCTCAAAGTGTCCTATCCTCACTCTTAATAAGCTTAGTGTAAAACTCTCAGTTGTAAATGATTTTCTTAAGCATTTTCCAGGCATTACCCACATTGTCTTCTACTTTTCAACATTGACATTGAGATGCCTGAGTCCATTCTGATTCTCGATCTTGTGTTTGGGAGTTTCATTGCCCTCTCCTTCATATTTCAGAATCCTTTCTTTGTCTCAGTGGTTATAAATTCACAAAGATGTTTCTTGGCATAAGTGTCTTTTCATCTACTCTGCTGGACATGGAGGCCCTTTTAATCTGGACATTCAGACTCCTCTATCCCAGGAAATTTTCTTGAATGATTTATTTGATAATTTCACTATTACCTCCCTTTATTCTTTTCTTTCTGGAATTCCAGAACTGGTCTCTAATGTTTTACTTTATTTTATTTATTTTATTATTGTTCAACTACAGTTGTCTCCTTTTCTCCCCACCACTCCACACTCCCCACCCCCGCCTCCCACCCTCAATCCTACCCCCTTTGCCTTTGCCCACATGTGCTTTATACACATGTTTCCTTGACTACTCTTCCCCTTCTTTCCCCTTTATCTCTTTGCTCTCCTCCCCTCTGGTTACTGTCAGTTTGTTCTTTATTTCAATGCTTGTGTTTATATTTTGCTTGCTTGTTTGTTTTGTTGATTAGGTTCTGCTTATAGGTGAGATCATATGGTATTTGTCTTAATGTACTTTCTATTTTTCACCTTTATGCACAACATTCTGGGACATTTTTCTGGCCTTTACTTACAACACTTTTTTTGAGATGTTTAATTTCTGATATCATATTTTTTATTGAGGTAAAATTGACATATCATATGGTATCATATATTTAACTTTCAAGAACACTTTCTTGATTTTTCCTACTTTTTTTCTAAAAAGAATACTACTTTTTTATATATCGATGATTTTTTTTGAAGTGTTCATTTTCCTGTATAGTGTGTCTGCCTTCCTTGTTGCCTTTTTCTGTTTGTTTTGGCCTCTGCTTTTTCTGTTAAAGGCTTTTTCCTTCAGTGTCTGCTGATACTTTAAGGGTGGGGGATAAAAAAGGCTAATTGGATTGTCAATGTTCATGAAGAGGGGGTGTTGACTGTAGGGTAATCTGGCTGGGCCATTTGTTTGGGGAACCCCCACATCAATTGTTAAGGTTTTTTTTCCATAGGCTTGTCAGTTTATCTAGGATAATGTTCTAGTTTCCACTCTACATGCAAACCTCTCGATGCCTCTGTTCTAAGTGAGTGGGAGGGATCTCAATGTGCAGAATGTAAACTCTAATTTTAACTCATTTGTTTTCTTGTGGCACCCCTCACTTTCAGCTGTGCTTTAGGTACCCCAATCTAGCGATCCTCTATTATAGCTTCTGCAGTGAGTAAACCTTTAGATTTCTGTGAGGGTGGGGAAGTGCAGAGAATACGGGTCTCTCTTTCCTTCTTAAGTGATTTTAACCTGCCTCCTTGTTTACAGCCCTATCTTCACTCCCACTGCCAGAGATATGTAATGGTAACATCTGAGCCTTTTGGGGATATGGATGGTAAAATTTGTTCCTTGGATTTCCTCCTGTGGTTTAGAATTGAGGCTGCTACGTTTTGCAACACCACGGTACTGCTTTTGATTCTGCTAATTTGACCTTGTTGATGTATTCCTTAACATAAATTTCATCACTGTTATTTTTATTGGGGTTTCAAGAGCGATTGGAGACAGTTGCATGTTTCAATCCATCTATAGCTGGAAACCACGATTGAGGATTTGCGGGGGAAACAAACTCTGGAACACTGATTCATGAATGAGTATGGTATTGTTTTGAGTGGCTGCATCAGTGGACTATATGCTTATTTTTAAACAAAACTGCTATTAGCTAGCACAAACATGTCTTAAAAGAACTTTATTTATATTTTTAGAGAGAAGGAAAGGGAGGAAGAAAGAAAGAAAGAGGGAAACATCAAAGTGAGAGAGAAACATCAATCAGTTGCTTCTCACACATGTCCCAAATGGAGACCAAACCCTCAACCCAGGCACGTGCCCTGATCAGGAGTCAAACCTGCAACCTTTCACTTTGGAGGACAATGCCCAGACAAATGAGCCACACCAGTCAGGGCCAGAGAGTTCTTTGAATCCTCCTTTATAATTGTGTGGGCATAATTGTCTTCATAATGTGTTACAACCACAACACATTCCTTTGAACTTATGCAAAGGTAAGAACTTCATATTTCGATAGATTTGATATTTAGAAGCACCAAAATGCCACATGGAAAGAAGGCTTGTAAAAAAGGCCAATGATAAGCCTTGGCTTTCATTTTTAAACAATCTGAATGATTCAGTAATAGATGCAAAGTCAGAAACTAATTTGTTGAGAGTGGTGTAGAGTGTGAAAGGTGGGGAAGATTTCTCAGCTGCATGAGACTGAAGTTGTGACTGGCCGTGTTTTGAGCAAGGATATCATTATTGAAACAATTCATAGTCTCCTAATATCAACATCAAGTTGTGTTCATAAGCACAGGTTTTTCTTTTCTTTTTTCCCTGGTTTTATTGAGATACAATTGACATATAACATTTAATAAGCTTAAGGTACACAGCACAATGATTTGAGAATATATATTTATTATAAATGGCTACCATATCTAGTTATCATTCATTACCTCATGTAGTTACAATTCTTTCCTTTTCCTAAAGATTTTATTTATTCATTTTTATAGAGGGGAAGGGAAGGAGAAAGAGGAACAGAAACATTAATGTGTGGTTGCCCCCCCATGCGCTCCCTACTGGGGGCCTGTCCTGCAACCCAAGCATGTGCCCTGACTGGGAATTGAACTGGTGACCCTTTGGTTTGCTCAATCCACTGAGCCACACCAGCCAGGACACAATTCTTTTCTTTATGATGAGAACTTTGAGGATCTGCTCCCTTAGTAATTTCCAAATATACATGATGGTATTGTTAACTATAGCCATCATAGTTGTATATTATATCCCCAGGATTTACTTTACCTTCTTGAAGATTCTCTTTGTTATAACCATATTGGCCAAACCTCTGAAACCCTTAAAAGGTAAGGGCTTTCAGCTTAGAACCTTAAAGCTGGAAGTGTTTGTAAAGATGGTTCAGTTCACATTTATAGATGAAGATATAAAGGTCAAAACTGTGAATTGACTTAGTTGCCCAATTTTACATACAGGAACCGAAGTTGTTGATTCGTCTCAAACAGAAGTGAAATAGTTTTACTTATTTTTAAGGACAGTTTGGCTAAGAGTTGATTGTTCAAAATCTTTTTGAGAAAAGTGAGTAGGTGCTTGTTTTTCTTTTTCTGTGCTACAGAGATGGAGAACCATTTATTTTTTTCAATGTAAAAGAGCAAAGATATGAACAAGATATAAAAATGAAATCCAATTTTGGAATAAAGAAAAAATACATAGAAATATGACAGAAGCAATGCACATTTTGTGTGTATGTATGTGTATGAGAGAGAGAGAGAGAGAGCAAGAGAGAGTGTTCTTTTGTAGCTGATCTTTAGCTTAAATCTATATCAGCAAGACATGTCTCTTCAGGAAGTAGAAGATCAAGTTCACAGGGCTGTAACTGTCCTCAACACCATGTGCAGCAGTAGCCCAGATTCCATGAACAGAAAAAAGAGTCTTGTTGAAAAATTATTTTTTCTGAATGAAACGCATTCCTGCCTTAATTCGGATTTAGCTAGATGAGGTGGCCTGTTCTCTGAAGTTGAGGACGGGAGAAAGCCCCCGATGGCCTCCTTCCCCAGCAGCAGAGGAACCTGTGAGAGGGCGGCTGCCCTTCTGGTGCTTATGATTTCCTTGCCTCCTACCTGGGTGCCAGAAAACAGGTTGAAGGACAAAAATGAGCATTAATAGGTAAACTCACATTGCCTTTGGGTCTGAAGTCATCTGTAGTCTCACAGCTGTGGCAGAATGCACAACTTTTGTCTGAATTTGCTCATGAAGTTCTGGTTGACCAAACAATCCACTTGGGTGGGAAAAAGAAGCTAATTGGACTGACTTGACCAGTTCAGGAAACAGCTTTGAGCCTGTGGGGTACAACCCCAGCTGCCATTTCTGGTATCTCTTGCTGCACTTATCAGCAGGGATTGCTTCAATTTGCATAATATAAGAAAAAAGAGGTTCAGTGAAATGCACTTGGTTCGGTGTCTCTACATGAGCAGTTAACAAATTAGCACAGGGGAAGCTTTTGCAAATGAGAGATTAAATTTCCCTGTTTATGTTGGAAATCTCTCTTGGTCTCTGTCAGCAAAAGTGTAATAACATTCCTTCCGTGTTGGGCTGGCTTTCAGTTCCTTTGTTATTTTTATTTCTTTTGTTCCTGCTATGGGCTTTTAGAGTGACCATCTCTCTCATTGGGGTGGGCTTCCTGGGGGAGGGGTGGTAGTGGAGTGGAGGCAGGGTTGCCAAACAAAATACAAGATGCCCAGATTAATCTGAATTTCAGACAAACAATGAGTAATTTAAAAAAAATGTGTAAGTATGTCCCAAACCTTGCATGGGACATGCTTATACTAAAAAAGTATTCCTTGCTTACCTGAAATTCACATTGCGTGAGGGGTCCTGTATTTCTGTTTGCTAAATTTGGGTAGCACCAGAGTTTCCTAGGGCTGTCGGGAAAGTTGCTTTCCCTACCCCCTTCTTGCTTGGGACAGACCATATTTTAACTTGCACCTGAGACTTGATTTCCTAGGGCTCGGTGCACTTGCACCAGGCACTAAGCCAGTAATTGAGATAAAGGATACTTTAATGTAATAGTTAAAAAAAGAAAATTTAAAAATTGCCCAGTCTGTATAATTTTTCACATTTTCATCATACATATTAAAATTTTTATCATAAATATAAGTATATTGATATTATTTTTTACTCAAAAGTGTTGCATTAAAATATTCTCTATCTCGATTATAAAGTTTTTTTGCACACCCTTAAATCTTGCACCTGAGGCAGCGGGTGGCAGGAATGTTTAATGTAAGTTTGTTGTCTCTCTAAGAACTAGGTCAGAATTCTTCTTTTATAATTAAAATGTGAGTTTTCCATCTTTTTTGACTTCTATTTTCATATAGGTTTGAAGAAGGTGTGGTCTTCCCTCATCAGTTTTAATATAGTAGTTATTTTGATCTTGAGTAAAGTTTCTTACCTCCATTGCCCCGCCTTTGCCTAGGCAGAAACCTTTTGGTCCTGACTTTTTCCTTTCAAGGCAGAAGATTCCTGTCTCATTGCTTCACACAGGAGTAGAAGACCCTGGGTGCGTTCAATAGCAGAAGCTTCCTGAATAAGCTTGGAGATGCTGTTGGGCTTAGATGGATGAGGGGCAGGACTGATGGCTGTTGAACTTGAATATCATTTTATTGAGCATTTAAAATGGTATTTGTTCAGTAATCATCAGAGAGATGAAAATTAAAACCACAGTGAAATATCATCTCACACCTATCAGAATGGCTATCATCAATAAATCAACAAACAACAAATGTTGGCCAGAACGTGGAGAAAAGGGAACCCTTGTGCACTGTTGGTGGGATTCCAAACTGGTGCAACCACTGTGGAAAACAGTATGGAGCTTCCTTATGACCCAGTGATTCCTCTTCTGGGAAAATACCCAAAGTAACCTAAGACACTAATTTGAATGAATATAGGCTCCACTACTATATTCAGTGTAGTGTTATTTACAACAGCCAAGATTAGGAGGCAGCCCAAGTGCCCATCAGTAGATTAGGGTAAAAAACTGTGGTACATTTACACAGTGAAATACTACTCAGCTATAAAAAAAGAAGAAAATCTTACCTCTTGCGACAGCATGAATGGACCTAGAGGCTGTTATGCTGAGTAAAATACCATAAATCAGGTGGAGAAAGAGAAATACAATGTGATTGTGGGCTCTAAAGAACAAAATAAACTAGTAAACAAAACAGAAACAGACTCATGGACATAGATGGGAGGAGTGTTGGGGTGAATAAAAAAAGTAAAGGGATTAAGAAGTACAAAGTGGTAGTTATGAAATAGTCATGGATCTAAAATAAAGCACAGGGAATATAGTCAGTAATATTGTAATAACTATGTATGGTGCCAGGTGGGTACTAGAATTATTGGGGAGAATCACTATGTAATTTATATAATTATCTAACCACTATACTATATACCTGAAATTAATACAAAATAATATTGAGTGTAAACTGTAATTAAAAATAAAATTTAAAAGACAGTAAATGCTATTTACTGGTTTTCAATGTTGAGGAATGTCCTCTCTACTTTCCTATTCAGCAACCACTTGATGGTGAACTTTTTTTCTTTTGGGAAGACTTTGACACTGCGTTTTAGTAAGATTATTTTTGAAAGTGACAATTATTTTATGTAGCCATCATTCAGCGAGACGTTTTTAAGGAACACACAAGGCATTGAGGCATCTCCTCCTTCCTTTCATGCTCAAGTTCTTCCTTCTGTCCTCAGAAAGTTCTTTCTCAGACCAGCTTAGGAAGCATGGCTATACCACCTTGACAAAAATATTCCATTACCTTTAGGTGACCTTTTTCTGAGACTTGGGAATGGAGTGTTTCAACTATAGGTCAGGCACTGGATGACTTTACTGGTGCTCCCTGAAAGACAAGGCTGATGAATAGCATTTGAACCCTGTTTCCCTAACCCTTCAGGCTGAATTAGAGGCTCTCCATGAGGGTAATCCTGAGTGATTCATGGTGCCGGCTTCAGCACCGTCACACATCATATAAATACAAACTGACAGTTTGCACACACTGGCTTCATCGTGGTATTTACTTACAATCCTCTCAATTACACTCCCGATGGCAGCCATGGGGACCGCTCTCTGGTCAGGGCCAGCACACAGAGAGGCCATCAGAACACAGGAGTCTTGAACACTCAAGCTCTCTTTTTGTGCCACTTGGCACTTAACACCCATGGGGTCAGGCAATGGGTTTGTTAGTTGATTGCATGAATAGTTCTTTAAAAAACAAACAAAAAGGTAGTAAAGTGAGACTTGCGGATCATCCCTTTGGCCATCCTGAAATTTCAAAGATGGAACAAGAAATTGAGACCATGAAATAGTAACAAGGTGGGAAATAAATGGGCTAATAATAACCTGCTAAGAGAGAGTTTGAGATATTTGAGAGCACAAATAAAGCCCTAATTTGTGAAAGTGTAAAGAGAAAAACTCATATAGAGAAAAGAAAACATTTGGTTCTGTTATTTTACAAAAGATTTCTTGGTAGATAATGAAAAACCAATAGGTAAATACCAACTGTTGTTGATGCATATTTGTGTTTTCAACCCTGGCAACCCCCTTGCTTCACGCAAATGTTGAAAACTGAAAAGCTGCTCATCTGGAGCCACGTGAAGGTCATCCATGCAGTAGCATCTGCATTGCTGGTCCTAGACTCAGGAGGAGAAAAGATAGGAAGCAGGATTTGGTGAAGAGTGGAATTCATGTAAATAAAGGCAGAACCAGCTCAGAACTGCCTCAATACCAGTTTTCACGTGGGCTCCTTTGGTGGTTAAATGCAGTGTGAAAAAATCTTTTGAATGGTTTTAGGGAGCCTTGACTTCCTTTGTGGGTAAAGCCGGTATGTGTTTATTGGAAAGGACTCCTTTCTTCTTCCTGGCTTTCTCTGACATTCACCCTATGCTTCCCCCTTTCTCATCCAGAGCATGAAGCAGGTCCCCTTGGAGATTAGGGAGGAAAGAAAACGGCCACCTGAGCATGAGCAGATGGACAGCTGGCAGGGCTCTAGGAAGGGAGCCTTGTTCTTCAAGTCACCTGTTTTACCCTCTGTGCATGATAATACCATGATATTATTTATTACTACTATTAATTGATAATCAATTCACTTTCACCATATGGATTACCTCTTGGACTTATATATCCCACCCTGGAGTTAGAAAGTGGAACAAAAATAAATCAAGGCTATGGCACAGTAACAGAATGGCTTCCTAATAACATGCTGAGAGTGGCAGACACTTGAGCACCAGCAGGGTCTGAATGTGTTGTTGACACAGTGCCACATCTCAGCCTAGCACTTTGTTTACTGCATTCTGGCGGTGCATACACAGTCTTCTGAGGGACACTGACCACCAAGGCACCCTGTTTTCTGTCTGGTTGGATTTGCTAATGGCTTGTTTGGTTTGAAAGCAATAAAATTCTTAGAGTTTATGTCAAATAAAATAATTTTGACTTTTCTAAGTGAGTACTTACAACACCTAGCCCACCAGAGCTTAAAGATAAAATACAGCAAAAACATAGCATCTTTCTCTTAAAAATGTTTTAAAAAGAGAATGAGAAACCAAGCCACAGACTTGGAGTGAAATACTTGCAAAAGATACATCTGATAAAAGACTATTATCCAAATACACAAAGATTTCTTAAAATATACAAATACATAAGGCAACAGACAACCTGATTCAAGAATGGGCAAACACCTCAACAGACATCTCACTAAAGAAGCTGTACAGACAGCAGCTGAGCATGTGAAAAGAGGCTTCACACCAAATACATCAGGGAAATACAAATGAAAACAATGTGATACCACTAGACACCTCTAAAATGGCCAAAATCTGGAACATGGACAATGACAACTACTGGGGAGGCTGAGGAGCAACAGGAACTCTCAATAATTGCTGGTAAGAATCCAAAATGGTACAGTCATTTTGGAAGACAGTGGTTTTCCTTACAAAACTTAACATACTCTCTTACCATATGATCCCATAATTGTGCTCCTTGGTAAATACCCAAATGAATTAAAAGGTTATGTCCACACAGATGTTTATATCAGCTTTATTCATAATACCCAAAACTTGAAAGCAACCAAGACAGCCTTTAGTAGGTGAATGGATGAACTATGGTATATCAGACAACAAATAAAATATTATTCTGCACTAAAAAGAAATGAGCTATCAAACCATGAAAAAACATGGAGGAATCGTAAATGCATATTACTAAGAGAAGCTGATCTGAAAAGGCTTCATTTCATACTGAATAATTTCAGCTACATGATGTTCTGGAAAAGGCAAAACTATGGAGACAGTACAAATATCAATGGTTTCCTGGGGTTAGTGGTGGGAAAGGTGAGTAGGCAGAGCTCAGAAGATTTTTAGGGCAGTGAAAATTTTCTATATGATACAATAATGATGGAAACATGTCTGTCATTGTACATTTGTCCAAACCTACAGAATATGCAACACCAAGGTTTACCAGTTATAACAAATGCACCACTCTGGTGAAGGATTGATAATGGGGAAAGCAGTGCATGTGTGGGGGACATGGGAAAAGTCTTATTTATTTCTCAAAACACAACTTGTAGCGTAGGTCTTCCAAAAGTTTATGTAAACCCATCTTCTGACTCTGGAGCTTTTTATGAATAAGGTGATTCGTTCATCACTAAATGCTGCTATAATTAACAAGTTGACAATTTTGCCTTAACTTGCCCTTGGCAAGGGATTCCAGACATCACAGGAAGTGCCACCTGCGGAAGACCTTTGATTGACTGGAAAGAAGAACTCTGAGGAAAGAAAGACAGGCAAGTAAAAGACAGTGTCATGAAAAACCAGAGAGTACAAAGGCTAAAACAAAAGCCTTCCTGCATCTTCATCCACCATGAATGAGATAACCAGTGAAAAAAGGGGATTTGACTGGCAGAGGGAACTTTGACTTCCTTGTGCCATTTCCTGACTTTATATTAATTTGATGTTCCTTCCCCCAACCCCAGTATTTCTGACAAAGCAACTAACAAGAGAATTGAGTCATCCACTCCATCCTCCATCTCAGATAGTCTTAGAGACACTGGAAAAAGAGAGGGGATAAGGCAGGGAGGCTTTCGACACTGAAAACACAGAAACAACAAAAACACCAAAGTCAATTTTCTTCTGGCCAAGGATGTGCCCTTCAGGGATGGAGAAACTCTAATTTCCAATAGAAAAACATCACTGGAGGGACCCAAGGCTAGTTGAAATCATATCTGTGCCATCATATCTATTAAATACAGCATAGGTGGGAAGGTTCTAGCTACTGGTACCCCAGGAGAGAGGTCTGTGTCTGCCATGGTTCTTTGCTGCAGGCCACAAGCCCATTCTAATCGGCCTGAGCACAAGATTTACTAAAGGCCATTAGGTAGCTCTCAAAAGCCCCCTCCCAGAAGGCCAGAGAACCAGGCCCAGAAACTATCCAGCTAAGATCGGTCCCCAAATTGCCCCTCAAAGTGCTCAAAGTGCCCACTCAAAGTGCTACAAGTACGGTCCCAGAACACAGGGCTGATGTGCCCAGCGCACTCCACACAGGTTACTTCCCACCAGCAGCTCATGAAAACCTATGGAGAGAAAGAATATTGTTACATGTAATTTAAATATGCTCCTTTTCCATTGATCATGGACTCATTTCTAGTGTATGTTGTTTTCTGATTTCGAAAATAGTACATGTTTATTATTGAAAATGTACAAGATACCAAAAAATAGTTTTTCTGAAATTTTATCACACATAGAAAATGTATACATCCCATTGTGTATCTCCACAATCTATATTCTGTGTGTCATACATGTATATATGTACACACACATGTTCGGATCACTTTCCACATCACTGGTTTATTATTTGGACTTTTTCTTTAAAAGTAAAATGGCTTAATTTTTTAAATCATAAAAGTAGTATCTGCTTATTATAAAAACAAACATAGTAAAACTATAAAGAAGAAAAATAAAACCATCTATAATCCCACCACCAAATGAAAACTGCTGCTGTCAACACTTTGTTGTAACATATAGTTTTTTTCTCCTGTTTATATAAATAGATTAGATTAGATACATAGATTTTTTAATGTGATAATACTTCATTCTTTTGTAATCTTTTTCATCTAACAAAATAATTGAATGGACATACTGCTTGTTAAATTTTCTTTTACAACATTTTTTAAAATGACTGCACACAATTTCATCATAAAATTGTTCCATCTTTTATGTAGCAGCAATACTTCTATTGTTCTATTTAAATATTAATAGTTTATTTTATTTTCTACTGATCACTCTGGGTATTTGGGTTGATATTGAACATATTTAAAAACTGAACCAAATTTTTACAGGAAATGGTCATCAAGAATGAGAATGGGAAAACTGAAGTTCAAGTCAAAAGTAAAATAGCCTATATTTAGGATTTTATACTTGATGATCAGCTTCAGTCATGTGTAGCAAATACTCTGCAATTTTTGTGAAGATATTTTCATCACCTTCTAGCTTCCACAGCTTTTGACACAGCAGATTGCTCCGTGAAACATTTTTTACTTCTCTGGCGGTGTACTCCTTTTGTTTCCTCCTACCACGGTCTGCTCATGCGCAGCCTTTCTTCTCCATCTCCCTGACTTCTTAATGCCAGGGTGACCTAAGGCTCCCTCCTTGCACCTTCTATGTTCCTTCCCTGTGCCTTCAGTGATGTCATCTTGTCCCATGGATTGAATCCCACCCTCTATATATTGACAGTTTCCAGACAGACCAGTGATTCACCTGGAACTCTCTTCTGAACTCCAACACATATTTCTGCTTGCCTATTCAAGAATTTTGCTTAGTTTCTCAAATGTACCATGCCTAAAACTGAATTTCAAATTGTCACTTCTCCAAACCTATTCCTGCCACAGCCTTTCCCATCTCAGTACATGGTAACTCTATTATTTTTGTTTCTAGGGCAAAAATCATTTATTCCGCAACACAGATCTCTCTCATGAGCTCTAGACTAATATATTCAGTCACCAACTTGACATCACTAACTGAACATCTAATGGGCATCGTAGTCTTAACATATCCAAGGAAACACTTCCAAACCCTCTCCACCTGCACCCTCCCCATCTTGGTTGATGGCAAATTCATCCTTTTAGTTGCTTGGGCCAAAAATCTTGGAGTCCTTCTTGACTCTTCTCTTTCTTTCACATCCACATCCGATCCATCAGCAAATACTGCTGACTCTGCTTTCAGAATACATCTAGAATTGTATTGCTTCTCACTCTTCCACCCTACTTCAGACCACCATCATCTCTCACTTGGATTATTGCACACTGGCTCCTAACTGGTCTTCCTGCTTCTACCTTTGCTCCCCTACTGTATTCTCAACACAGCAACCAAAGTGTGATCCTTTTCAAATCTCCTCAACTCAAAACCTCCCAATTGTTTCCCACCAGAATATTCACATTTGTCTAAAAGGTCTTTACCTAGTCTTATTGCTTTGAATTCACCAATGATGCCCTTT
Source organism: Phyllostomus discolor (assembly GCF_004126475.2). NCBI lineage: Eukaryota > Metazoa > Chordata > Mammalia > Chiroptera > Phyllostomidae > Phyllostomus > Phyllostomus discolor. The sequence goes on from NC_040903.2 coordinate 70,506,413, forward strand.
GGCCTCTTTGCTGTTCCTTAGACATGCACCCATGAGCTCTCACCTTGGGGCATTTGCACTCATGTTCTTTCTACCCCCAAAACTCCACTCTGATAGTGTGGTGGTTGGATCCCTCACCTATGTCACTTTGCTAATGTTTACTGAATACATCCTGTGAGATTGGACCCCTGCTAGGAATGTGACATCGTTTCATATAATCCTCACAACTACTGTATGAAAGATAGATTTCCACATGATAGTGAGTATAACATACTTGAAATATTAAATCAATATATTTTTATTCCTAGTAAACTCATAAGTTTTTCTGGTTTTCCACAGCTTCACCTGTTGTTATTGAGGTTCTAGACAGCTCCAATATCAGCATTACAATAGAATTCATGCTTTAGATGGTCTCATATTCATGGCATTATATACAAAATATGTTATATATAATACATAATATATAATATACATAACATTCATAATCCCATGGGAAGCATATGAAGAGTTTGAAATATATATATTTCTTCCAAAATAAATGGAGAATTTCCTCAAAGTCCCTTTATTGTTGTCATTATCATTTTCTGTTGTTATGCCCTGGTGATCACCTTTGTGCATAAATCTCGGTTTGTATTTCAAATTGTTACTTTAGGATAGATTTCTTGAAGTGAAAATACTAGGTGAAAGTTCTTTCAAGAGCATTATAAGGTACTTGGTACATTTTGCTAAACTGTGCTCCAGTTTGCATTCTCTTCAGTTGCTGTGCTTTAGAGCAAATGGGGGACTGTAGAGCTACAGAGTCATGCCAGAAGTGGGAGGTGACTCTTCAAGTCCCATAGCTAAACAGCCAAGGGCACTAAGGAGTATGAGCATTTGTACCCTGGTGAACTCTCACAAGATTTTGCATGAAAGAATAACTGAGTGGAACATTGGAAAAACATAAATTGGTTACAGGAAAGTAAGGCAGGATGTAGTTAATTTTAAAAGAATGGGTTTTGAAGTTCAAGGGTAGAAGAATCCATAAATGTAAATAACAAATGACTATATACACATTATTATTTCCATTTTTATAGATGAGGAAATGAAAGAGGGTTGAATTGTTATGCCCAAGGTTACATAGCCTGTTAGAGACAGGGCTGAGACTCCATTCCAGGTCTTTCTTCTCTGTTCATGTTCTATATGATCTTTCAATATTTACATATCTTTTGCCTCTTACTTAAAGGGGCACATGCACACATGTTAGCCAAGCAAGGTTATTTAAGGTGGAATATACCCTCTTCTAGAGCATTCAACTGTGGAACAAGTGGGTCAACCTAGCTTTGCTATCGAAGGCAATGAGACGGCTTACATAAAGGTTCATCGGCACACGGAGGCCTGTGGGTAAATCCATCTTGCCACCTGGTTTTGTATAAAACGTGAGTGATGGTTTTATATTTTTAAATGATTGAAAAAGACTTCCATGATGACTATAGATTGATTGATTTTTTCTTATAATTTTGTCAATTTTTTGCATTATGGATTTAAAGCCTGTGTTATGAAGTACAAAAGGACATACAATTGTTATATCGTCCTTGTGACTTTATCATCTCATTTTATAAAGTGACCATCTTTAAATTAAATATTTATTTTTAATTTTAATTTTTTAATTTTTTATTTTAATTGTTGTTCAAGTATACTTTTCTTTTACTCCCATCCCAGCTAAATTAAATATTTGACATTAATATAGCTTATACCCTTTGGCTTTTGTTCAACATTTAAATTTATATTATTTTTCATTCTTTTATGTTTAATCTTTCTATATCTTGTTTTAGGTGTATTGCTTGAAAACAGCTTATGGGTGGATTTCACTTTGTTTTATCCAGTATATCAATCTTTGTCTTTAACTGAGAGCATTTAGTCTGTTTACTGTTAATGGAATTGCTAATGTATTTGGGTTTGAACCTTTCATGGTTTCCTCTTCTTTATTGCATTCTTTAAATTGATAAATTTTCCCACTCTATTTTTCCTCTACTAGTTTGAAATTTGTATATTTTCTTTGTATTTAATCATTAGTTTAGAGATTGAAGCATGCTTATTAATTTAACAATGCCTAGGTTCTTTGATATCTTTATTTTCCTCTCTAAATACAAGAATCCCCACTCTCTGTGCCTCTGGCAACCACCAATCTGTTCTCTGCATGAAGTCAGTTTTGTTTTTGTTTTTAGATTCCACATATAAGTAAGATTTCCTACCTTTTTTTTAATGCAGCTTGGGACATCATAATAGTTCTTCTGTGCATCTTAGTTTTGATTTCTTACATTATAATATGTCTTCTCCTGCAGTTTGGACTTTCTCTGCTTTTACCTTGGTCCTTAATTTCTATTCTCTCTACCTTGGTGAAAACAGGCTCAACTAGACTAAGGCAGACACAGAGAGCTGGCCACAGCAGACCCTGCTAGGGAAGATCGGAGAGGACATACTGTGGGAAGAAGGAAAGCGATCTCAGATGTGAAGTCTGAACTGCGAGCAAGAGCACATTATAATGTCAGAAATGAAAACTGGCATCCACAAAGGTCAGGAAAGAGAAATGTGCATGTAAAAGTTAAGTGATATTAGAAGAAAAAAGTGTTGGTATTTTTTGAAATCATTTGGAAGTTTGGCAATATTTTTGTTGTTGTTGAAATATTGTTGAGAGGTTTAAAAATATCCAATGAGATCATATTTCCAGGTATTTTAACTGAAGATAACAGTTTTTAAGGCAAAATAAATAATAATTAATTACTGTGTTCCTTATCATCTCTACCACAACCTTAGGTCTTACCCAGGCCTTTCATAATTTTGTTTGCATAACCCCCAAAAGGGTTTGGAAAACCTGTGTACTCCTTCACACATTTTCTCAAAATTTTACATTGAAATTTTATACATGGTTGCAAAGAATATAATTTCTAGGATGAATTTTGAATACAACTAGTACATCGCTATAAAAAAACCAAACCAAACTCAAGTTTGACTTCACTCAATTTGGCGTAAACCCTCATGGCAGAAGGCAGGCTCATTGTTCTGCTGGCCCCACCTCCCTCAGTCCCTGGCCTGGTTGTTAAGTCAGTTTTTGCCAGAGCACTGATGCTTTTAAGAAGATCGAATTTCTTTTCACTGGGGATTTTAGTTATTTTCAGCAGAAAAGTCATTTTGGGAGACCAGCACACTAGGTTTCCACAAGGTGCACTATTTTGTTTTTAAATAGTAACAATTATAAGACATAACACCTCTTCTATAGCCTTTATTCTATCATTGAAAAATATTTATTAGCATATCTGTCTCACACACACACACACACACACACACACACACCCCTTGGCTGTAGTGAGGTGTGATAAGATATGAACATCTGAAAACAGATGAGGATTCAGTTTAGCTCATTAAGTCCCAAAGAGCAAAGCACTGTACTGGTGACTTTGAAGAGAAATTAATGGCATCATCATTGCCCTCCAGAAGCTACTAATCTAATGGTGGAGTTAGGCACTAATTTTTATCCCAGAAAACCCAATGATAAATATTACAGTGGAGGATAAATTGTGTGTATACCACACAATTGTGAGATTATGAGAGAGGAACAGATTGAGTGAGGTGGGGGGTGCGTAGGGGAGGAAATATTTATGAGAGAAGTCACAGTTCACTGTTTGAACAAAGACGTGGAGGTGGGACAACACAGCATTGTTGGACAGAACGTCCAGGAAACCCTGAGTTGGACAGAATGGATGGGACGAAATGTGGATGCATGTGCGTGGATGCATGTGCATGTGTGTGCAGAGCATGTGGAAACTGACAGCAATGGCAAAGGGGATGGTGACAGAGCCTGTAGTGTTAAAATGGGCTAAAAAGGCAGTTTATTTATCCAGGTTCCCCAGCTAGAACCAATAGGAGCTATATGTACATGGAGAGATTCATTTTAAGGAATTGGCTTATGTGTCTGTAGAGTATTGTGAGTCCAAAATCTGATGAGTTAGGCTGGAAGATTCAAGACTTTAGTTTGAGTCCAAAGATTGTCTGCTGCAGAATTTGCTCTTGCTCAGAGAGGCCAACCTTTTTGGTCAATGCAGGTCTTCAAATGATTTGGCGAGCCCCACCCACACGAGTGGGGGAAATCTGCTTTACTCAAAGTCTGCTGATTTAAATGTTACTCTCATTCAAACACACTCTCACAGAAACATCCAGAATAATGTTTAGCCAAATACATGGACACCATGGCCCAGCCAAGTGTATATATAAAATTAACCATCAGAGGTAGGGTGAAGCAAAATTTTAGAAGGGTTTAAGTGTCATTATGGGGAGACAGAATTCTATTCTCTATTGGATTGAAAGACATTGTTGTGAGACATTTGAGAAGGAAGATAACTCTGGTAAATGTATAAAGGATGCACTGGAGGACAGAGAAGAATACCGTAAGCATAAAATAGTAAGACTTTATGCTGGGGAAAGGATGGAATGGGGTCTGTTTGCTATTAGTCTTGTGACTGCAGGTGAATTGCTTACTTTCTCTAAAGCTCAGTTTCTCACCTTCAAAATGAGGACAAAAATAAGATCTGCTTTATAGTGTTGTGACGGCTCCTGGGACAATGTCCGTATCCTGCCTTCTCTGGAGAGCTAGTGGTATTGACCAGAGAGAGTAGTGCCCTGTAGGAGCCAGCCTTCATGACAGTTCTCCCTGCTTCCTGGTAGTCCCCTTACCCACATTGTCCCAGGGTTGGCTTGTGTGACCTGAAATGTTTGGCAGAAGGGATATGTCCCTTGTGAGACCCCGTAGTGAAAGTCTGCAGCTTCTGTCTTGTACATTCTCACACTCACCAGCTCTCCAGGATCACTGGCTTCAGGGAAGTAAGTGGCCATGTTGTCATTAGCCTTATGGAGACACTTTTGTGGTGAGCAACTGAGGCCTCTGACAGCGGCCAGGGAGGAACTTCGACCAGATGCCTAGGGAGCTGAGCAGTCTCTGCTGTTCTTGTCAAATGACTGCAGCCCTGGCTGACAGCTTGACTGCAGTGTTAGGAGTGACCCAGCTAAGCCATTTCTGGATTCTGCACCTACAGAGAAAATGTTGGTGGAGAGAAAAATGTTTGTGGTTTTAAACTGCTACGTTTTGAGTAATGCCTAGCTAATGAGTGACTAAGAAACACCTTGGCATTCAGTAAATGTGCCTGTGATTTTGGAATATGCAAAATATAAGGAGGAAACAGGGTGTTAACACTTTATTACTCTCTAGGGAGGACTGGTACATTTGGGGTGAGGGGTGGGGAGAGGTGTAACCTGACGGGGTGGAGCTTTGGAACAGAGAAAGAGAAGGGCGGTGCTGGGGAACGAATATTCTCTGATGACCTAGAAAACATTCGAGTGAGATGCCTAAGAAGTGGCTAGGGACGTGAGGCTGCACCCTTCATGTTGTGCAAAATAATGAAGTAGCCAGACCAGGTGCACCGTGCCCTTTGTCCCCCGGGACCTGCCCCCTACACGCCCCCCACCACTATCACATACATGCACCTACACATGCACACCTTTGGACAACCATCCAGGGTTCCCACTCTTTTGAACTGAACTTCTGTGCAAGCCTCTGTGTGTGTGTGCCATCTCTGGACATCCTCAGGCCTATAGGCACATGGCTTGGCAAGTAGGCCATGCCTTTGTGTGAAGAGAGAGGCACCTCTTCTTCCACATGGACACAGGCCAGTGCCAGGGCTCATGGCCTGGCAAGCGAACCATGAGTTGGATCTCAGCCCACGCCTTCCCCTGGGTCAGCTGCCTTGTGCAACACAAGAGCTGCACAACTGCCCTGGCGCCTGCAGTCAGCTGAACCCTTGTGGAGAAGACTGCTTAAACATTTACGTGGATTTGGTGCAGGGAGAGCAGGAGAGCTAGAGGTATTTAGATTCAATCTACTTCATGGAACAGTGGCTTGTTGTGGATGACGGGCTGTGAGGAGCATCCTTGCATTGGTACTTGCCCACTGGATGTCCCTTGATTTCTCTTCCCCACAGTATAGAAAGTGAGACACTGCATCTTCAGAGAGACCTGCCACCCGGGCATGTGTATATAGTAGCTAAATAGTCACTTCACTGTGCTCCTTTCCTTGAAGAAGGAAAAGAAGTTTCCTTTTACTATTATTATTTTTAATCTAAAAGCCAACTTTCTGTTCTTACCTCTTCTACAAATTCCTTGGACTAAGGAGCTCTTCATGACCCTATAGTTTAAAAGCAAGCCAACCCACCCAAAAATATAAGGGACAAAGATCATTCCTAAGACAACGCTGAGTCACTCAGAGGGCAAGTGTCCGGTTGGCAGTCACGACGGTTGGTGGTTGCCGTGGGAGTATTATCTGAGAGTCCTGCATTTGTTTAGACAGTCATGTGCCATGCCTAATGGGAAGATTGATGTGTAATATACTGGTATATATTTCTCAGATAAAGTCCTATTATTGAGAAGTTTTCTACTGTGTCTTAGCCACTAGAAAAACATGATAGATTATAAAAAATTCTTTCAAAGATAAATTTCTTGTATGTAATCATTTGGCAACCAGTATGTAGGTTGAGGCCAGCTTCTCCATGCAAGATGAGAAATAATGGAAATGTGTTACAAGAAATTTGTGCAGATTTCACTTTGCAGTGAGTGGTAACAGCAAAAAGATTATAAATAGCAGCAAAAGGCTTGGGACTCAAACCCTATTTTTAGAGTCTTTTGAATGCGTACAGATAGAGGATTTGAACCAGTGTATAAAAAGGGATCGAGTCACAGTGGAACACGAAAAGTGGTGCTGAGGACAAGGGGACTTTAAGGCCTTACACAAATCGGGAGCACCAGCGGACTTTGAGTCACTTTGAGAATTTTGCAGGGAAATGTAAAGTTGTGGCCTTGAGGATAGGATTAAATGTAATAATCCTAAGATTTGTGGAAGGGTTAACAGCAAAAACAGAACCTCGAAGGATTGACTGAGTTCATGTCATATACATATCAGCTGAAGTAATAGTTAGAAGCCAGGAAAAATAGATGGCAAGTCTTGGGAGGGGGACTGTAACAAAACCCCAAGTCAACAGCAAACTCTTTTGTCCTATGGATATGATGCACCATGAAAAATGGATGAGAAATGCAGTAGCTCCTGTTGAGATTGTGTAGAACACAAGGGCAGCTCCAAAGCAGAGCTATTTCCCATGAGAACGGAGCAGTCTGAGCAAGAGCCCCTGGGAGTCTGCACACTTGGCGGGAGCACATGCGGTGGGTAGAGACAGGCCTGGTGGCGAGGAGTTCTCTGGTCTACCTGGCAAACAGTTTACACATTGTTATACTGAGAAAATGCTCTGTTTCTTTTGTGTTGATGAATTCTTTGCACTTTAAAATTTGATTATTTCAGGACACCAAGTGTAACCTTTATTTTGGCTCCTTTTATAAGTTCAGGTAAATTTGCTATTTAGGGGAACTTTTGCCCACAACAAAGTTAGCCAGCCACGACAGCGCAGAAATGCTTTTGGTCATGCGCTCCTGTTTTGAAGAAGTTTTCTTGGTGGCTCTAAGGTCTGGGATATTCTACATTTAATGCTACAGTTTTTGTTTCTCCTTTAAAAAATACATACACACACATTGTGTAACAATTCTGTAAAATAAACTTTGAAAGAAACCAAAATGTATTATTTTCTCATCAACCATCAAGTGTTATCAGTTATGGTTTAGTCTCATCTTCAGAATCGACAAGAACAATTCCTTCTTTCTCAACTCTGAATTCTTTTTTCTGAGAACGGATGCCAGCAGACAAGCCTGGCGTCCAAAGCCCCATGGGCATGTGTGGTCTGCTTTCTAGCGTTCATCTGCCTTGGACTCAGGCTCTGCTTTGGCTATTTCACCTAATTAACCAGTTAGGCATAGTTAGTTTGACTTTTGAATATCTTCACCAGGGATGAAAGTCTACCTTTTGATCTCTCAGTCTCTTCTCTCTTGATGCATCTAAAACAGCAATTTTCAACTGTTGTGCTGCAGGGATTTTAAAATATGCCATACCTGACTATTTAGTCAGGCACTGACCTGTTTTCCCTTAGACTGTCAAATAAAAAAATGACAACGGCACAACAATAGCCATCTGGTGTGAATGAATCAAAATTATACCTATTTCTTTTTGTCAGCTTGGCAAAAAATAGAAAATATTTTTTGGTGTGCCACAGAATTTTAGTAATTAGTTTATGTGTGCCATGGGATTAAAAGGTTGAAATATTACCAAGACAGAGAATGTTATATAAAGCCAATTTTGTACTCCTTCCTGTAGCCTCCTCCTGACTAATGTTTCTCCAGTCAGAAAGTTTCTTGGCCAAATTTGAATCTATACCATTTCATTTTTCTTTCCATGATCCTTGTGGGATTATGGAGAAAGCAGGTACCAGTGCCATCACTTAAAAACTGTACAATTGAGTTATGAAGATAATAATTAAAACAGAAAGGTGCTCCTGAGTCTTCAGTAGGAGACATTTTGAGGAAAAAGAGATGGGAAATACCTTCTTTTTATGAACCATTGGAAACAACAATTAAACAAATTATGCATTATTTTTAAAATATGACACTCTTTAGACCAGTGGTTCTTTGCACTGACCATACAGTAGCATTTATCTGGGCAGCTTTTATAAATATTTATATTCAGGTCTTACCCCAAATCAATTAAATCAGGTGTGGCTTTCTCTTTATTTATCTTTCTTGGAATTCATTAAGCCTTTTGAGTCTATGGATTGACATCTTTCATCAGTTTTAGAAAATTCTCAGCCATGATTTGCTTAAATATTGCTTTTTCCCCATTCTTTCCTCTTTTTCTGGGATTTTGATTATGTATTTGTTAGATCATTTGACTATGTCTCATGATTTTTCTTTTTAAAAAAAATTTTATTGAATTTATTGGGGTGACATTGGTTAAGAAAATTATATGTTTCAAAATTATATGTATTATATAATACATCATCTGTAAATTGTATTCTGTGTTCACCACCCAAAGTCAAGTCTCCTTCCATCACCATTTTAATTCCTCTTTACCTCTTCTACTTCCCCCTCCCCTCTTCCCTTTGGTAATCACCACACTGTTGTCTGTGTCTATCAGCTGTTTTTTTTTAAACCCTTCACCTTTTTTACCCAGCTTCCTGCCAATAACTGTCAGTCTTCTTTTTATCTATGGGTCTGTTTCTGTTTTGTTTGTTAGTTTATTTTGTTTATTAGATTTCACATGCAAGTGAAATCATATGGTATTTGTCTTTCTCTGACAGACTTATTTCATTTAGCATAATACTCTACAGGTCCATCCATACTGTTGCAAAGCATAACATTTTCTTCTTTTTTATGGCTGAGGAGTATTCCATTGTGTACATGTTCCATAGTTATTTTACCCACTCATCTACTGATGGGTGCTTGGGCTGCTTTCAAATCTTGGCGATTGTTAATAATGCTGCAGCCCTGACCAGTGTGGCTTAGTTGGTCAGGTGTCGTCCTACAAAGCAAAAGCTCTCCAGTTCTAGTCCCAGCCAGGGTTCGTGTCTGGGTTGCTGGGTCATTCTGATCAGGGCACATATGAGAAGCAATCCATTGATGTATCTCTCTCACATTGATGTTTCTCCCCCCTCTTTCTTCTTCCCTTCCTCCCTCTCTAAACATAAAGAAATAAAATCTTTAAATAATGCTGTAATGAACATAGTGATGCAAATATTCTTTCAAATTAGTGTTTTGGTTTTTTTTTCTTCTCCTGGAAGTGGGATTGCTGGGTCAAAAGGCAGTTGCATTTTTAATTTTTTGAGAAAACTTCATACTGTTTTCACCGAGGTTGTGCCAGTCTACATTCTCACCAACAGTGCAGAAGGGCTCCTTTTTCTGTGCATGCTCACCAGCACTTGTTTGTTGATTTACTGATGATAGCCATTTTGACAGGTGTGAACTGGTATCTTATTGTCATTTTAATTTGCATCTCTCTGATGATTAGTGTCACTGAGCATCTTTTCATATGTCTATTAGCCATCCTTATATCCTCTTTGGAGAACTGTCTATTCAGATTCTTTGCCCATTTTTAAACTGAATTTGCTTGTTTGTTTTTTTGTGTTCAGTTGTATTCACATATCTTTTCTATCCTGCTTTTTTCCCCTCCAGTTTATTTTTAAGATTTTAAAGTTTATCTGCCTTTGAGTTAGCTAACCTGGCTTCTGAGTTGACAGTCTTTGATGTTAAACCCATTCAATGCATTTTTATTTTCAGATATTTTAATTTTCAGTTTCAGAGTGTCTTTTATTTCTTTTTATAATTTCAATTCTCTGTTGAAGTGCTCCATATTTTAATAATTTATTCACCTTTTCCTTTGTTTTCTATAACATGTTAATAACAGTCATTTAAGGACCTTTTCTGTTAATTCCAACATGTAGGCCATCTCTCTGTTTGCTCCAAATGGCTGGGATTTTTTTCTTTTTCTTTAGATGTGCGGTAAATTTTTATTTTATGTTGGACACTATGTGTAAGAGACAGTAGAGACTAAAGTTTATGTTACTTTGACTCAGAGAAGATCTTCCCTTTAATTGATTTAATCAGATATGGGGATTTTGTCAAATTGCATCTATCTCTGGTTTCAAATGTTTCAGAGCAGAGAAGATCCTGCAGTGGTTTTCGACTGCCAGCCTAGCAGGTTCTTGCCTCCCCATTTCCACCTGCAAAGACTGACGGACAGTCAGGCTGCCTTTTTGCAGTTTTGAACTTTGCTCTCTAGTCTCCAGCCCCATGCTTCTTCCAGTTTTGGCAAATGTCTTCAGGAGACTGGCTCTATGTTTGAAGTAGATGGCCCTTCTTTGAGATGGACTTTGTTTCCCTGCTATTGTCAGATTACAGTGTATTTCAGGCTGCTATTTTAAGGATACTCCCTCACCTTTCAAGTGCTCCTTGACTCAACAAATGAACCACAGAAGAAAATGGCCTTTGTACATTGAGGGATCATGAAGTTCCCAAATTATCCTTCTAGGCCCATACAATCTCCAAAAGCTGTGGTAGTTTTTATTTCTCACAGTAATGTTCTTGTGTTTAGACCAAGCTTGAGTCTAATCTTGCACTTAGAATTGGCCCACATTCCAAAGGTAGAAAGCAGCCAGTGGCCGCCTACTCACCTTGGAAGGGCTCTCCGTCTTTGGTTCAGTTCATGTAGTCCTTTTGGCTTCCATATCTTTCTGCTGTCTTGGATAGCATAATTTTAGCAATTTAGTTGGCTTTTAAAAGTTGTTTCAGCCAGAGCAGTGTTCTGTTGCTTTTTACTACGTTTTACCTAGAACCATAGTTAATTAAACCATACTTTCTGACGGTAAGAATTAGCTTTCATAGATGGGTTTTAAAGAAACAAAGGGAGCATAGACAAGATTTTCTATGACAATATTATGTAACAGTGTTTTCATAGACAATGTTACAATCATTTATTGTAAATAAACAATGTTTTCCTTTCTGGACTCCTATATTCTATGTCAGAGATGTACACCCTTATGAGTAGAATATCTATAATTTTTTTCTTATATGTTAATCCTGTGTCCTCAAAGACAATAAACTTCTGGTAGATGTGGACAAATCTGATATTACCCAGAATGGTGCTAAGTGGATACTTTTTTGATTAATTGGTTGGTTGATGGTTTCCACTGGCATTTGACTGAAGTGTTTGGATAGAGAGAAAAACCATATTGAAAGCATTTGAAAGCCTAGAACATGTGTCATGAATTTAGAGCAAAGATATACACAAAAATTATAATTGTGCACTATTTGTGGGAAATAATTGTATAAAAGATGCAGGAAGTTTGCTAATTTGTTTTGTATCATCAAGATTATTTAAAATTGGGTGAGCAGTTAGTAGAACCCCTTTTCCAGAGGTTATTTAGTTGTAGGATAAATGTTTGTATGTCTTGAATTGGTTACTAGTTCTACTGGAAGGCAGTGAGATAGACTAATTCAACTTACAAAGATTTTCCCCTATCTCCCACTCTTCTGCATTTAATCAAATTGTACAATGGCTAAGAAGGCTAAGGAGAGCTGAGAACAATGTCACATAAAGTGGTGCACAGGCTCTAGAATGATTTACTTGGCTTTTTAATTAAATTAAGTTCAACCCAATAATATATACCAACATGAAGAAAAAGTCTCATGACATACAGAGCCTGAGACCTGGAAAGACTAAGAATTGTAGATTAAGGTAGTCATTTACTTTAAATATATACATTCATCACGCAGAATGAGCCTCAATTTTTCGATCATTCAAACTTAATGTTACTCTGAAGAGTATAATTTCATGGGATCTTATACCTGGGTGGTGAATCATTTTTGTGACAAACTCACAAGACACATCATTCTCATTGGAATAACAAAATGGCATTCTAATCTGTTTATGAATGAATGAGTACAAAGATATGTGAAAAAACCTACTGTATACTTTAAAGATTATCCATTAATTTGTGGTTGATTGGAGAATCCATTATTTTTGGCTCTTAGAACACAAAAGAGAGATTTCTACTAAAAAAAACGTGTTTATTTCTTTGATTCTCACCATCTGTTTAGACTATTAAATCATCATCTAGTGTACACAGAACAAACTGAAGAATCTGACTATAGATCGTGTGGGCAAAGTGTGCATCATATGTGAAGGAAATATTTATTCAACCACAGAAGACACTGAATCCTAGAATGTCTGATTACACTCTATAAATTAATATGTTGAATGTACAATTCTGTATGTTTTAACATTTCATTTCTCCTTTTGACTGCACTTTTTCTCGATCATCTGATGTCATTAATTAAAAACAGCAACTCCACCTCAGATAGCTGCATCCTAAGTTTTCCCTCTGTGGATAATTCATGTTTACATTATTGCTCTAAATTGTCCTATGATGGTTCTTCTGGTTGGGGAAGAATGGCATTGTTACACTTGAGTTTGTAACTGGTCATTGGTATGTACCTTACTGTCATTTGATAGTGTCAATGAATGTTAGAGACAAAGAATCCTATTGTTGATTTTATGGAGCTCCTTCATTTATAGATAATGAAACTGATACAGAGAAATCAAACTTTTGCTCAGTGCTCCACAACTCCTTGGTAGCTGAGTCAATCTTGGAATCAAGGTCTTGGTACCCTGGTTGTGCTGTTTTTCTGCAATTTTTGCTCTATAACCTCACAATTTGGACTTAGTCTTGCTTTCTGTTGGTGATAATACTGATGTTGATGCAATCGTATTGCACACATTTTTGCCCAAATTTTTGAGGAAAAAATAAGGATGCACATTATACATGGGCAGTACTAATTCTGTACATATATAAATGTTTTTAATTCTTTTATTTCTGCTTATGCATTAAAAGTATAATTCTAGAAAGCAATAACACTACCTGTATACAAAATAATACCCTGGAATACAGTAATCAGTTTTGGTTCTAAATATAAATAAATAAAAAATTGAATTAAAAAATTAAAACAAAAGATTTTTTTCCTGAAAATTTGGGCCAACAAAGTGAGTGTGCACTATACATGGCAAAATATGGTATTAATGCAGTTAGTTCTGGAAAATTTTGTGCTTGTGGATAATTAAAATTAGCACCTTTTTTGAAGAAGGTCACTCTTCACATATAATCAGAAGAAGTGGGACACATCCTTCAAAACCGTCTTCCTGTAGATTTTCCAGAGGGTAAATCACATTCTCCCCAATTTACTTTCTTCAAACTGTTGAGCTAAAATCTTGACCTGTGAATATACTATATATCAAGTGTCTAGAAACACAGCAGGGGGGAAATCAGCTTTCTTGGATTTTCTGTTAGGAGAACATCCTTAAATTATATTGAATTCTTGCCGTATAAAGCACCACATGGCTCTTTTGCTTTAGAGGCTGCTGCTTTGCCATGCAGGCTACTTGGAAAGTAATTAAATTGAACAGACACTGCCCTTGATTTAAAGTCAGAGGGGGAAGCAGTTAATTGAATAGAAATGACAGTTCTTCTTCTTTTCTAAGAAGGCTAGGCCAAGCTTAGAGACAACTTAAAATATTAAAGGGAAACTGCTCTAAACAATCAAGATTAATCATTGGCCGGGTGGGTACAATTTACTTTATTTTGCTTGATAGGCAAAGGAAACATTGAGTTCTTTGTGGTTCTTTATGAACCCTTTCTCTCCAGACAAATAACAGTTGGACTTTGTGAGTCCTTGTCACCTTGGTGTAGAGGCTTTCAAACCTTTTCTCAGTGGATTTTTCTGGTCTGTTTTCAGGTTGAAGGGGCGTGTGCGACAGAAGCTGGGAAATGAAAGATGGGATTGTTTTCTTGTCATCCTGTACCCTTGCCACCTGGCGACTGTGATTCTGATGAGTGGAGATACATAATGGCCACCTCAATGCAACGCGCTCCTTTATTTCCTGGGGGTCAGGCACCAGGAGGACCAGGAGGGCACAAGATCTGTTGAAACGTGACCCTGTTTGGAGCAGGGGTGAGAGTCTCTTGGTATGTAGAAGACTGAAGAAAATGACTTCTAGGGAAAGCGCATAGCATTCTGAAATCAATAGCTAAAAGTACAAATGCTCATTTTCAAGAATGAAGTATAATTAATAAAATGTCCCCAAGGATAAGTGATGAGAAGGAAACTCCTTTTTTAAATCAAGCAATGGATAAAAAATAAAAATCCAAAGGGGAAAAATACATAAATTTTAACTCTAAATTCTCTCTATAGAGAGAGTTGTAGCTTTTAGGGCATTTATACTGAAAGTCTTCAAAGCTTGGTCTACTCAATTACCTTTTCCCAGGAGAGCTCACCTGGAACCTGGTGGATCTGTGTAGAAGAGAGAGTTGGGACACTGGTGAGGAAATCAGCATTTCTCCACGGTCCCTTGATTGATCTGGAACTGTTAGGAGTGTAAATCTTTTCACCTTTGCACTTAGAATAAAGCAACTCAGCTTTAACAATAAGTTGGCTTCTGTATACTCTTTGGTAAGCAGGTGCTTTTGCCACTGAGCCCAATTTTCTAGTCTGAAGGTCAGGGAACAAGCATGTGTAACCCCAAGGGGAAGTGAATGGAGGGATGGTGGGATGGGAGGCAGCTGGAGGGACTCAGTGAGTTTCTGGTTTTCCCACTATCTAGTGGTCTCCAAGGAAATGCCAACTTCCCTCTTTAGGCCACAGTTCCCTATGGCTGCAGAACGAAGGGATTAGAAGAGATGATTGCTAAGTGTCTTCTAACTCTGACACGACTATGCCAAGTCCCCCCGCCCCCTCCCAGGGTATTTAAATGGTGGAATCCATATAAATTCAAACAACCTGGCATTTCCAAATTGTTGGCATGAACTGAGATGGGCCTGAACACAGCCTGGGACCACATGCATCCAGCACAGGTGAGCTATTTTTAAGCAGAGCCTGTATTTTAGGAACAGGTCCATGGAACAAGGAGCTTCCTCTCTGCAAAAGGGAATCAATCAGCAATTCACAAAGAATAAGAAAATGTTGATATTTTTCCCTGGAGAGGGAGTTTATAACTTTCCCAGTCAAAACTTTTACAAATTGCTGTCTTTCTAGATTTCTCAAATATAAAATAAAGAGATTGAACAGGTAATTTCCAGCAGACTCTCTCATGTGTATTTCACAGAAAAAATTTCAAGAACCAATACTCAGTGTTTGGGCAGGGGGAAGGGCTCTGCTTAATGATGCGATAAGACAGACATCATTACTACTGGGCTCCTCAAAATTGTCAATAAACTAATAGTATGTTTTGAGCTTTTAAGGTAGGAGTATAGAATACAGTATTTACTAAAGTTGTTTAATTACAGAACTCATCCTTTCCCCATTACATTATTATTATTATTATTATCTTTAGCAACTAGTATTCTGAAGAGGACAGTTTGAGACCATTGCTCTAAGGAGTCAATGCTTTTAATGCCCATATACTCTCCAGAAGAGATTTCCCATTTTTATGTCTGCAAGGGAGACTCAAGTTAGATTCCCTGAAGAACTTTCATGTGAGGCTATGCAAAAGTGTGGAAGAAGACCATGGGATCTTCCTATCTAGACTTTGCTCCATCAGTTCACAGACCATTGCCTTGGTCTCCATTTAGTCTGGGTTTTCTTAAGCAGTTAAGCACTCTGCTTGGTTAATGAAAACAAAACTGGCCTTTGAAAAGAGCCGGCACTTAGAAAAAGTGAAATAAACACTCATTTAACGATGGCAGTTTTATGTAACAATTAGGAGTAATATTTTGAAGATCAGTTGTATGGCATTCTTTGCCTTTTATTTCTCACTGTGGCCAAGAACTCAATATTAGCATTGATATGCAATCTGTGGGTGGTGTTGCTTATCTTGACTGTTATATAATCTTCATTACTCATTAGGATGTGGTGTTCTTGTTGTTGAGCCACCGACATTTCTCAGGCAACATAATTATGCATGAGATGTCGTAGTATAGTATTCAAACTCAGTAAACACTTTTCACATTTAAAACAAAGCATATGCTGCATGAAGTGAATTGTGTTAAAAGTTTTCTTCTGTTTTTGCAGGTCTCACGTCTCCCTCACTTTGAAAAGAACCTAATTGTTTGAGAATGTAGGTTACTTACCACTTAGGAAAGTCCCTCTCTAAGCATGGGAGACGAAAGAGCAGGAAGTCAAAGGTGGCCAGCTGAGATTGCTGCTCCCAGCTTCTCGTCACAGGCCCGCCATCTGCATCTCTGCTGACTGGTGTGAAAAACAAAGTGAATCATGAGCAAAGAAAAGTGGTCTTGTTCATGCTGTCCTTGGGTTTCTAGAGTAGGCTAATTGTTACCATTGCACATTCTGATAGATACAGCTTTGTCTTACCCCATGGTCACAATTCTGGGCACAGAGGTGGTTCCCAATATTTATTTCTCAGTGAGTGAATAAACTATACAAATGATACAAAATGTACAAATTATACTTGGTAGTGAAAAGATGTGCATGTGAATTCTAACCAACTAACCAACTGCCTGATCCCACGGGGCACAGCCTCCCTTATCTGTGGTTTCCTCACTGACTTCGATCAGGCCCGTGACCCTGTCAAGTAGGTTCTGCTTCTGGTAGAACACACTCACATCTGCCAGCAGAGTTATGCTTCCGTTTTGTGCCATCCCCCTGCCCTTCCTGCCCCTGGATTTGTCAGAATTTCCAGCAGGAAGGGGAATGAAACTCAATTTGATACCTTTCTATTCCAAACAGAGTCTTTACTTTTAACTCCAGTTCTTCACTCTTTGGCTACCATATACCTCCTCCCTCCGTCACCCAGCCAGAAAAAGATCTCAACCTCCAGCTATAAGATAAATAAATCCTGGGGATATAATATATATATCATGGTAACTATAGTTAACAATACTGTATTATATATTTGAAAATGGCTAGAGAGTAGATCTTAAAAGTTCTCATTAGAAGAAAACTACTTTGTAACTATGTGAAGTGATGAACGTTAGCTAGACTTACGTTGATCATCTTATAATATATTCAAATATCAAGTCATTGTATTGTGAACCTTAAATGAATACAATGCTACATGTCAGTTATAGCTCTATCAAACTGGGGAAACAATCTCAGATAATAAAAAGATAAAAGTAATAATAAAATAATAAAGATAAATGATCAATTAATAATCATTTGTTAAGAGCTTACTATATTCCAAGTTATTTTCATACCCTATTTTATTTAATTCACTTTACAAGTGTGTTGGAGTCATTGTTATTCCCACTCTGTAAGATAATGAGGCCAAAGGAGGCCTTTACACAAAGTCGCACAAGCTAGGAAGTGTCAGGATTTAGACCCAAGGCTCTTTGTCTCCAAAGCTTGTGCTGTGTCCTCACAAAAATGGTGGGCGCCTTTGGACCAGGTCACTTCTGAGGTTCCTTGCAGCTCTGTAATCCCCTGGGCCCATGTCACCATTGTCTTTACTATCTGTGTCTCACTGCTGTGCCTCATCTCCTTCAATCGTATGGCCACGATGGCAATAGTGACTATTTGTGCTGGTGTGGCAGACATTGAGAGGTTTATTTGTTAAGCTTGGGTTGGAAACCACAGGGTTTCTGTGACCTTCTCCAGGTGGGGGCCCATGTTTTACTCACCTTTTCATGTCTAGAATAACCCATCAGGTCAGTTATTATTATTGTATTTTACAGGGAAAGAAACTAAGGCAAAGAGAGGCTACACAACTATTAACTAATAAAGCCAGACTTAAATCTGAGCCTTTGTGTAGAAATCAAGTGTGATTTCCATTCAATGCTGGCACTTACTAAATATTTATTGAATGCACAAATGAATGAATGATAGCACGATATCTTCATTTGTTTCCTGTGCTCCTAGGAAAAAAAGGTATCAAATGGCTCATGTGCATATCATCTGTGGATCTGCTATATCAAGAAGCCCAAATGCTTTCAAGAGAATCTAGCACATAGCAAAAGATCAAAAATAAAGATTTGGAATCCATTGACCAATGGGAACGTGCCTGGTGTACTTTCATGGGGCGAATGGGAGTTGGGAGCTAGAGACTAGGTTGTTGCCAATATAGAAAGACCAACCAAAGTGAGGCTGTGTGACCAGAGAAAAGAAAACTGGGGCATTGATAATGTTTGTGAAGAAAGTTCAGCAACCTTTGGGGTAAATGAATTCTCTACCACTCAAAGAAGAATACTGTGCTCATTTAGAAAAATTCCTCAAAGCGATCCTTACCAATGATCTCTCCCTCCCTGCTCACTCTCTCATAGATCTTTCAAGATGGCTTCAGATAGGATGTTTACATAAGAAGGGAAATGCAAGTTTGGGGTGATGAGGTGACATTAATTGAAATAGTGAGTTTTCTGTCATTTGTAAGAAAAAACAATCTGTAAGCAATCATTGTTTAAAAAGGTCCTCACTAGGGACCTGTTTCACTTCAGTACTTATATATCTTTTCAGATAGGAATTTAACACGGGTCTTAGGTTTGGAAATACTTGATGTGTCACCATGCCTGCTATTCTACTTTAAAGCCTTTGTAACACAACCTAGTGACGTGCTCCATTCTGCATGATTGTACCAGCTTGACACTTATTTCTCCACAATAATCTGACTTTGTAAAAAGACTTGCCCTTGCCCTGCCTGGGTAGCTCAGTTGCTTAGAGCATCATCTTGATACCAAGGTTGTGGGTTCGATTATAGTCAGGGCACGTACAACAATCAACCAGCGAATGCACAGTAAGTGGGACAACACATTGCGAAATAAAAGTCAGATATAACTGATGTTTCTCTCTCTCTCCCTCCTCTGTCTCTACAATCAATCAATAAAAATAAAATAAAAAAGACTTGCCCTTAGTGATAGTTTTTCTTTTCCTACAGATCTGTTCCAATATGAACACATTTATTTCTCCACCTTCTTTAGGACCTCTTTGAAATCATGACAAAACAACTTAATTCTCTGTGCCTTAGTTTTCTTCTCCATGGGGGGAAGAAATGGACAAAACATTAGCAGGCACATGAGAGAATGCACATAAACTGTAATACAACCATAAAAGTATGTTATTATTTATATTCTTTCCACTCTCATAAGAAGCACATGCTTTGGACTGCGTCATGTTCACTTTGAGTAGTTTTTTTTCCCTAGTAGAGAATAAAGGAGGGATTTCCTTGTTCATCTCTAGTCATTGGCATCCTCATCATTATTATCGACCAACGGTTACTGAGTGCTTATCACTGATAGCAGGGCAGGGTGTCAGACCTCGTAATATGAGGAAGCACATGGCACCTTTGCAGCAGAGAAGTTTATAGTTTAAGTGGTAAAACCACATATTCTAATAAATCCAATAATAATGAAAACTATCCTAAATATATGCTGAATGAGTACCCTAGCTACAAAAACCTATGAGAAGTCAGAGTGGAGAGAACAGAGAAGACTCTATGCATGAGGTGATCCTTCAGCTACCTCTGAAGGACAAGTAGGGAGCACCTGGTGGTCAATGGCCTGATGGTGTGACTCTTGGCCATGGACTAGGGAACAGTTAGCTGAGAAAAAGAGAGGCATTGCCAGACCCTAACAGGTATGTCTTCTTCACACTGCACTCTGGACATCTGAACTAACAAGTGATAACACCTTATCACTCTAGATTTTCCATTCCTCTGCCTTTCTTGGGGCCTGGAGACATTGATAGCTATTTTGTTAAGACATTTTGTTAAACTGTTTGTCATAATATTCATTGTAGTTATTGAAATCACCCTAGATATTTGAGATATGCACAACTTTGTGTAAGCAGAGGTTGAGGAGAAAATTAGTTTGGGGTTTTTGTAATCTTGAAAATGGCAGTCAACAAAATAAGATTCATATATCATCACAAGAATTGTTTATATCTGACTCTTATTTTGCAATGTGCCACACACCCTGTATCTCAACGTATTTGCTATTTTTCACGACGAACAACTTACTCATTTTACACTACTGGCAAACAGCACTGCTGGTATCTACTCTTCAGGCTGCAAGCTGACCATCTTGCATAGGTTCCCTGGAATATGACCCTGGAGAGGTGGTGTACCCTAACTTTGCCATTGGTTAGCTTTTGGAACTTGGTATAAGACATTTTGTTTGCATGCCTCTGTGTCCTAGTTTTGATCATGAAATAGCTGAACTAGCCTGATATGTTTCAAACCCCTTTCAGCAGTTAAACCATTTCCTCCTGCAGAATCTTCTATGGAATCACAGTTTATAAAAGCAGAGGTTTCTGATGAAGACAGAGGTGAGGCAGGGGTTAAGAAACCCACAGTCCTGCTGACAGGCCTCTTCCTGGTAGCTTTAATCATTAGAGCACTGCAGAAACCAGGCTGAGTAAGGTTGAATGAAAAGATCTTTAAAGTGAAGTAATTCGGTGGTTTGAATTCTGCACAAAAAGAATACCAGAATGGCATCAAGTCTGGTGTCCTGGCATGTCATTGAAATGGAATGCCATGTAGGTTCCACTTCTTTAACAGAAAATTCCATGTCACAGGTAAACGGCCTGGTCAATGGGGTTCTTGTCTGGGTTTGTACAATGCAGCATGATTGAATTTAAGGACAAGACCTTCAGCTCATATCATTCACTTGGAGACCACCGCTAATGTGTAGTGGGGGCAGGTCAGGAGTTTCCATGTGACTCAGATACATGAATAAATTGCTTCTTAGAAAACACCAGACATTCATGTTTGAGGAATCTCTCATTTATTTCTACTATGCATAATAAAAGCAAAAGGTCAAATGGTATATAATCACCATACTTGCCTAATATATTTTTCAAACTACTAGTGGAAAAGCCAACTTAAATCTTTTATTCATGTTGAATTTCCTATGTACGCACATACATATATATCTCATGCATCTATGTAGTGTATAACTATATAACAAAAACTTCACATAAAGATATCTATTGCATTTTTGTATACTTGCTATGCTTAAAACATTAAGAAATAAACATTTTGGTGTTGAGTTTTTAACAGTTATATTGAGAATAAGCACAGCCTGTTTATTATTGCATTTTTTGGACCATAAGATGCACCTAGGTTTTAGAGGAGGAAAATAGAAAAAAAAAACTTTGAAGCAAAAAATGTGATAAAATATTTAATAACATAAATAACATAATATTTCACCAATGTAAATGTAAACAGAACTCAACAGCATCATTAACAACCATTAGTCCTCCTAAATTTGGGGGGGGGGGAGTACGTTTTATAGTCTGAAAAATACAGTAATTAATACACTGTTGTATTTTGGTTTGAATTCCTTAAAAAAAGCCGTATGTGCCTTATTATTCTCATCTTCATTCAAAGGCCCAGGGGTTAGAATTGTTAGAGAGAGGGGTAAGCAGCCTGATTCTGATTATTTATTGTAGCTACTCTCCATGCCTGTCATTTTGATCCTTATCATGGAACACTTGCATTATGTTTGCTTTTTCTGATATCTGAACATGATGTAGTATCCTGCAAACTTGCCAGACAAGCAATAAAGAGAATACAGTAACACTTCGGTACTCGTTGGCTTCAGAACTCATCAAACACTCTACTCATCACATTTTAATAGGAAAAAAATGTTTCAGCACTTGGAACTTGCTTGGGACTCATCACACTTGCTAAAACTTGTGTAAGTCGTGACGCTGCCCCACAAAAGAAAATGCTTCATTGTTCGGTACTCGTTGGTTTCAGCACTCGTCATGAGTTCCAGATGCATTAGCGAGTACCGAGGTACCACTGTATTTTGGCTTTTATCTATTTGATGCAGGTGTACATTCTTTATTAGTTTTGGACCTGGAAGGGAGGACAGGGATGTGAATTTGTTGGTTCCCTTAAACCCCAATGGTCCATTTGGTCACCCTAACTACATAAGCTCCTGCAGGGTCATGAGCAGCACCAGTCCACAGCTCTACACCTTGGAACCTAGTAATAACTTCTGGAAGAGCTTAACTGCAATTCTATTGTATTCTCCTCATTTTCTAGCATAATAGATGGCCTCCTGCACAAATGAATGGGTTAAATGAGTGTGGCATAAAAATGATTCCAACATGGCATTGAATAAAATGCTGGGTATTGTCCACTTGCCATCCTGTTCATTCTGCACACTGCTTTGCTCTAGTAGGCTGGCCTTGATGGATGAAATTACAGGCCCCTTCGATCTCTTTGTGTTGAATTTAGTGAGTAGGAGGTGCTAGGAGGGTATGAGAGAGTGAGATTGGACTATTTTTCCCTTGGCTCCTCTATTGCAAGTCATGGACACAGCATTTATTAGAAGGCCCGATACCTCTTCCTTTTCTTGCCTCTAAGGGCCCAAAGGGCTCCCTACTGTTGCTAGATCTGGGGTACTTCACCCCCTTTCTTGATTTCTCTTAATGTGCCCATAACTGTGTGAAAACTTCCTTCATTGACCTAGGTTGAATTGCTCAGCTTTCCGGAACTGTGGTTATGGCACATACATTCATGTATCTAGTCACTGTGGACTGATTTGTGAGTGCCCGACACTGTGCTCGGCATTGGGCGTATGGAAACAAGCAAAACAGACACAGTCCCTACCTTCGAGGAACTTGTAGTTTGGTAAGAAAATTAGGCCTTAATCCAATAATCACAAAAAGAAATGGAAAGTTACAACTTTGCTAGGGATTAAAGGCTGATTCAATCACCAGGGAGCTATAGGCCATAACAAGGGCATCTGATTTCTTCTGGGAGATCATGGCATCTAAGTCTTCCTCCAGGAAATTATATTTGAGCTGTGATTTGATTGGAAGTAATTGTTTATATGCTGAAGGTAGGTGGTGGTTGGGAAAGGTCTTTAGAAAGAGGACAGCACAGGCAAGGCTCTGAGGTTAAGGAAACATTGCATGGGCAAGAACCTAAAGGAGGCCAGATGAAGGAACATGACATAGAGGGAAGGGTGTGCAGAGGAGCTGATCCTGGAGCCTTGGTCTTTGTGTTTAGAGCAATGGGAAAATGTTGGCAGTTTAAGGAGGGTGAATGTGTTATAAGATCAGGGTGGTGGTGTCCAGGGGAGCATGAATTAGAGTGGGGAGAGCTGGGCCAGAGGGTGAATCTGAAGAGAAGTGGACACACCTGAAGAATTTGTAGGCCGACGTATTGATGGGCCAGGTGAGGGGTTAGATACGGGTGGGAAGGGAGGGAGAAACTGAAGATGACTCATAGGATTCTAGCTTCAGCAACTGGACAGAGTGATTTGCTATTCTCTGAGAGAGGGAAGAAAACCTAGAGGAAGATAATTTGGCACTTCTTTGGGTGACATATCTTGGAAATATTAAGGTTAAGGAGTGTCATAGGCAGTTTGATGGATGGGTCCAGAATTGACAGAAGAGGTCTGGGCTGCAGACATGGTTTTGGGAGTCACTGACTTATTGAAAATTCAACTGGGAAACAACCCACCAGCCTAGGTGAACTTGCTCAGGGAAAAAGCCAAGGATGAGAAGGTAAAAGGCCTACAGCTGAAACTCTTGGAATCTTTGCCATTAATCACCTGGTAGATGGGATCAGCTGGCCAGGGAGAGTGGCGACATGCCAGCAGAGAGGAGAAACACCAGGGGAGGGTGGAGTCTCTGTGTTGAATGCTGCCGAGAGGCCAGGTAAGGATCAATCAACATGCAAGGGATTGTGTAATGTGGGGTTCACGTTGGTAACTTTTGAGAGCCATTTCAGGGGAGGAAATGAGGATGACAGCTGGATTGGAATGGGTGGGGAGATGTGGAAGGTGAGGAAATGCAGGCAGAGGGAAGGGGAAAGGGATCAGGAACTGTAGCAGAATGTGGAGGAGAGGTTGAGGGAAGCCCAGATCCTTTTCTAGATCTGAAGCTGTATCATTCAGAGATGAGGGGGAGGTGTGGACATGTGGGACTGCTGTGGCAGGATGGGGAGGAGGTAGAGAGAAGGACTCTGCAGGAGAGAGAAGACATAATTAAAAATGAGCATTTTCTGAGAAGGCAGGAGAGAATGAGATCCAACCTGTAGGAGGTGAGTGGGCTGAGGGACATGCATCTGGACTCTCCTTAAGACAGCAGATCACCTGGATGACTTTGAGGCACAAATGGTCCTTGCAAATCAATTGGCAGCAGGTCTCAAACATCCACCAACATTTCACGCACATTGATTATACACTTCCTAAGTACGTCATGTGTTAGCAATGGGCCTTCAAAGATGGATGTGATTGAAGTACCTCAAAGCTGGTGGGAAAGGAATGTCCAGAGATAGTGGTGACTGACCAGGCTGAGAGCTGTGACGTAATGTTTAATAGCCTGGTGTACTTCAGCGTTTAGCTTCAAGGGGTCTGCTGAGGCTCGTGGGTTCTAGGCCCTTCTTCTCTGGGACTCATCTCCTTTCTGAAATGAATTACTTAAGCTTTCTGTGCCTCAGTTTCTTTATCTACAAAATGAGGTTAATAATAGTGGTTTACCTCAGAGGAGTGTAGTGAGAAAAGTCTAGTAAAATGACTGCCTGATCAGTAAATATTATTGGGTTTCTGAACAATTGGTGATGCACAAATGCTGAATAGTTACATCTTCATCAAAGGCAAAAGCAAATTGGGTAATGGTCTAGCATTTAATCATGAAACAACAGCTTACCTTGGATAAAAACTTTCCCCCCAAGTATTAGGAATATGTTTTGAAAGGTGCATGGTAAAAAGCTCTAAGAAAAAGTCATCTAATCCTTTGGTATTACTACACTTAAATATGGTTAAACATTTTTCTGTTCCTTAAAGATATTGAGGACAGGAAGAAGAGTCTCTAATCTTCATTTATTTATTCACTTGTTAATTCATCAAATATTACTTGTAGAATTGACAGTGATTGACAATTCTTAGTTCTCTGATAGTTCTTAGGAATATGACACTGTCACTTGGCTTTTAGTTTTTATGTGAGAAATAGATTTTATTTATTTTCTTAAAACATTGTACAACTCAGAAAGAGAATATTGAGCCTTAAAATACATTTATATATCCCGTCAGTTAATTAAATTTGACAAATCCATTTAGTCAAACAAATGTTAGTAACTCAGTACTTACACATTACTAAATAATCAGAGGGAAAAATAGCTATTTTTTGAGTGCTGACTAGCCTCAAGATCTGTAGCTTTTTGCATCTAATCTCATTTAGCCCTTCTAGTAACTCTTTTAAATTGGCATCATTATCCCCATTTTACAGAAAACCAAACTGAGGCTTCAAGAGATGAAGACATTTGCAGGTTCAATTAGGAATTGAGATTGAGCTAGAGTCAATAGCGTCTCATTCCAGCATTCTTTCTCCTTCTGTTCTCTGCTGCATCTCAAAAAGTAGGAATCTGGGCCTCCTTCCCAGCCCTGCATGCAAACAAAATATTTGTGGATGTTTGTATGAATGCTCAGTAAGTATTTGTTCAAGTGAATAGATCAATGAAACAGTACTTATCAAATTGTAGTAGCATGGAATCATCCTAAGACAAAGGATAATGTATGTAAAGTTTACAAGTCTATTTATATTAAGGAATTACTATTAAATTTTGATGAGTGATAATGGTATTGTGGTTATGCTTTAAAAAAAAGAGTCCTTATCTTTTGGAGATACACTCTGCAATGTTTACAGATGAAACGACACACTGGCTGATATCCACTTCAACAATAATGAGGTGGAAGTGGGGAGTTTAGATTCAGCAAGGTCTGTCATGGATTGGTGACGAGTGATGGCACTTGATGTGTACATAGTGGTTCATTTTATTATTTTTCTCTCGTTTTTGTATACACTTAACTTTTTTCATAATAAAAAGTTAAAACGTGAATAGATTTCAGTAGAACAAAAAGAAAACAAAAAGGGAATACAAGTCCCGAGGAAGTCTACTCTAGTTTTTTCTCTTTTTTTGGAATGATAATTTTTAACTTTTTCCCAAACAAATTACAACACATATCTCTCAAATAGGGCTACTTTGGGAGAGGGCATTTTTACTCATTCACCCTTTAAACATTCACTTTCTTAATACAGACCTAAGGATCCATTTTCTTAATCTGTTTGTAAACTTGAGTCAGCCTGAGTCTTTGTACATAGGTATCTCACGTGAAGGGAGAGAATCAGTCTAGGCATTATCTGAAATTCTTTCCATTTCTAAAATCCTATAATTCTGACTAACCAGTGAAATACTGTAAGTGTGATTACTTTGCTTTTTAATCATTAGCACCCAGATTCATGGACAAAAACAGTGTAAGAATCCTGCCACACCCTGAATTCAGGAAGTAAGATCACTAAACTGAAAACTCCTTTGGAGCCGAGTACATTCCTCAGTAGTTCTCCAGAATACTAGCTGCCCCAGCAGGCTGCCAGGGCTTTTTGCTGGGTTTAACGCACAAAGAATTAATTATGTTGTAGAAGGCTCCTACTTCTGAGAGACAGAGTTAAAGTAGGATACAACTAAAATAAAAAGCCCTTCCTTCAGGACAGCAGAAAGCCAATGGGTATTGTGGATTATCCTTTGAAGACCCCCCCCCTCAGTGGTTAAATCTCAATTGAATTACTTAATCATAGCAGCCTTTTGGAAAACTCCATGTAAATGTTGAGAGTTGATACACCTCTTCTACAAGATACAATCCAATTAACGCCAAGGCTGATTTAAGGACGATGCAAGGGTATGTACTTGGTTGAGCAATCGTATTCTCATGTGAATTCATCAGCAAAAGAGACCCACCTCTTAGCTGATGTGATGTGACAAGCTGTGTCCTCAAGTGTACCTCATTTCTGCATGTATCAGCATATATATCCACCCACACAGGAGCGCCACAGGCTCGAAAACACTCATCTTGAAAATTTTAATAAATTTAAATAAAGTACTTAAAAGACTGTCATGTAGCCTTGGAGAAATTTGTATCCTGAGCTTATATTAGTAGAATCAAGATATTTCTGTACTTCAAATCTATTTTGGGGAATGGGATTTACTGTTACTGAAATCTACCATATATACAGCATTAAAATAATATGAGATATAATGTTTACAGAGCAGAACTTTTCCAGTCTAGTTTCTTTTCTCAGGCACTGGCTGTAATGATGACCTTTAGGGTCCCTGCAAATTAGAAATAAAAGAAGATGCTTTCCTAAACCTCTAGAAGCCTTTGCTGAATGAATTTTCTACTTTCACACAGTACTCTTCATAGTTGAAATTTCTTGGCTCCAAGGAATGACTTTAATTGGCTCTTTTAAAAAATTATTGGATTATTGGGGTACATTGGTTAATAAATCTGGGTTTTTCTAAGTCCCCTGCCTTCTGGCCAGTAAGAGTGGGACCACAGGTAAGAGGGACCCCATTCTGATTAAAGAGAAAAGGTGGACTAAGTAAACGAAGCCTTGCAGTTTTCCAATTGTACTCATGTCATTCCTCTAGTTTAATTAGAAGGAGAAATGTTACATAGCCAGGGTAATTTCAGGGTCTCCTTAATTTCAACTTACTGTAAATATATCAGGAAGCGAAAGCTGAAGACCAGAAGAGTAGAGCATAAAAGCAGTTGAAGGTGAGAAAGAAAGAGAGGCATGTAGGTGAGTGGGAAGGAGGAAGTAGTAACCAATGTAGGTAGTGAAGAGAAAGGAGTCTATTTTTAGAGAGAGGATAGAGATGGTAGCTCTGGGCAACTAGTGTTGGCCATGTTTTGCCACATAGAGAACACCAGTGTGGTGGGCAGTCATATATGAGGAGAAAAATGAGAAGATCCTGTGATGTCAGGCCATGGAGTGGAGGATCGAAACTGCTAGAAACCCTCAGTTCTGCACGTGGATTGTATTAAAAATACCATTACTATTCATCATTAAATTCTTATGTCAACAGTGTTCATCTTTTGGTACTATCATTCTTGGGGGTATTTATGAGACTACCATAAAAGATACCCATTAAAGGGTCAGCACAACCCTAATAAAATAACCAATAATAGGACTATAGAAAAAAACGTGGCGGGGTGAGGGAAAGCAATAATCTTAAGGACTAGCTTGGATTTGTATGAAGGTAATAAAGGGCAAACTTCAGACCCAACCCCCTTTGCAGCAGTCGGTATTTGACTGATAGAGGTGTTTCTCTCTCTTCATCTGTATAACCTATATCCATGTTTACATGTGCACTACATTACTTGTAATATAAATTTAATTATTTACAACCTATAGTTATAAGATCTAAGTTACTTTCTGATCTTAATGTATATACATTATTTCTATTTGTCTCATTGAGAAATGAAATTAAAATTGTCCCACAGTCTTCCCATTTTAAGCTTTTAATACTCTTCTTTGGAGGCTTATTAACTCTAACATGATTCAATAATTTAGTTATAGCAACTGCTTAGTAATCAAGTGAATGTAAATTGAAACAAAAATGTGATTGCATTGAACCACTACAAAACTAGTGAAGCTTAAAAAAATAATAACCCTTTGTTGTCAACAGCACAGGAAATCGAGCACTTTCATTTGCTGCTGGTGGGAATGTAAATTTCATGCACCTTTGAATGCACCTAAAGCAGTTTGGCACTGAGTCTCAAGTCTTAAAAATGTTCACAAACACAAACCTAGCAATTCTGCTTCTAAGAGCATATCTTTAGGAAACTGAGATGGTGTAAGAGTAAGTGCACAAAATACACATTTATAACTGTGAAGCCCTAGAAACGATCCAGATGTCTAACAAAGGACACTGGTGAAATGAATCCTGGTGCATCCATATGATAGATGACTGTGCAGCTAGTGGAATTAACTTCATGGGAGGGTCTCACCAAATAGAAAAAAGATTTATGATATGCTTCTGAGTGAATACAGCAGATTACAGTACACTATTTACTGTATAATTATAATTTTATACCAAAAAATTTACAGAAAAATGAAAAATATGAACTACTTCTGGTTAGGGGATTCAAGCAATATTGAAACAATTTTTCTTTTCTCCCTCCTTTTTTGTTTTTCCTCTATTTTCCAAAGTTTCTCTAATTAAATTTGAAAATTATAAAAGTTTACCTGAAATAGAATTTTTTGCTATTTTATAAACATTGATTATGTGAAGTATTCAAAATTCAATGAACACCTGTGATGTGTATTAACAGAAAGTAAGTTCCTGTGCTTGGACATGACGACCCAGGTCTGAGGGCAGGAACTCTGCCCCAGCAGGCTCTCCCTGTACCTCAGGCTGTGTCAGCAGCTCTAGGCCAAGTGGCCTGTGTGTGCCCCTGGGCACATGAAGATTCTTCACAGTTTCACATAGACAACCCAATTTCTTCCCACCTACAGCTAGCTGGCTATCTATGCATTTCTATGTTTATATGTGTTTAAATTCACACTCATGCCTGGAGACTGGTACAAATTAATGGAGATATTAATTTATGTTTCTTCTTTTCCAACCCTGTCTCTTCCCCCATTCCAGCTGATTGCAGACCCCAGATCTCCTTGCTTCAGGGGAGGGCTCTGGCAACGTGGAAGCAGAAGGGCCATCGTAGTGGCTCTGCAGTACTCTGGTTGCTCTAGGTTGTGAATTTTGCCCAGCACACCTGATCAAAGGTTCAGCCAGAGAAGGGGCCCTGCTTTCACATTTCAGCCAACTCTAGCCTCATCGCAGCAGCTCCTCTAGCCCCTCCAACCACAGTGAAGAGCACCATGTGCAGGGGCAAACCCTTTGTAAAGTATATGAGTGTCTAAGCACTGTGCTGTACACCTGAAACTAATACAAAATAGTATTGAATGTCAACTGTAATTGAAAATGAAAATAAATGATTAAGATGCTAAAAAAGGAAGCAGGCCTTACTGTTAGTGTAATTGTAAATATATTTATACAGTTATAAATACAGTTACTAATATTACTACATATAGATGTTGTATACATGATACTTGAATGTTTTACAGCTTATACAGTGCCTTTCCAGAGGTGATCATATTTTGCCCTTAGATGACCAAAAGGTAGTATCTCCATCTTAAGGGAACGAAAAAAGAGGCTGGAAAATTTTGATAGATCTGCTTAAAGTCTCTGAGCTGGTCAGCTAGGTTCCTGACTTCTGCACCCTCTGGCTGTTTCTGTGTTGCCTAGTTTGGTTTGCTTTATAAAGTTGTGTTGGGGAACATTATTCAGCCCAAGAGATATCCGAGTTGCCATATATCACATCATATGGTACTGTAGGGTATCATAATTGATCCTTTTTTCAGATAGGATGTATAATAGGACAGTTCTTGTTTCTGATTAAAGTTAGTTATAGAATAATCAATTACTCTGCAAATTTCACTGTTCAGTGCATCTATTCTTCTTTATTTTTAAGCCTTTGTTCTTTGAATTTATAGAAGTCCTGAAAGGTATCGCCTTTGTCAGCTTAATGGAAATGAAGAAATACCCAGGCTCCACCTTTGCCAAAGTTAGAATTTAAAATGGAACTAAGTGTGACAGATAGCAGGTGGGGTCAGAGGGATAGAATATCAAGGACAAGTTTAAAGTCAGGGAAAAAGGCAGAATGTCCTGTCATCAGCTACACTTCCACACCTCAGGATTTTCTGTCAGAAATAAAACCCAAATTTTCATGTGCACTGGAATCTCCTGGAGGGCTTGTTAAACTCCCTGTCCCTTTCCCACTCACACACCCTGTCCCCACCCTGCTCCAGGATTACTGATGCCGCTGGGTTCAGAGTGGAATCTGAAAATGTGCTTTTCTAATAAGTTCCCAGATAATAGCAGATGACTCAGGTGATGCTGCTGCTCTCAGGACCACGCTTGGCAGCCAGTGTTGTAAGGGATTCAGGAGCTATTTCTCTTACATAGGAAGAGTGTTAGGCACTTATGAATACGAAGATGAGTAAGTGATGTGGAAGGATGGCGGGCTATGCACAAATGATCATGGAACAATGTGGTAAGGGCTGTAGTACACACGTCTGCTCAGAGTAGTTTGTAATTAATATTGACTTGGGGAGGCTAAGACTACAGAAATAATATTTGAGTTGCATTTTAAAGACAAGTAGGGGACTCACCATGTGGGAAAGGGATTTCCATGAGCAGGAAACAGGACAAGGAAAGCACTGAACTTGAAAATCCACAGTCTGTTCAGTATTAGATACCTACAGATTGTTTAATATTTCCTTTGTTCTTGTCGAATATTTTCAACAACCAAATTTACCAAAACTGTTAATCTGCTTCTTTCTTCACACAACATTGTTACCTGTTTTCACTGTATTTTAATCTTAACTTGTTCTTCCTGGAAGGCAGAAGAAAAGTTGTGAACATAAATGGGCCTGATCTCAAATATGGAATGATTAATTATAATTTAATATGTGTTACACATTCCTTATGAAACTAGCATATATCTAAATATTGCCCAAGTAACAGAGTGAAAAATTCAATGAATGCTATCACTTGACACCATACAACTGGAAAAAGAGTCTATAATTTTAAACATTCTCTTTTCTAGATTAATTTAGTAAAAAAATGAGACAAAAATAGTGCCATTAAAAATTTTTTGCAACTTCCAAAACAGGTTGCAAACCTGAGGTTTTGAGAATAAATGCTGCTTATAGGTAAAATAAACTATTGTGATATGAACTCTGAAGCAATACCCAGAAGTAAATATTCTTTATGCAACCTATTTCTGTTGCTTTCTATAAATATCGTATTACTACTTTAGTTTAATTTATAATAATAATTAAATATGCAGTAACCCATCTCTTAAATATTCCAAGTTACGAACCTGATTAAAAATACTGATTTTAGTTGGTTTCTTGTTTAGTCAACTGATAGAAAGATATGATGGCTTTCCGAGGAACAGCACCAGGTGGGAGTTGGAGATTTTGGCAGGATGCTGCTCGGAAAGGGCTAGCATGGCTGCCAAGAAAACCCAGTATGAGTAATTCAATACATGCTCCCTGACTAATGAGGTTATGTACAAATTTTAAAATGTTGGATTTAAGGGCTGTATACTTTGTCCTGACTACTCTAAGAAACTCACTCATGGGACACTTCCACAAGTCAATTATATTTGATTTTATAATTCCAAAATGGCATTTAAAAAGTTTGGTATTGTCATCTGTGAAAATAATTAGGTAACTTTACCTTGTTAAAAGAGTGTAGGCTACCTGATATTTAAGCTCCATTTCAATTCTAAGATTTTTATAATTTTATAAATAATAAGTCATTTTGAATTTAAAGATTTATTCATTAAAAAGAAAACAACCCAAGAATGGTTTTTAGAAGGCAATGAACTCCTGTGGGCAAGAGCTAAATGTTTTGTGTTATATAGACCATTCTGTTAAATACCATGGAGGACACATAATAGGAAATATTTAATGTTTGGTTGACAGATACAGGGCTTAATTTTTCTTCATAGCTTTCTTAAGATGTTGATGTTTGGGATGACTTTAAGAATAAGCCTGTCAGAGACATTCCTCCATGAACAAGCAAGGGAATCCCTCATTCAGATAATTTGGAAAGTAAACTGTTTTTCCACCTTATATCTAGATAGTTAAGGCCCTAAAATTATTTTCTTTCTGAACTCTTTTTTAGAATTGCTTCAATAAGCCAGAGCTATAAGTTATAGCAAAGCTTCCTTTCAGCAGTGATTGAAGTGCCACACTTATGTCTGTTATGACATATAATGAGTAAGTGAAAGGGAGGTCTCTCTATGGACTTTGCACATGACTTTTGTCTTTTTTTAGATTCAGTTCCACGTTTTCACTTGCGTCCCTACTGATAGTTTAAAGAGTTTTGCTAATTTTTGTCTCTGAAAATGCATCAGTGAGCTTTTAGAAATAGGAGACAGAACTCTCAGCGTTTTGAGATTTGAGGCAAAGGGAAAAATTTGTGCTGTCCTGATTGGCTTGGTCAGGTATTATCCCATCTTCTTTGCTAATATTATGGAGCCAAAAGTCATCTCTTCATAAGCCTTTTATGGCACCATCCATCAGTGACATCAATAACATGAGATATCTATGATGTTCCATAAAGTTCCTAGAGTAGCAAGGGATAGTTGGCTGGATACAATAAGTTATTTTTGCTTACATGCTGATCTTTGGCCAAGATTAATTGTAATCAACCTCTAAGGGTTTATCTTCCCACTGTAAATGTGACACAGGCATCCAATCAAGTAAGCACACAGGATGATAGCCTGTGGGTGTTATGATGAGATGCAGAGCACACTCATCAATATGGTGAACACAAAAGGAAAGAGAAAAGAAGGCAAAAAGATACAAAGCAGGAAAAGAAGAGGAAGAAGAAGACTAAGAAGAAGGGGAAGAAAAGGATTTAACTGAATTTTCTCCCATATTCCCAAGATAGAACACTTTTTTTTTTTTTTTTTTTTTTTTTTTTTTTTTTTTTTTTTAGAAAACCACCTTTAATAACAAGGATCACATTGTCCTGAAAATATAAACAGGGCTTATTATCTGACTGTACTTTCTTTTTACCTGCAGATAAACAAAGTAGTTACCAACAAATTTCTACTACCAACTATTGTACCCAGTATGTTGAAAGTGTTGGTCATCTAATGAAATATGTTTATTAAACAGTTATATGTAATGAACAATAATTCACTTTACATGAAATTCAAGATGCAGAAGTACTGTTTTTTCCTAAATTCCATTCAGAACAAACTATCTGAAATGATTTCAAATGGCATAATTATTCTAGAGCTCTGTGCACTCACCAGAAAACACTGATAGACCATTCCTTTAATAAAATGAAGTCCACAAATCTATGAAGAAGCACAGGCAGAAATTATTTCTCTGATAATTAAAACAAAATGACAATTACAACCAACTGGTTAGAGCTTACTAATTGCCCATAGTTTGTTTATAAAACAATCAACTGTCTCTTTATACATTTAAAGATACTTGTAGGGTATACTATTGCACAAGCTTTCTGGGTAGATCATTACCTTAGTGTAATATTTTTGCTGTTGTGGTAATGAATGGGCAGATGCAGACTGTGTTTTAGTTGGATTGTTTGAAATCCCTAAACCAGACCTGAGTGGTACATAATCCTATAGACATTTGAGAACATGGTTTAAATTCACAAAGATAAAATTTTGTTCCTTGTATTTCCTGTTCACATAACTATTTTCTGGTCTTCCAAATACCCTGAACTAAGAGAACTGGTTAACTCCCTCGTTAAGCATGGTGTGCAACAGGAGGCTATGTCACAAGCCATTTGCAATGGCCAAGTCTGTATGAAGTACGCTAATATTATTTGAAATTAGATGTCAGTGTTGTCACTTATACTGTTATGATTAAAAAGAACATTGATCACCATGGTCAAGTACCAATAGTCACACACTTTGTAAGACCCTGGAAAAAATAATTCTACTTTCAATATAAAAGTCAACTGTCCTAGAAAACTTTGGCATTTTTATCGGATGTATTCAGAGACAAACGCTTCCACTTTAATAATTCAAATCCATGAAAGTATTTTATGCATTACATACTGTAGATTTACTGTAGCCCAAATACCTCCAGGTGAGGGCTAGTACAAGGAATATCTATCTTGGCCTTTGTGTACTTACTTAACACTTTGGACATAGTAAGTTCTCAGTCGTTGTTCATTTGTTGTGATTTCATCTGCTGCATTAGTAAGATTCCTATGTAGGTTTACTACTCAGTAAACTGATCAGACATAAAATCAAGAGGAAAGTAAATAGACTTGGCTGGTGTGGCTCAGTTGGTTGGAGCATCATCACATAAACCAAAGGGTTGTGGGTTCAATCCCCACTCAGGGCATGTACCTAGGTTGTGGGTTCCATCCACAGTTGGGGCATATATGGGGGTGACTGAACAATGTTTCTCCCTCACATCAATGTTCCTCTCTCTTTCCTTTCCTCTCTTTCTAAAAAGCAATGAAAAAATGTCCTCAGGTGAGGATTAAAAAAAAGAAGAAGAAAGAAAATAGGCTGAAAAAATTTCAGAGTATGTGGAACATTACTGAAAAACTTAACTGGAATGCATATATCTGTGGTTCTCAAACTTTTTAGTATCAGGTCTCCTTGACCCTCTTAAAAATTACAAAGGACCCCAAAGTGTTTTTGTTTGTGGGTCATAGCTGTGATATTTATTCTATTACAAGCTTAAAATAGGACATTGAAAATATTTATTTTTAAATTATTTAAGAATAACCACAATGAACCTATTACATGTTAACAAACCATATGTTTTTTAACAATAACAATATTTTCTAAGACAGAACAAAGTTAGTAAGAAGCATGGTCTTATTTTACTTTTTTAGACATCTCTTTAAAGAAAATAGTGAAATTCTTATGTCTACTACTTTTTTACACACCTCTTTAAAAAATAGTCAGATTCTCATGTCTTTAAAGAAAATGGGGGAATTCTCATGGATGCTTCTGAATTTAGTCTGTGTGACCCCCCTACCTGGGAAGCCTCTGAAAGCATCCCGGACTCCCCAGATCCATCCGACTTACCTTGAGAACTGCTGGCCTATGTAACAGCAGAATGACAATGACGAACACTGTGGAGAAACCATTCAAAATTTGATCTACGGGTCCACAAAGTTGTTACTTCCTTCATAGGAAAATGGAATTTTGTACAATTACATCATTAGGATTCTCCTGGATAGCTCATGGAAGGTTTTTCTTTACCTATAGTTGTATTCATAAAACTTAGGTTAATTTTGTCAACCATTTGTCCTCCAGCTAAAGAAACCAAATGATCCTTAGAAGGTATTACTGTCTGTACTTATCATTGTGTTAATATCCCTCTGCAATCTCCAGAAATGTTTGTTGGTCTGTCACTTAAAAAAATGACACAACCATGTTGGCCTCCTAGTGTTTTCCTTTTCACTCAGGCTGACACCTCTGCCCTGATGAAATAGTCCAGATTTGTTTCATTCTTCATCTGGATATAGTGATAGATCCTGATGGATCTGGTTACATGGGATCAGCAGAGTGAAATCCTGGACACAACTCTCTGGTTTACAGACTGTTTCATGAAGATACTTTTCAGACTCCTGCTATTGTCTTGAGATGGAAACATCAGAAAATGCCAGTTGTGCTTGTGGATTAAAAGTCTTAGGGTTTACCATAGATTGCATAGGTTGCAAATCTTATAATCACTTTGTCAACTTTTACTAATGCAAATTATTTTCTTTAATTTGCCTACTTCTCAGCTTTTGACAATGCAAAAGACTGGAGAATATACATAAGATGGTTTTCACAGTATTGGAAATTCTAAAGGGTTTGGGAAACTAAAAGCATAAAAGAAAGAGAATAGGAATGTTTTTCTGCATATATCACATTTTCTAATCTAATTTCTTTAACCAATAGCATTATGAACAAAGCCCAATTTTGAATGACTGACATAAGCAGTAACAATCTGTCTTTTGAGTTTATAGATTTTAACGTTAGGTACTCAGTATATAGTAGCTGAACACATGAATAGACACATTAATAAACTAATTACCTATAAATTGGGATTTCCTTATTCTGCAGAGCTCACAAAGGTAGAAATGCAACTGGTCTATAACTTACATCATTCACCAAGGAGATGTTTGTATTTCATCCATCATTTTAAAATCACAAGATATTTAGTGGTGATTCTATAGAGAGTTATTTCTGTCTCTGAATATTTCACAGTAGCAGTTTCTTTGGCTTTCATTTAACAAACATTATTTGGTCAGACTTCTACCAAGCATCTCTCATGCCTTTCATGTGCCAGGTGTGCTCTGGACCTAGGGATGTAAAGATAAAGTCCAGTGCCTGTTCTCTAGGCTCATGGTTTAGTGGGAGAGACTGACAATGAGAGAAGGAGTCTAAGAGAGGCAGGCATAGAGCACTCTGGGAAAGTAGAGGACAGTACACTTGTTTTTCCTAGAAGGTCAAGGAAGACTTTCTAGAGGGGGAAATGTGGTAAGTGAAACTTGATTGAGAGGAATTAGGCAGGCAATATGGATATATCTGTTAAAGTTAACCAAAGGCTTAGAGTAAAGAAATATATTTGGAACATCAATCAACTCATTTGATTGTAAGTGACAGAAACTCAACATTACTTAGTTCAAGGAAAAAGAGTGCTGGTTCACATAAAGAAAAGTTTGGTTTCAGGAACAACTTTATTCAGCGATTCATGTAAAATAAAGTCATCAGCTCGTTCTTTCTTTTTCCTTTAGGCTCTGCTTGTAAGTCCAAGTTGCCCTTATTCTCATCTACTATAGGTACGTTTTCTGCTGATAATAGAGAAGATAACCACCAACAGTCTTCAATTCACATTTATCTACCTATTGACCCAAGAAGATCAGTTCCAATAATCTCAGTGATAGCCTCCTACTGTCATTGGTGGGATCTTGTGGTGGGAGCCCTGAACACTTGATTAGTAGCTTGACTAAAGTGAAACTACAGTGGAGGAGAAGCTGAAGTTCCCTGAAGAAACGGTGGGAGTACCCTGCGGTAGAGGAGGCTAAGTGGCTGAACACACAGAAAGAGGAATTGTCCAAAGCACCAGACATGCTTGACAGGGCTCTTTCTTAGTGTTAGGACTGATTTTCCCCAGAATTCATTTAGGCATTTTCCTAAATAGTTTTATGCTTTTCCAGAGTTTTAAGAGGCTTTTATCTTATTTCAGGAAGTATACAGCCTTTTCACAAAGGTAATAACTAAGGGCTCTGTTCAGAAGTTGTACAAATCATGGCTAGCCCTCCCTAACCCTTAAACATTTTCATGCAGCTCAGATTTAGTCAAGCAAACATCAGAGGAAATAAAATCCTAGCAGGGCAGAATATATGAAGGGGAGAGAGAGTGGTTCTGTGTCTTTCCCTTGGTGGTGTTGGCAAGAAGGGTCATTATGGATCTTTGGTAACTGAATGTTGGAATCACTTCTCTCATCAGTAACTATATTGTCTCTCACAAAACTCAGCATGTAGGCCATTACCCAAGTGGTGGGAATGTTCAGAGAGAGAGAGAGAGACCAAGGAGAAGACTGGGCTGGGTACCCAGGCTCCAACTAAAAGAAGAAGTTAACATAGCTGAAAATGTAATGAGCTGGAGACTAATGTATCTTATGGAATCCTTGTCAGAGAGAATACATACTGGTTAGAAGCTGACTGAGGCAAGGGCAAGAGTTAGGTGGTGGCTGAACTGTCATCAGAAGGTGGGTCTGGTTAACTGTGCAGCTTTACATTTGCTGAATGGGCATGTGAGTTTGGAGGCAGAAGATTTCACAGTGCTTAACCCCTCACCTAAATAAAGACTGAACAAATGTTTACAGAATATTGGTTTGGGACACCAGATCATTAATCTTTCTAAGTGCTCGCTTGGTTTATGCAAACCATGTGCTGTTCTGGTCCAGGGCAACTTCCTGTTTTGGTGCCATTTGTAAAATTTTCAGTACCAGGGCTGCTTATGGAACCCTTGTTTGCTGGGCGTTCATTCTCATGGTAAATTCTGGGAGACAAATCGAGTCTACCATTATCAGGCATTTTCACTAAAAGTTACTGACAATGTTTTTTAACTGTGACTTTAGAAAACAACAAAAGTAATTACCTGCAAATAATAAAAACAATGCAGGGTTTCAACTGTTAATTTAGGCATATAAACACAACTAATTACATGTGACTTCAGCAAGCATAATCTTGTTTAACTGCTGATCCTTTCTCTCTAGAGAGGCACCTCTCATTGGTGGCTGGTCAGAATCAGTGTTTCTGAGTTTCCAAAGTCTCTTTGGATTGGTATTGCTCCCTTCTTGGGTGCTGCTTGGTCCTTGTTCCTTGTTTTCAAGTGTCATATCTTCTCCAACTTACCATGAATTAATACTCTTTGGTAGAATAAAGATTTGCCACCCTTTTCAAAAAGAGTCATCTGTTAATTGCTACTTCTGTGGTTTTCTTTGTACTCCACAGGTCTGGAGGTTGCATGACGCTATGTATTTGACTAAAATTTTCTGGAACTTGTTTCTTGTTTTGAATTCTGGTGTTGTTTCTAAGGCTGTATTTTCTTTTTGGTGACTTATGCTAATGGCTGCTCCTTAGGTGTTCTGAAACTTCTAAGAGAGTGGGTTTTTTTTTTAAATTGAATTTATTGGGATGATATTGGTTAATGAAATTATAGAGGTTTCAGGTGCACAATTCTACAACATGCAACATCTGTACACTGTATGGTATGCCCACTACCCCAAGTCAAGTCTCCGTCAATCACCATTAATTCCCCCTATACCATGCTCCACCCCACCTCTTTCTCCCCCCACCCCAAAATCACCACACTATTCTCCGTGTCCATGAGATTTTTTTCTTTTTTCCTTTTTTTTTCTCAATACCTCCAACCTTCCCAGCAGCCCAACCACCTACACCTGACAGCTGTCAGCCTGCTCTCTTATCTATGAGTCTGTTTCCATTTTGCTTGTTAGTGCATTTTGTTCAATAGATTTCACATAGGAGTGAACTCATGTTGTACTTGTCTTTCTCTGACTGGCTTATTTCACTTAGCATAATGTTATCCAAGTCCATCCATACTGTTCCAAAGGGTAAGATTTCTTTCTTTCTTTTTTTTTTTTAAAGATTTTATTTATTTATTTTTAGAGAGGGAAGGGAGGGAGGGAGGGAGAGAGAGAGAGAGAGAGAGAGAGAGAGAGAGAGAGAGAGAGAGAGAGAGAGAGAGAGAGAGAGAAACATCAATGTGCAGTTGCTGGGGGTTATGGCCTGCAACCCAGGAATGTACCCTGGCTGGGAATCGAACCTGGGACACTTTGGTTCCCAGCCCACGCTCAATCCACTGAGCTACGCCTGCCAGGGCTAGATTTCTTTCTTTTTTATGGCTGAACAGTATTCCATTGTATAAATGTACCACAGCTATTTTATCCATTCTTTTACTGATGGACACTTAAGCTGCTTCCATATCTTCACTATTGTAAATAATACTGCAATGAACAAAGAGGTGCGTGTATTCTTTCAAATTAGTGTTTCAGGTTTCTTTGCATGAATCCTCAAAAGTGGAATCACTGGGTCATAAGGCAGTGCCATTTTTAATTTTTTGAGGTAACTCTGTACTGCTTTCTGCAGTGGTTGCACAAATCTGCATTCTCATGAAGAGTGTGTGAGGATTCCCCTTTCTCCTCATCTTTGCCATCACTTATTTTTTGTTGATTTATTGAGGATAGCCATTTGGACTGGTGTGAGGTGATACCTTGTTGTGGTTTTAATTTGCATTTATCTTTCCTTTGACTCACTCTGGGCTTTGTTTATTTTTCTTTTCCAAGTTCCTAAAAGTGGAAAGTTAGATGTTTATTGATTTGTAGATATTGTACCAACTTTGCATACCTGGAATAAATCTCACTTGATCATGGTGTATGCTGTTGTAAATATATGGCTGGATCTCATTTGCTAATATTTTGTTGAAGATTTTAGCATCTATGTTCATTAGAGATATTGGCCTATAATTTTCTTTCTTTGTAGTGTCTTTATCTGGTTCTGGATTAGGATAATGCTGGCCTTATAAAGTCAGCTTGGGAGTCTTGAATTTTTGGAATAGTTTAGAAAGGGTAGGTGTTCATTCTTTGAATGTTTGGTAAAATTTACCTGTGAAACCATCTGATCCAGGACTTTTGTTTGTTGGAAATTTTTTTGATTACTGCTTCAGTTTCACTAGTTGTAACCTATTCAGATTCTCTGATTCTTCCTGTTCCAATTTTGGAAGACTGTATGTTTCTAAGAATTTACCCATTTAAGATTGTCAAAATTGGTGTCATATAGTTGTTTATAAAGTTTTCTTATAATTCTTTATATTTTCTTGGTGTTAGTTGTTACTTGTTTTCTTTCATATCTGATTTTATTTATGTGAGTCCTCTCTTTTTTTTTCTTGATGAGTGTGGTTAAAGGTTTGTCAATCTTGTTAATATTTTCAAAGAACCAGCTGTTGGTTTCATTGATATTTTGTATTGTTTTTTAAGACTTTATTTTATTTATTTCCACTCTGATCTTTGTTATTTTTTTTCCTTCTACTCCCTTTGGGCTTTATTTATTTTTTCTTTTT
The DNA here is from genome assembly GCF_004126475.2 of Phyllostomus discolor. Lineage (NCBI taxonomy): Eukaryota > Metazoa > Chordata > Mammalia > Chiroptera > Phyllostomidae > Phyllostomus > Phyllostomus discolor. Next base: position 70,547,794 of record NC_040903.2, read on the forward strand.
CAACTTCCTTTAAATAAAAAATTAGATTGTTTATTTGAGATTGTTTTTGTTTTTTGAGATAGGCTTGTAATACTGTGAATTTCCCTCTTAAGACTGCTTTCACTGTGTTACATAGATTTTGGGTTGTGTTCTCATTTTCATTTGTTTCAAGGTATCTTTTGATTTTTTCTTTGATCTCATTGTTAACCCATTCATTGCTTAGTAATATGTCATTTCATTTCTATGTCTTTGCGTGGTTTTCAGTTTTTTTCTTGTGATAGAAAAGATGCTTGATATGATTTCAATTTTCTTAAATTAATTGAGATTTGTTTTGTGTCCTAATGTGTGTTCTATCTTAAAAAATGTTTCATGTGCTCTTGAAAAGAATGTATATTCTGCTGCTTTGGGGTGAAATTCTCTGAAGATATCAATTAAATCCACCTGATCTAGTGTGTCATTTAGGCTGCTGTTTTCTTGTTGATTTTCTGCCTGGAAGATCTTTCCACTGATGTCAAGGGGTATTAAAATCTCCTTCAATGGTTCTGGCTGGTATGGCTCAGTTGACTGAAGAATCATCCTGTGGACCGAAAGGCTGCAGATTCAATTCCTGGTCAGGGCATATACCCAGGTTGTGGGTTGATCCCTGATCGAGGTGTGTATGAGACAGCAACCAGTCAATATTTCTCTTTTATATTGATGTCTATTTTTGTCTTTCCCTCCCTTCTTCTCTCTCTAAATGCAATGCAAAAATGTCCTTGGATGAGGATAAAAAAGGGACAAAATTCCCTTACTATGACTGTATCAGTCAATCTCTGTTTTTGTCCATCAATATTTGTTTTACATATTTAGGTGTTCTTATGTTGGGTGCATTAATGTTTACAAGGGTTATATCCTTTTGTTGGATTGCTCCCTTTATCATTATGTAGTATTCTTCTTTGCCTCTTACTATAAGTAAAGTCTTACACTAAGTCTATTTTTCAGACATAAGTATTGTTACCCAACCTTTTTTTCCCCATTTGCCTAAAATATTGTTTCCCATCCCTCTATTTGTAGTCTGTGTGTATCTTTTATTCTGAGGTGTGTCTCTTGTAGACAACATATAGATGTGTCTTGTTTTCTTATCCATGTAGCTATCCTATGTCTTGATTGGAGCATTTAAGCCATTTATGCTTAAAGTGATTATTGATAGGTACATATTCATTGCCATATATTCTTTTAACTATGTTTCTCTGTTCTTCTTCTTCTTCTCCACTACCCCCTCCTTTTTTCTTCTTATTCATTTTCTTTTCCTTTTTCTTCATAAAGCAGACCCTGAAACATTTCTTGTAGTAATGGTTTGGTGGTAATAAACTAGCTTTTTCTTGTCTGAGAATCTCTAAATATACTTAATTTTTAAATGATAGCCTTGATGGGTAAAATAGTCTTGGTTGTAGGTCTTTGCTTTTCATCACTTTGAATATTTTATGCCAATCCATTTTTACCTGAAATTTTTCTGTTGAGAAATCAGCTGACAGTCTTATAGGAGCTCTCTCTTAGAGCCTTTAAAATTCTCACTTTGTCTTTAACCTTTGCCATTTTAATTATAATGTGTCTTGGTGTGGACCTCTTTGGGTTCATTTTGTTTGGGACTCTGTGCTTCTTGAACCGGCATGTCTTTTTCCTTCACAAAGTTAGGAAAGTTTTTGGTCATTATTTTTTCAAACATGTTCTTGATCCCTCGCTCTTTCTCTTTGGTTTCTGGTACCCTTATGATGTGGATGTTGTTATGCTTCATGTTGTCCCAAAGGTCCCTTAAACTGTCCTCATTTTGTTAAAGTTCTTTTTTTTCTGCTTCTATTGGGTGTTTTCTCCTACCTTGTTTTTAAACCCACCAATTTGATTCTCTGCTTCATCCAACCTATTGTTTATTCTTTTCAGTGTATTCTTTATTTCAGATACTGTATTTTTTCATTTTGAGTGGTCTCTTTTTTTTGTAGTTCCTATGTCCTTTTTTCTTGCTGTTGAACATCCTTATAGCAATTACTTTGAACTTTATATATGATAAATTGCTTGCCTCCCTTTCATTTAGTTGTTTTTTTTTTTCTGGAGATTTCTCTTATTCTTTCATTTGGGGCTTGTTTCTTTGTCTCCTCATTTTGGTTGCCTCTTTATATTTGTTTCTAAGTGTTATGAAGATTATCTATGACTCCCAGCCTTTGTTGGGTGGACTTATATAGTAGGTGTCCTGTGGGTTCCAGTGGTGTGGTCTTCTTGATCAAATGAGCTGGGTGCTTGAGGAATGTCCCTTGTGTGTGTTATGTGGGCCTTATTTTTGTAATTGAGCCCTGATTACTGTTGGCCTATTAGTGTGTGGTATCAACCCTCAGGCTGTCTTATTGTGAGGCTCAATGCCAATCACAGTGTGTGAGCTGCTGTGCAGATGCTGACCACATGAAGCAGGGTTTGTCTCAGCAGGGTTTGGTGCCTGCTGAGACTTCCCTTTGGATATACTACTTCTGAAGCTTATTGGATCCTGCTCTGATGTTGTCTGAAGCTAACCACTAGATTTGTTTATTCTGGGCCTCTTGGGAGGGACTCTGGTTGAGACCAGTGTAAGACACTGCCTGTGACTGGCCCTCTGCAACCTGTTTGTAGCTACAAGCAGTCCATAGATTTTGGCTGCCTCTGCTGAGCTTGGGTACACACAAGAAGGACCAAACTGTGTACCAAGATCAGCTTTTACCAGCACTGGGCCTGGGGGCTGGTCATCAAAAGTCCCAAGGTACCCAGATATCTGCCCCCACCCACCTCCACTTACCAGCTGACTATTAAGTTCAGTCACTGAAAGAGCCTCCAAGACAGTGGCTTTTTAAACATTCTTGACCACAACCCACAGAATGAAAATTTTTTTTTTATAATTAGTACAAACAGATATAACCTATACAGAATATAATAACCTTAGAACAATGTAATCTTTATTGCAAATGATGTGGAATATTCTATTCTATTCTATTCTATTCTATTCTATTCCATCCCCTTTCTAAGGACACATCTCATAAATCTTCAAGATGACTGACTGACTGGATGATGCCATTTCCTCTTGGTAGGTGGACAGTATCTGTGGCCTTCAGTGATTCCTTTCTAATTACCAGACTGGAAGGAATGTTTTACATTTTTTGGGAAAAGATGGTTAAATTAGTTAGAGATGTTATTTGGAAAATAATATTTACAGAAACAGGACTTAAATAGGTTCTTTCTCTTTAGTCTTTTCCAGATTGTTTTACTCACCACTGAACTCATAGATGATGTCTTATAGTCAAGTGCTATTTTTAATGTTATTCTTATTATAATTGGAACATCTCATTATTATTCAAATATAGTTGTATCAGTTGGTTACACAAACATTATAGTCAACAAACATTTATTTCAAGTGGTTAGTCAATAAATAGTTCTCAATCCTAGTTGCCTGTATCAGAACTGTAAAAGTGATAGCTTCTTGAAAGTTTGTATGCTTTTCTTCTTCAGCTTTTTCAAACTTGCCAAGGTAAATATTATCTGTTATTTGGGTTTCAATACATCTAAGGTGATTAGAGAAAGTCTCCAGATCCTCCTGTGGCAGTGACTGCAAATGCCCACACAAAGTGCATCTCCCTTTTCCTTAGTAAAAGAATCCTGACTTTGTTCAGAGTAGCCATGAGTCCAGCTAAAAGCACCAGCTTTTTTTAGCCTCTCTTGCATCTGGGTTGGTCTTATGACATATTTCTGGCCAATGAGACATGAATTAAGTGTGTCTGGGAAGTCTTTTGCTCAAACAGAAACTGCTGCTTCCTGATCATCCTTCCCAAGACAGAGAAATATCCAGATGTTTAGCAGCATCTTGCAATAACAAGGTATGAAATATGAAGGTGAGGATCTATAAGCCAAATGCAATAGAGCAGATGTACAGAAAGAACCTCAATACCTAGTGGCAGCACTGAACAGTGGCACCAGATATGGATAGTCCACTTGCAGATGTTGGTTATGTGAGGAAAACATTAAGACCCAAACTTTTAAAATATATGTTTGGAAAAAGTCCAGTCACTGTAATATAACATGAATGGTTTGCACGACATGGATGTAGCCTGGTAGCCAAGGACAATGCTTTGGGGTGTGCATGTGTGAACAATGACAACTTCACTGTACTAATCAGTGGGGGTGGTAGACACCAGTGAGTGAGCATGTATACTGTGTGGCTATTGCATTCAAAATAACTGAGCAAGTACAGCAACAAATCTGCATCAAATTTTGGGTTAAGCTTGGACTTTACTCTGCAGAAACTATGTGGATGATTCAAAAGGCCACATCTATTGGCAACTGGTGATTGGCAGCTTAATAATGACAATGAGCTACTCATGCATCATGTCTCCCCTACAGAGGTTTTTTGGCAAAACATTAAATCATCCAGGTAACTCAGCCCCCCTACAGCCCAGATTTGGTGCCCTGTCAACTCGCTTCTCCAAAAACTAAAATCATCTTTAAAGGGAAGAGAGTTCAGACTATTGATGAGATTCAGGAAAATATGATAGGAGAGCTGATGGCAATTGGGAGAACTGTGTGCGGTTCCAAGGTGCGAATTTTAAAGGGGACTGAGGCATCATTGTCCTACGTATAATGTTTCTTGTATAACTTTTGGACAGACAGCATATATATAATATATATTTGTAGCAGACATATATAATATATATTATATGTGTAATATATATTTATACATGTTCTATTTTTTTATATATATAGAATTTATTTCATAGAGCAGTTTTAAGTTCAGTGATTTTCCGCATACCATCTGACACCTCACCTACACAGCCTCTCCCATTATCAACATCACTCATCAGAGAGTACCTTTGTTACAACTGATAAACCTACATTGACAAATCATCATCACCCAGAGGCCATCATTTACATTAGGGTTCACTCTTGATATTGTATGTTCTATGTATTTGAACCAATTTGTAATGATATATGCCCACAGTTATAGTATGATGTAGAATAGTTTCACTGCCTTGACTTCCCTAACTTTTTATTTCAGATTTTTGTGACCTGTGATCAAATAAATACACAACTAATCCTCCTTCCAATTTTCAGATTTTTGTATTTATTTTATTCTTTGATGAAAATTTGATAACTGCAAATTCCTGTGATGACCATTTCAAGTATCGCTAATGAGCCAAAGCTATTTAACAGACTAGTTACTAATGGAGGTGCACTGGTGGCCTTCTATGTGACATGTAAGTGAGAGAAGCTCCTTTCCCAAACTATCCCAACAGGGTTAAAATTCTTTGAGAATTATTATTCTATCATTTTATTCACTTCATCAAGGATTAAATAGAAATAGCCACATGAAGAAGAGGTCCAAACAAAGTGATTTCCTGATCTAGAAATGGCATTTTCAATCTTTAATGGTTCATTTTAGATTGACACTTAACCATCAAGTTCAGATAGTTGTTGGACTTCCTGGAATCTGAGAAAATAAGCTAGAAATTATATAAGAGTTGAGTTTCTCTCAAGATTTGGAGATTTCTTCTGATTTTATTCAAAATAAGAGAAACCATGTTGACAACAGCTTTCAATAGAGCACTCAAGAAGCTGCTTCTATTTGGGTGAAAGAAAAAGAGTGGGTAAATGTGAATGTAAAGATCCTTAATCAAACCTTTGTTTCTGCCATTTTCCCTTGGAACCTCTCAGTCAAGAAAGAATTTTTTAGTAGAAAGGAATTTCTACTCCTCAGATGCATTAGTTTTTAGGTAGGTAAAGATAAGCCAAGTTAGCCTATCACAGTGATGTCCAGTAGAATTCTATTGTGAGCCATGTATATAATTTAATACACACACATTCTAATAGTTACATTAAAAAAGCAAAATGAAACAGGTAAACTTAATTTAAGAATGTATTTTCTTTAATTGAAGATTATGACTATATTATTTAAACATGTAATATAATCAACATAAACCTTATTAATAGATATTTGTATTTTTTGGTTACTCAATGCTGTATGTATTTTATAGTTATAGTGCATCTCACAGTGGACTAACCACATTTCAAATACTCCAATACAGGTGGCTGGCCAGTGGCTGCCATTTTGAACAGTATATAACTTTCCCAGTCTATCTGTTCTCCACAAGGGCAGTCACTATTCTACTGTTGGCCTGGCTATTTCTGCTCTCCTCATCAATTCCAACCTGCACCTACCCTCGAAAGAACCATGCTCTTAGCAGCTGGCTCCTTTGTGCGTTTCCAGACCACACTCCAGTGGCAGGAGATATTCCAACACAGTATCAGGATCTTCTGAAGGTCTATTTAGATAGTCCTTTTTCTGAACTGCTTTCATTCTCTTGTTTTTATCTGTATCAGAGAAATTACAGTGAAAATGGGAGATGCTACAAACCAGTGGGTAAAAAAGTCCTAGTGGCAAGAATCAGAAGGGGCGCACAGGCTTGAAGAGTATCTTCCACACTTACAAGTGCAAGAGGAAATAAAGGCAAGAAGGGTGTCTTTAAAGTGACAGCTACACAATTGATAAGCATGTCATTTTTCTAAAAAGGAGTTCTAATAAAAACCATAGGAGAAGCTGAGCATGTTTAGGAGTTGCTGACTTGTGAAGCTCATTATTATACCTTAAAAGTTTCTGTTGCTTCATGTGCTCCTGTGATAGATGGCTTATAGAACATGACAGTTTCTTTTCTGTTCTACTTACACTATTTTTTTTGCAGTACAATTAAGATTGTGCCTATTAAGCTTCCTCAAATTAATGAGATGCTTCCTTTATCTCCTTGATTAGATACAGATCTTTCCTTGGACAATCATTTTGTGTGCAGATGAAAGAGCAAGTCACTTCTCCACCTTTAAAAATGAAAAAATAATCTTTGAGCATATGACAATAGCTATCACACTTACTCTTGTGAGAGTAAATATTTGAAAGTCAGATAAAAAAGTAGATGTTTGAAAGTCAGATAATACTTGCTACTGATTAAAATCCACACAGCTAAGGCGGAAACATGACTTTAAAACCTTTCCTTTCAGTTTGCGCCATGTAGAAAACTTAAACGCAAAGCCCTTTGCACATAAACCTACAGCTGACACTGGAGTGGGCCTGAAATAAATTCTGAGCATAAACATTCCACATGTCCTTTGCAGAAAAAGCTTCCATTACACTGAATCTTTATTCAGTACTCGCTGGATTCTTAGGTGAGAAAGTTCTCCATCAGTGAGAGGCAGAGACAGTCAGTCCCTCCACTTGGAGAGTCAGGAGGGGCAGTGTTAACTGAATGGAATGGACACAGTACTTAGTAAAGAGAGACCTCAATTTTAACTTCAGTTTTGGCACTTTCTAGCTGTGTGTCTTTAACCAAATCCCTTAATCTCCTTCACTTATAAAATGGGTAGAATGATAATATCCTATCTGCCATGAGGATGAACTGTAAACCCCTCATGGTCAGATACCATCTTTCTTTATGGTGTCGCCAGTGCCTCACACTCTCCCTGGAAATGCAATAGTCAAGTATGTACTTTTTGAATAACTATATGTAGTGAAGTGATTTATGTGGAATTACTTGTAAACTTCATACTGTAAAATGTTTTTCTTTTTCTGTTTCTTGAGAAGGTTACTCCTATGCTGCAATTTGAAAACTACAAGTAGAGAGTGTTTCATTCCTAAGAAAGAACAAAACTTCAAAGGAGAAATATAGAGTAAAATAAAATGATTTCGAAGTTGGTACTATTTTATTACCTAAGCCTCTGATAGCAATACTGTGAAGAAAAACCTGGTGTAAGAAATATAGTTTATAGTCATATTTCATAGAAAGGGAAGAAATGGTTTGCTTTTTGGTACATGTATACTTTTATTTAAGACTACATGAAAAGAGACATATTGGGATAAATACCTTTTTATAACATTCTCGTAACAACCAAATTAGTAACCCAATCTATGTTGGCAATATGGACTATTAGAAGTCCTTCGGGGATCTACAGTAACGGTTAGATAAGAGTGATTTGTTGTTAGCACATTCATTGTTTCCATTCTACACTGGGCATCAGTCACTTGGCCCATTTTTCAAAGACCCACTTGAATTGTCTGAACCTGTGAACTTCCTGAAAGTCTAGCCACCAAACTCCATTAGGAAAGTCAATGACCGCTCAACGAAAGGGTATTTATTTTATTCCTTCTCTCAGTGAAGGTTTCCCTAAACCAAGGCTAACATTCCTATGTATTTCCTTTCAAAAGGCAATGAAAAAGAAAATTTCATGTCATCATGAGATAATTATCCTAAGTGGTTAAAATCACCTTGGAATTTGCTTGTCTTCTTATTAGTACAGAGACCCAACTGGAGCCGTATTCAGAAAAATGTGTTAAAATTCAGACAGGCATCAGGATGAACTATGTCTTTGTGTAGCAAAGTCTGTAGATAATGCAAATCAACAGTGTAAAGGAGAAGACAGCTTGTTTCAAGTACCTAAAGCATTGTGAAAGTGGGCCCATATAGAGAGACACAATTGACAGATTAACTACAGATCTCTTCCATTTATTGTTTAAAACAGGTTCCCCAAGGAAAGAAATCATTCCAGCTTATTTTGATTGCCTTGTGAACTTGAAATTAATAAAACTGCACTTCAAAAAATTACCCATAGGAGACATCTATATGATTTATGCATATTTCTTGACATTTCACAGAATTTATCTGAATTAAGTTTTTGTTGTGATCTTTTAGTTGCAAGATGGCAGAAGCATGGGCCAGAGGTAAAAAGACCATGTTAACCTATCTCTGTGACTAGATCTGTGTATAGATCTATTCTCCAAGGTTGCCAATACAGGCTTCTAAATGGGTGGGCAGAAAAGCAACAGCTGCTGGTTAGTGGCTGTTTTTGGTTGGACAGTTTACTTGGTGCTTTATGGTGATGATGATCATCATCATGATGGTTGCCATTTATTGGGTATATTCCAAGTATCAGTATCTCACTAAATACTACAAGAGCCATTTAAGGTAGCAATTATTATTCCTGTTTTATAGAACAATAGAGGAGAGAGGCTTGAAGAATAATTCACCACCCAAGATCAAAATCTAGTAAATTGTAGAACTGAAATTTGAATCAAGGTTAACTCCAAGGCTAACTACTAAATTGCAGCAATGCCACACTAGAACTCACAAGATAAGGATCACTTTTTTTCCTGAACTCATACTTAATATATAATTTAGATATAGCAACAGTTCTTCATCTCCTCATTCTGATTTTGAAATGACCTTGTTCCACTTGGAAATGATGCTGCATTTATAATCATATCCAGTGGCTTAAACAATACCTGAGCCATAATAGATACACAATAATTATTTGTTAATGAATATTCTGCCCTCTTTTGAGTGGTGGTCAGCCCTGGGTGGGAAGAATGTGGATTGGAGATTGCTAGGAACAACTATCAAAACCAAAAGTAAACTTTTTCCATTATTTTCAGCGACCCGTTGCATTTCCCGAGGAAGGCCTGCTTAAGCAAGGGGCAATTGTAAATACCATTAGGAAGTTTTAAGAATGAGCATGGCTGTGTGTTTTCCCATTTGGTTATAGACAAAATCAGTATTTAGGCTTCTCATTTAGAATTCACTGAAATGAAAACATAATCCCAGTTAATTACTGTTCCCTAAGGGATCTGGTTGCACAATGTTTCATAAAATTAAAACCTGTTAAGCACTCATGAAAAAAAAAAACTTACTTTAGATGCAAAGCATTTTTAAAAAAATGAAAAGAAAATTAAGAAGAAAAAAGAAAACAACCAAAATCCAGTTAGCACCTTTAATTCTTGTCATGTATGCCTGACTAACCTGAGAGCACGGCGTTCATGGGGGTTTTGGGCTATTAAAGAATTCCTTAGGACTTATTTCCACCTAAAGGACTAAACTGAACAGGAAGATCCAATGAACTCACACTCTGAGGCTGTTTGTCATTTTGACCTGTCAACTGGCTTGTCTTCAGAATGATTTTAGAATTTCGAAGCGCTAACATATAGAAGTGTAGTTGCAATTTCCCTCTGAGCACACTGAGGCTTCTAGGGCTTCTTATTTTATGATTATTTTCCTGAGGAATAAAAATAATCAGCTTTGGATTTGCTAGGAAGAGTTGGTTAACAATCCAACGACTTTATAACTGTTGGGAAGCCAAACATAGAGTCCAGCTTTTCTGGATAATGTATATGTCTGCACACCAATCTTTCTTAGTTTCGTTCAGTCTGTGTCAAGATCTATATTCTCTATATTCATAGAGAAATAGATACAGATTTCAGATGGGGATGCCTGATCTAGGTCTTGTCTGAATATTTCAGAAGCTGGCTGATTTGATGAATTTAGTCAAGTAGCAACTCAGTTATGTGGAAGGAAGATGTACAGAAGTGAACAAGGTTGGATTTTTTCCCACATCTCAGTTGGAGTGCTGACATTTTGAAGACATCATGCTGGGGTTGTCCTAGCTGATGTTTGTCCTAAGAGGTAGCAGAGAGCTGTTGAGTCCAAAGGTCTAGATTTGTGCTTTAGTTGTACATGTCACTAACTGGTTTTGTGAACTTGAATATGTGATTTAATCTCTCTAACACCAGGATCATGTCCAACTTCTAACATGACGGCTTTGGAGTGCTGCTATTCCATTAAAAAATGAAAAATTGATAGGATACTTGTGGTTAGTGAAGTGATTCACCAGTGAAAAATGAAGACAGTGAAATTATAACATTATCTAAATGATCTCCTTTGGGACTACTTTGTTTGTATACTTTCATTGTAGGACTGTGATCTTAGAAGGAACCATTTATTGACTCAAGGAAATATAGCTTTGGACATGTGTTTTCACCCAGAATTTTTAATGATTAGGAATTTTACTTAAGATAGTATCATACATGTGTAAATTTAATAAGACCAAAACATGGTATATTGACCACCTTTCCTGCCAGCAATAGAACATTCTGTTTTGATGGAACAGAAGCAAGATCATAGCTTTTTATGTTCTTCCTGGCATTTAGAGACTCCCACCAACTGTTCCTTTTTCCATGAAATGCAGAGGAAAGAAAGGTCCAAGGCTTTATCTCCAAAACAGAACTCATATTTGACTCCTGACTCCTTCTACTACTTTTGTCTTTTTTCTCATCTAAAATATGCATATGGGTGTTTAACAGGATAAATATGAGGATTAGTGAAATAAAGTATGTAAACCACTTGTCAAAAGGAAGAAGGTGAGCATATTTCAGTTCCAGCCTTCATCTCTTCCTCAAGAACTCTTCTTTCCACAATCTTCCAGTCTTCATACATTCTCAATGGAGTGTCTGTGTCCTGGTTGTGAAAGTCCATTTTATGACTTCTGAATGCCACGTGATACGTCTTCCCCAACCTCCAAATGCTTTCCACACTCTTCTGTGACTCTTACAGGGTATGTTTGATGTCCTTTTCTGGGAAGATTTCTCTGGTTTGAATCCCTTGGTATCCATTTGGCTCAATATTTATCACTTTGACCATATTTATTGGCATTTGGTTTTACATCACTTTGCACTTCTTTCGGAGTACTTGTTACCTATGTGTGCTCTATATTCCTGACTACTTCTCAAGAACAGGCTCTACTCTGTTGTATCCAGACTGAATAGGGACTGTTGAATGGGTTCAGGATGTTCTGATGGAGAGTAAAACATACACTGGAGAGCGCTGAAAGAAGACCAGCTAGGATCATGAGGGAAGCTGAAATGATTTCCATATAAGAAATGATTGAGGAACTTGGGCCATCTATCCTGGAGAAGATAAAGATGGATGGCAGTATAAGGTAAGCTGTCTTTGTCTGAAGATGGTTGAAGATTTACCATGTAAAAGGGGCATTGAAATTTTTCCTAATTAAGGCCAGTGATATAAAACTATAAGAAATAACTTTCTAACAGACACAGCTATCCTAAGATGTGTCCTCTGGCTTTGCAAGCGTTAGAACGTGAGCTGAAAAGTCATTTGTTTGGAATAATGAATAAAACATTGAAGCATCGGATGAGTGATGGGACTGGAGGAACACTGAAGTTCATCCCGCCTCAGGTTTTATTTTTTCATTCCAGACAGAAAGTTCTTGACTACTCTGTATTTGTTGAGTGGATGGATGAATGTTCCTCACTCAGAGAGCACTTGGCAAGTGTTCTCCAACAGTCATCTTCTAGGATCCTTCAATAAATGCTCAATACTGTTGAAAATACCTTAAAATCCTTTCATATATATGTAACAAGCCATATTCAATACTGCTTTGTCAACAGGGCCCTCAGTGAATTCTTGTAGAAGTACTCAAGTGACACTATTTACATTCTTGAGATTATATGGGGAAAGTACCAAACCCCCACCTCAACTTTCTAAGCAAAGTAAAAACATGAAACAAATTAAATAGAAGTAAGTGAAGCATAAAAAGAAGAGATTGATTGTGTTTGAATTTTTATTCCCCTAAAGTCTGTGTGACTCTCAGTTTACTTATTCACATGAACTCCAGTTTTTTTCATTTGTAGCTACTGTGATAATAATAGCAGCACTCTTGAAAGGTTACTCAGGGCACAGACCAATCAGAAATGATTTCTGGCTAGTGGTACTGGGTGACAGCCAGTAGGTTGCATTGGAGCAAACCAGCTGATTATCAGCTCTGGGTGTGGGGATTAAATACAAGTGAAAATGCCTGTGCAGTGTCTAGCACACAGAAGATTCTGAGTCAATGTTCATTTCCTCCCACCACTGGGAAGTTGAGATTGCTGTGATATGTGATAGGAGTTATCTACTACTTCCCTTGGGATTCAGAATCAGTTTGCATAACTATGAAAACATTATTCCTAGTCCTATTAGTTTAGGTTCATCCTGAAAACATATTTATTTCCCTACCGTGCTCATTTGGCTTTGGGCGTATAGGACAACTAAAGAACATACAAGCCTGAGACTATCCGTCTGATGAAAATGGGCAAGTGTTTTCCTTTATATTCCTGATTATCTAGATTAATCTGCTGAGATAAATGCAGGTTAAACCGTTTACTTTAGAGGCAAAAACAGCACTTAATCTATTGAGAAGAACATTAAGAATACACTGCTTGATTACAACTATTTTCTGGATAGACTTTTTATGGTGAACGTGGCTGCTGAGCATGGCCACTGCAGCTCTCATCTGATCAGTACTGATGACACAGCCACTTCCCACACTTTGCCTGATGGGAATCAAACCTGTATGAGAACTAGTTCGGGGCTATTAATATTCCAGGGTGCTATCATGTTTTATTTGATTATCTAAGAAGCTTTGTTTCCTCAGTCAAAGAAAGCTAAACAATTTAAAATTAAAATGCATTCCGTGTTCTGTCTTGCTGTTATTACCTGGGTTATAATTTCTTTTAGGAACCAAATCCATGATATGCTTTCAGGGTTGGGGGAAGTGGAGGGAGAAGCTGCAGAACCCTGTGATGGAGCAGGCTGTGGTCAGAATTTCACTCTTTTCTGCTTGAGAAGGGCTAATATTTCCTGTTTTTCATCAGCCCCAATCAAATCCTGACATCTCCAAATGTTTGTTTCCTCTAAATCACAGGTGGTAAACACAAGGCCCGAGGGCGGAATCTGGCCCTCCACCTTTTTTTATCCAGCCCGACACCTTGTGCAGGCTGGTGGCAGCGCTGAGTTCCTTGCCCCTAGTTAAAAAGTAGTCACATTTACACAGTCCTAAAATTACATTTGGCCCTTTGAAGGCAACTGCAAAGCTGATGTGGTCCCTGGTGAAAATGAGTTTGACACCCCTGCAAACTGTACCTCCTCAATTAAAAAAATTTTAATGTATTTGACTTGCAAAAGTGAGAATTGAGATCTTTTCTCAACAATGCAACAGTACTAAAGTTAGAGGAAAGAATGCTACAAAACCCAGAAATTATTGCAGCTTTACAATAAACAGATAAAGCCTAGTCCTGGCCAGTTTCGCTGTGGCCTCCCTAGAAACACTAGTTAGGTACTGAAATTAAGAACATTGTCATTACTTTCTACAAGCTGGCATACACCTGGTCCTCCAACAGAATGGGAGAGAAATGGTTTCCCATGCTCTTTTAATCTTTGGCAATAAGATGCTTCAGAGATGCCTCACTCTTTCCACGTTGCGCTATCTTCCAGGGGTCTGGGAACTACGAATAGGGAACTCTTTTCTGGTACTATAATTCTTGCAGAATTTATCCTCCAGGATGTGCAAAGGTCATCTTTTAAATGTTTGCAAAACTCTGATGGAACCACTGAGAGATATAATCAGTTACCTCATGACCTTAAAATTCATGTAATTGTTTAATTTGTGTCGGTACATTGCCCCATTTTTTCTGTGTGTGTGAAACTAGGGATCAGAAGAAACATTGGGAAAGTTACCTCTGTTCCAAAGCTGTTGGTGGAGAATTTGCCCGCAGGAAAAGTGGTTGGTGCTGATACTTTTTGCTAAACCTACACACACACACACACACACACACACACACGAGTGCACCGTGCTCACGCTCCTTTCCTTTCTTCTAGTCTTCCAAACACTGCACAGAGAGAACCTTTAATAAATCAATGTTTTAGGGCCAAATTCCTCAAAGACCTCTGTAAGAGCTTTGACCCTGCTTGTTGTGATAGTGTGTGAATGGCCTGGATAGAATCAATGTATCTAGTCCACAAATCATGCTGTCTCACAAGTGTTTGGTAGCTTAAGGCAAAGGAATTGGTTTTTTATCATCTGCACTAATTGCCATTCACACAGCAAACAGTGCAGGACTGTGAACGAGTTGGCAGATCTTCTGACTGTGGGTCCATACAGGGATCTCTGTAAGGAGAGTGAAGGCATATGAAGGGGACACAGGCTTACCAAGGAGCAGACAGAATTCAGACAAAGGTGCTCGGCGTTTTCTCAGGTTTGCTGTGTACTGTGGTGAGGAAGGAAGAAGGGTCTGGGGTCTCTCAGTCTCTGTTAAAGATGCCCTGAAAAGCGTACAACTTTCAGGCCAGCTCCTCTGCAATGTCAAATCCAAGTGAAGAGCTTCAAGATGTTGCTTTTCCAGCTCTTTCCAGCCCTTGAATTTGCTTATTCCCTCTCCTTAGCTGGAGTATAGTAGCAGATGGTGACCAAGGGAGAGCAGAAAGCAAAGTGTACACAGACGGATAGTTCCCTTAACCTGGATAGAGGTCAGAGCCAGTGGCTGCACAGAGGAACCTCTGTAAGCTCCTCTCTTGAAATCTTTGGTGAAATAGGGCAAGTGTGGCCCGGGTTCATCTTGTTTACAAAGTGCAGCTTAAGAACAGGGACTTCTCTGGAGGCAGTGACCTCTCAGGGTTCACCACAAGCCAGTTCACCTGGGTTCCCATTTTCCCATTCCCTTGGCTGTTCCAATTTCAGTTCAAAGGGATCTGAAGTTTTGCGTGGGTCCCCACTGGTGCTGATAAACCACGTAGGCTGAAACAGGGTGTCTTTTCCCTTCAAAGGATTTTCTCTGATGAAATCAGTGATGATAAACTGTTTACTGTATCCTATTTTCCATCACCTTGAGTTCTTTGTAAGATTATGTACTATTAATATGATGTATGTCTATTTATCATTTATCTATCATGCCATCTATCTGTTTCCAAAGGGCCTATCAGATAGAACCCACACGCTCTGAACTTGTGCCCAACAGGCACGCTGGGACTTGTCCTGGGCTGAGAGATTCATTCTTGATCTACTTTTATTGAGAGCAATTAGCATAAAGGGAACAGGTTTATGGGGAGCACTCAAACTTTAAAATGTTTCATATGCATTGTAATCAAGCTCTTCAAAAAACCAGCTCTGGGGGAAGATGATTAAATCCCTCCTTTTCTCAGCCTCCCCATATTTGAAATAGGGGAGACACTCTCTTTAGGAAAATTAGATCCTTCATCTTACGGTATATGTACCACAATCCCGTTTAACTCTTCATTCCTTTTTCTAAACACCATAGGCATGCACCGAGTAGATGGGTGGTGTGATTTTAAGCCATAGCAATAATGTAGTTGCAGCAAGCATTTTCTGGGGCCAGTCCAATTCCACGAACTGAGATTCTCATGTCTGCTGAAGCTAGTGAGAGGCCGAGAAGGGAACGGGCATGAAAGGGAATCTGGGTTAGAACAAACAGAATGGTGAGGGCCAACTTTTTTTCTTAGGCAGGATGGAGCATGTTTGTTGCTAAAAGCAAAGAAATGAATTTCACCCATTGTTACCTATGCAGGTTGTCCAGGAGAATACTCATTGTCAAATGAGGCAACGCCATCCAGAGTGGCCCAGTTGGATGTGATACTTGGAAGATGTGGCTCCATAATGTTTGGAGGCTTGTCTGTAGCTTAAAATATAATTGGAAATGCCCCAGGTTGGCATTGCTTGGTTTCAAGGAAAGGGCCGCATCCTGTATCCTCCTCCCTCCATCTGTCCTCAGTCTCCATTGTGGATCACCCAGACACTCCTGTGGCTTTATACTCACTGCCTCTTTGTCCTGCTCAACCCCGTCCTTTCTTTCCAGTTCTGCTGAGGATGCACACCATCCAAGACTTCTTCGGAGACCTTTTCCTTGTGCTGAATTTCCTTAGCAGTGAGATGTACCTATTCACTTATATTTTCATTCATTCAACCATAAATTTTCATCTGGCTTTTAGCATAAACTCAGGTTGGTTCATATAATCTTTGGTCTTGTCTTCTTACTGCCTGATAGCTAATTTGAGGCAGGGACTACATGTTTCTGGTCTTCATGCGTTGATTATAGTGTTTCGTTTCTATAGGGACAAATAATGTGATTAATTGTAACTGTACTATCATTTTCTAAAGGCTGATGATAACCACAATTTCACTTTTTAGCTCTTGTCCTCTTCTTGAAATTCTGAACATCGATGGGCCATTAATTATAAAACAAGGATGAGCCCAATCTGTTGGAAAAAAGAAATATCCATTGTTATGACTGAGGAATCTATTCTGTTGTGGGAAGTCAAGGGACCTAGACAATGACATTTTTTTTTTTCGGTGTTGTCTCTGGTAGTTGAGGATTAGACCAGGGATTAGTAGTTGTAGATTTCTCCCTTCTTCTACTTTAAATCTGCTCATTTTAAATCAGACCTGAAAATCACTGTAGAAATCTCTTTCTCTTTTTGTGAAATATTTTAGGTAATTCTTCAAAGACCTAAATAAAAAATCATACTTCAGTGTTTAAATCCTTTAACATGAAATTGGCATAAACCTTTATTATAACATTTTGATAAAGGGCCTAGTGTCATGCTAATTGAGTTACAAAAACTAAAAGAAATTGAGGCAAGAGTGGGAGATGTTCTTTTATGACACAGTAAATCATTGGTTAGGCCCAGTCATATTGGTTAAATTCCTACCGCTGAAATAAAATTATCACTTTGGTTTAGGAAATTGCTACTGTAGTTCTGGCAGAGGAATGAACAAGACAGCACAGGCTAGCAGTAATTTTGACACACAGACTAATTTTATTATGTGCTTTATGTGTTTTTCAATAAAATATATAGGTAATTAAAAATTGAACTGTGGTGCTTTTTTGGATTTATAATAATTAGCACCTACATTGCACTTTATGTATACAAAAGCTTTACACATTGTTAATTAACTACACCATGCTACACTAGTGAGGTGGTGAGTATGATTATACCCATTTTATAGATGAATACGCTGAACTATGGGGTGCTTAAATAAATTGCCTAAGGGCTCCCAGTAAACCAGAGCAGAAGACAGACTGAACTGGGAAGCCTGTGGCACCGGTCCTGGCCTTGTCTCTCCTGTAGCCATGAATAGCTGTGTTGTACCTTTACTCATGAGTAGTAGAAAAAAGTAGTAATGAAGTCCTATCTTCTGTTTTCTATCTTGGAGGAATTTTTAGCAATACTTCGTTTTAATACATGGAGCTCTAAATTCTTACTTAATTACATTGGGTAACCACACCTTTTGGAGAAAGGTAAGGCATGTACCATTTCATGTCTTTCACAGGAGGGTAAATTGAAAGACTGAGAGGCAGCCTGAGATGTCAGTGATTCAGTGGAATCCTAGGCAGATGGATGCCAAGAGAACCACAAACTGAAACCCTGGTCTTCTGACTCCTATCCTCCCTCTCTCAGACCTTTGTGAGCCACAGGGGCATTTAAAGCTCTGTATAATGAGAGCACCAAAAAGAACACAGCCTGTATTTACTTCCTTGACTTTTGAGAGAATGCGCATGTAAATTTTACACCCTATGGATCACCATCACAAAGGTTTCCCAAAATGCAAAGATAATCACAATCCTACCCATCATCCTTTCTCTAAGAGGAATTAAGAAATAGTCCTTTCCTTCTTTCTCTTTTTAAATCCTCATCTGAGGATATGTTCATTGATTTGAGAGAGAGAGAGACAGAGAGAGATAGAGACAGACAGAGAGACAAGAGGGACAATGATCAGCAGCCTCCTCTGTGCTTGCAGACTGGGGATTAAGCCCACAACCAGGTATACACACTGACCTGAAATCTAACCTGTGAGCTCTTGGTTCATGGGATGGCGCTTCAACCTGTAGAGCAACCCAGCCAAGATGAAATATTCCTTTCTCTTGATGATAAATCCCACTTCACCCCAAAATATAGGAAAGACTGAATGTACTAATTTTATTCTTTTTTAAAACACAACATATCTGGAAAGGATTTAATCTTCCCCTTTGCTTTGAATGTTCAATAAACACCAAAAATAACATTTGTGAAAATCACATTTTTCTATGATTATTTCTCATATATGGGTAGAGTGCTAACTATTCCATAGGCCAGTGGTCAACTTCTCTGGTTCCAGGGAATGGATGTAGTTATAGGTGGAATTCTAGAGACAGCCAGATTATCAGCATGGACTTTCAAAACTTGCATGGTGCAATAAGTCAGATCAGTTCCCTGCAAGGTGGGACCACTACAATCTTAGAGAAACTAAGAATCACTGCACAACACTGATGTTTCCACTGACAGAAAGTAAAGTCTCCCTTTCGTTTTAATATTTAGAAGTACAAAAAGCAGCCCCTTCTCTGCTGTTTCATTCATTGAGGAGTTAGTTTTTTTTTTTAAATATTTTATTTATTTATTTTTAGAGAGGGAAGGGAGGGAGAGAGAGAGAGAGAGAGAGAGAGAGAGAGAGAGAGAGAGAGAGAGAGAGAGAGAGAGAGAGAGAAACATAAATGTGCGGTTGCTGGGGGTTATGGCCTGCAACCCAGGCATGTACCCTGGCTGGGAATCGAACCTGCGACACTTTGGTTCGCAGCCTGCACTCAATCCACTAAGCTACGCCAGCCAGGGCTGAGGAGTTAGTTTTTGATTGGATTTAGAGAACCCAGTATCTTTTAAAGTGAAATTGAACGTGACAATGGGAATGGAGCAAGGTTGTGTGGGCCTACTGGTGACCACAGTATCATGGAAGGCCAGATCTTGGTGCCCTGGAATAATGAGGCAGTCATAATGAAAATGAGATTGTAATACAAATAATTACATCATGAAGACAGTGAGAGGAATTCTAGCTCCCTTTTTCTGTGGTAACGTCATCAGGAAAAAGGAATCTACCAATAGGCAGGGTCTTTGGGCTGTTGCTCTAAAGAACACAGTGATGGCACACAATGGCGTGGGCCATGAGATACACAGACGCCCCTCCGCTGACCCTGTGGAAGACCAGATGTTACCTAGTCTTTTCTTTGCTTTTCTGGAAAGCACAAGGGATTGCATATGTTTGACAAGAGGATGATCCTGTCCAACTTGGAAGAGTTCTTGGACAAAGAACAAAACTTTGTGAGGGACACACAGGGAGTAATGAAGGAGAAGACAAGCACCACGGTAGCCCAGTAGAAAAACTGAACTCTCTCAACCAATGAGGTGATGCTTAAACTCTTTAAGTTTCATTTCCTCATGTAAAAAATCAAACTTGATATTTTTGAATGATATTGTACTATCAGTGTTAATTAACCTGCTAAGCATAAGTAAAAAACAACTAAACATAAAGTAATAAATATAATTAAAGTAAATGACACTTTTATACTGAGTGTTCTCTGTAGAGCAGCTCATTTAATCCTTATAAGATTTCTAAAAGGTGTGTACCATTATCTCATTTTCAGATGAGGGAACTGAGGCTTAGGTTAATTGCCCAACATCACATACCTGCTAAGTGAAAAAACCTTACCTGAATTTCCAGTTCATTTGATTCTGATTCTTTTGTTACTTAACTTGCCGAGTTTCAAGGGGCAAATGAAATGCAAGAACCAATACTAACACTGTAATGTCTGAAACACAGTAAATGATCAATTTTAGCTATTATCCTTAGAAATTAGTGATTACTATGCCTTAACTAGTTTCAGTTGCATTTGCTGCATTGATGAAAGCCAATTGTATCATAGGTTCAGGTGATATCAACTTTTCTACACTTAGGATGAGCTACCTGGAGCTTTATCTGTCTATGCCATGCTGACTTCCCCTTCTCTAATGATGTCCACCATACATAGAGGTTGTAACTTCCACTCACCCACAGGCCTGTTGACCCATCCCCATGCCTACCATCTTCCCCAAAAGAACAACACAGGAAGGAATTTGCCAGCATTGTCCTGTTTCATGCCAACAGTCCCCCCTTCTCCACCAAGACTCCCTTTGGCTTTTCTTTGGAGGTTTTGGTTAGGGCAGGTGACATGAGCCACATCCATCACTAAAATACCTGCATTCTTCGTGCCCGAAGGCAGACTGTACCAAATGACATAAGCCCCATGATTCTGAATTACTCAGTTTGGAAATGCATATGCAAACAAACACAGATTTTAGGCTTCCTTTGGGAGACAAGAACACCGAGCTTCATGTTCCCTTTGATTTTATCAGTAATTTATCAGATTAAGAAATTAGTGGGGCTTATGTAGCAATGGATGTGGAAAGATAGAGCTGGCAGTTCTTTATTCTTGCCTGCGCTGAATAAATCATTTCATATCTTTCTGTCTAATTTTTCATATCTGTAAAACTAGCCTGCCTTAGGACATAATTCACAGGGTTTATTTTTGAGTACTTTGTAGGTACAATACAGAATGATTAAGAGAGCCCTGGCCTAGGAATAAGAAAAAGCTGTACTGCTGAATGTTGAACTGGTATTTTCAAATTTTGGTTTATTGTTTGACTACTGCTTATGGTCAATATTATTTTGTATTAGTTTCAGGAGTACAGCACAGTGGTTAGATAATTATATATTGCACTTCACAGAGTGGCCCCCCTGATATTTCTAGTGCCCACCTGCCGTCACAGTTATTACAATGTCATTGACTATATTCCTTACACTGTACTTTACATCCCCGTGACTATTCTGTAATAGCCAATTTGTACTTCTTAATTCCTTCATCTTTTCACCTAGAATTCCCCAACCCCCCTCCCCTGTGGCAACCATCAGTCTGAACTTGGAACCAGTCTGGCAGTGATGGCTCTGCTGCTTCCTAGTTTACAGGATCTCAAGTCAGTGGGTGGCAAACTTCAGAAAACAAAAACAAAAAAACAAACAATAAACAGGTATATTCATTGAATGTATCTTTTTGGCCACAATTTATCTACCAATAGACATTACCCCAAACTGATATAAGAGGAAGCAGGACAGGAAGAAGAACAATAACTGAATGGCCTGTAGCTCTTAAAGATTTCCATTATTTCAGAAAATGCATACTCATACTCTAGCCAATTCGCTTACACCAGTCTTGCTTCTGGAGATAATCTCTGGGAACCGTGGATAATCCCCTGAAAGTTGTTTCAGATACGGGCTGCAAGAAGTTTTCTTTCTATAAGAATTCAAAAGCCAAAGGACTTTCCCCAGCTATGCTATCTCTGCATGAAGGTGGAGGCATAATTTGTATCTTGGGGGTGGCTATTTATCAATGATAGATATGCATTTATTTAGTGAAAGATTTTTATCAATGCAAGGTTATGGTCACTCTGCTGTAATGTGGGTTCTGCTATTTGATGTGCAAATATATCATGATGTAGGTGTAAAAACCCCTTGCATGGCTTCAAAATTCAGGCCCCAAATTGTTATTTGGAAACTGGCTGACCATTACATGGAGTCTTAGCCCTTAAGATACAAGTGAGGAAGAAAACAAATGAAAAAGAGAGAGGGCTAAGAAAGAAACAGAGGGTGCTTTCCCCAGCATGGTAAAGTTGCTTGGCTCCTTTATGGTAGAAAGTCTCAGTCTGCGGTGTGATTGTGAGTAAGTGACTCATCCACCCCATGGGGATATTTTCATTGTGCATAGCGTGGTCCACTCTGTTGTGGGGTCATTTAATCGGCACTGGCAAAGAATGCCTCAGAGGAACAATAAATGAAGAAACTTTTCTTGAGGCTTTTACATTTACCTTGATTATTTGGGCTTGGGCTTCAAGTAAGACAAACTCTCTTAGGAGCCTAATCACCATGGAGAGAGGGATTGAAGCATCAGAAGAATTAAACAACAATAACAACACAGATTTAGGATTTAGAAATGCAAGCCCTGTGCTTTTGGCTGAGGTTCTGCACTCTACTTTGAACCAAACATTGCAACACTTAGCAGCGGGTAGCTTGTTGTTTTGCTGCACCTAAAGGCCCGAGAGCAACTGGGAAGCTGTTGCAGGGTGCTGATGTAAACACCTCTTCTCTGCCTTAGTTGAAGGATCCCATAAAAAAAAAAGTGAAGAGTTAATTGTACTTGTTGAAGAGATTGGGCTGTGTCAGCATAGCATTGTGTGTTTCAGTGTAGGTTTTGGCCAGGGTCCTGTGAAACATTAATTAATATCATGCATTAGCTGTCAACAGGTCAACATGGGCACTCAATTTCACAATTGCTTGGAAATTTACACTCTGGATTTAAAGTCATGTGCTTAAAGAAGGTCATTACTGTGTTCGTCTTTCTTTTGAGAACACATAGTCCTTTAGGTGATATTGATGTCTAGGCTATTTCTCTAACTTGAAGAAATCTAAGTCCCTATCTAGAGAGTTCAGGGTTTAGCTCTTTTCTTAAACTGTCAACTTGCTGGGCATTTTACTGAGGTTCTCCAAAGACCATGTCCTTTAGTTCCTGGCACTAAACTCACTATCTCCTACTTTTGAAGACTGTTTTGATCATCTGTGTTAAGTGTGTTGGCAAATCATTAATTTCTTTTCCTAAAGTACACAGGAGTCACTTGAAATCATGGGCTTGTGGAGAACGTAAAAAGACTTCATGAGGGTTTTTTCCCCCTCTAGAGAATTTCAAAGTCAAAGCACCAAAATTACTCTTAAATCTAAGTCCACATCCTAAATTCTCTCAGTGCAGAAAATGGAGGTAATTTTAAATCTGAGGAAAATAAGGGTCCACCTCATTAAACTTTACCACTGAAATCTCTATTGTCTCCTCCAGTTCCCCCGTTTATGGGGCTGACGTCACCCCGAGATGAGAGAGAAGCTGTGGCACGGTTTCAAAGCCAAACAGCTCTCAGTTAGTCACTGAGTTAATAACACAAGAACTGTTAAAGGTGTACCAAGCTCCCTGGAACTGGAATTACAACAGAACACCTTCTTGCTGTGCCCAGGGGGAAAAACTGAACAAACAAGCACTTCCAGCAGGATCAGAAATGGGTAGGAACGACACCTGTGACAGCTGAGAACGGCTTCAGGGAAACCCAGGGCTGAGGGAGGCCAGTGGGCAGGAATGCCAGCCACTGTGAGCACATACGTTTACCTTGGGACCAATCCTGTCTCTACTCGTCCTTGACTTAGTTTGTCAGGATGGCACGAGACAGTCTTCTCATAACCGGCTCTGCGATAGTCACTTTCTTTTTTATTTTCTTCCTCATCTGCATCTGTTCTAATGGCAAAAGTTCTGCATGGTGTCAAGCTGGAGGCTCAGCCAGAAAAAAGTTCATGTCCCTTTCAACCCAAATCCTTTCTCATCCCCACCCTTAATCACAAACCTTTTTTCTCTCCTCCTATGGTAAATTTATAGTATTCATCTGTGTCTTTACTCTATTTTGCACACATAAATAAAATACATAAATTAAAAAGTTGAAGATGATCTTATTTTTATCATTGACATTTCAAAAAGTCATTTTATTTAGATTCTGTAACTGTTTTTTTTCTAAAGCAGTTACTCTAAAAATCCAAAATTACATTTTATGTTTTTGCAGCTGTATGGCTTTCATACAGGCTCCGAATCATTTATTGGCATTTCTTACCGAACTTTTTGTTTTTATAGGTGTGTAAATGTGTTATCGAAGATATTTTGGCATTTACCAAAGACTCCAGTTTGTAGCTTCAGTTAAAGAGACCTGCTACCCCCCCTGCCCCCCCATCCCCCTCTGCTTTCTTGAAAGAAAAGAAATGGCTTACTTGACAGGTGCTCTGGATTTTTGCAGTAAGTCTTTGACTCAATTTATTTTGCTTGAGGTTGTTTGTGCTAAAAAGCTAAAATTCCAGCCCTCATGACCAGATTTTTACCCCCTTTCCCCTTCCCTCTGGCCATGCTTGTCCAGCAATTTATGTGAATATTACTATTTTGCTTCCATTTTCTCCTAAAGTATTATTTTCACATGGTGTCAATTTCTCTGACCAGACTTTACAATGATTCCAACACCTGGCTGACAGTTCCACATTACGTGGGGAAAGATTTTAAGATTTCTGTGCGAAGGCCTAGGAAGCTGTATTTTAGCATCTCAACAGATGGTCCCAGTGATCAGCCAGTTTGGGAATGAGCGATGTAGACAGGAGCAGTGAGCGAAGGGATGGGGCCAGGGGGCCTTGGTCATACCCCTCTCAGTCTGAAGCGGGGCCTAATCAGTCAATTGTTCAGTTGTGCTTAGATTAAACAAAGATTTACTGACTTAAAGAAACATACCTAGTATGTGCCTACTATGTGGGCACAATGCCAGGTGTTAGGATAATGAAATGGATAAGGTTTAGTTCTGCCCTGGATGGGCTGGTTGTCCAGTGAATGAGACAGACATGTAAACACTTTTCATATAATGGCTCAGGCCAAGACAGAATTATGTGTGGTGTGTGAGGAGAGAAGCTCAGCTGAACCCAGGGGTCAAGAGGAGGCTTCCTGGGGAACACACCTGAGTGGAACCTAGAAAGGCAGCAGGAGCTGATCAGGGGACAGGTTGAGTAGGAGGCTGAACAAGTGTGGTATGTGAGGGTCAGCTGGGAATGATGGCAGGGGAGGCTGGTTGGGGCCAGTCACGACATTCGTACTCCATGATTATCACATTAAATCGGGTCTTCCCTTGATGATTATTAATATCATCATTAGGAAATATGCAGTGAAGAGGAACAGTATTGCTATGGGGCCTGGCTTGAGAGCAAAGATCAGTGTGAGGGTTTAGAAGGAAGAGGGGGAAACCATGCTCAACCTTGGAGGGTTTTTGCAGAATCATAGACTGTTAGAACTATAACAAACCTTAATAGGGTCTCACCAGTGACTCTATTTTATAGACAAGAAAATAAAGGCATGTCTGGAAGGGTAGGGAGGAGAAGATATCCTGATGTTCCAAAAAGATTAGTGCCTCCGTGGAGCAAACCTTTTTGTCTTTTTTCCTGCTCTACACCCCTCCAAATCTGGCATACCCACAGGGAAAAAATGAGTAGACTTCCCGCATCTATTACACAGTGTTTTGAAGTTCATGCACCAGAAAACTTCAAAACTGATTACCTTTTCTTTGGGAACTCTTAAGAGACATTCTCAGATTGAATGAGAAGAAATAGAAATAATCATATTAAAACCAATGGATAAGAAAAACTACCAGTTTTTATATGGTATTACCCTAACACCATATATAGTGAATGAAGTCCATATAGTCCTACAAATATTTTTAAAGCTTAAACAATTAAATTCTAGCAGAGATACAGAAAATTACATAAAATATATAACTGAGATATAAATGAATTATAATGTAAACACTCTTTTTTAAAAAATGAGTTTATATATTTTTAGAGAGATAAGAAGGAAATGAGAAAGAGAGGGAGAGAAACATCAATGTGCAAGAGAATACCAATCGGTTGCCTCTGGTACCTACCCAACCAGAGACCTGGCCCACAACCCAGGCATATGCTCTGACTAGGAATCGAACCAGCGACCTTTCTGTTTGCAGGACAATGCCCAATCCACTGAGCCACCACAGTCAGTGCCAATGTGAACATTCTTGTAACTACACTCATGTTAAGAAAAAGAGCCTTTCCAGTTGCCCCAGAAGCCCTCCATATGCTCCTATTACATCCCTCACATATCTTAAAAAGTAAGCATTATTCCATTATTCTGTCTTGTACTGTAATCATTTCTCTGCTTTTCTTTATAGTTTTATCACCCAGATGGGCATCCTTAATCATGAAAGTTTAACTTTGCCTGTTCTTTAAAATGTTTATATATGTCTTTTAAACTGTATGAGGGATTTAGAAGCTTATTGAGGTAACTTTCACATGAACCCACAGAGAACAGGGGAACACTAGAGAACAGATTTGCAAATGGTGCCAGTGTGGTTCACACAGCAAGACAAGGTGAAGCTGGGAGGCTAGACTCAAGCCAGGATCAAGGTGGGGGTCTCCCACCAGGCAAGAGGGAGTGCAGGGAACTGCCCCAATGATTCACCACCAGCCCCTGCCTCCCATCACCTGCCATCAGCGGGCAAAGCTCCCGCTCACCACTGCAAGGACAAGTGCAGGAAGAGGCTTCTGGAAGCCATGAGGACATTTGTGATGAGCTCAGAAGGAACCTTGGTCCTCTGTTACTTTATGACACGGTGCTTTCAGTCTGTCTCAGATCTTCAATGAACAACAACAGGCCTGTGGACTGAGGACCAGGAAGATGTAGAAAGCACCAGCACTCATCCCCAACCAGATATCTTTCCTGTGGAAGAAAAGCTTTGTAGACCAAAGGGAGAATGAGAGAAAATTAGGCAAAATGCAAAAACAAAACAAAACAGACAAACTTCTATGGTGGGGCTGGCAGCTTGGAGAAAAGTTCAGGGAAATTGAAGTGAGAACAGGATTTGTAAAAAGGCAATTAAGACCAAGTTCCTCTCTTTTGGCTGAGCCTGCTGAGTTTCGATGTTCATTTTTTCTCCTTAAAAAAAATTTCTGGCTGCAGCCAAGCTACATGGCACAGAGTGGCTGCCAATATGAGAGAGGAAATAAAAGCATGTGTCCAAATAGCAGGCTTGTATTCTCTCTGTGTGGGCAGAAGGTTTAATTTATTTATTTTTCATTTTATACATCATTAAAGTGCTTCGGCATGTCCCCCAAGACAGCATGCTTTTTAAACATCAACGAGGAAGGAAAACATTAAAGAAAAATTGAATTCTGATGATTTGTAGCAAGGTACTATGGAAAGCAAGGGCATGGCTTTCTCTGTCCACCCCTGTTTTTGGAAGAGTGGTTCCTGCTAAAAAATTCATGTTTTCCCAGGAGTGAAACTTTTTCAATGTATTACCGAAAGTTACAGGAGACTTGTGACTCTGAGAACATATCCTATCCTTTTTGTGGCCTTGGGCATGGCGCTTAACCGCTGGGTGCCTCAGTTTCCCCTTTTAAAAATGGGATGATAATACTTAATTACTTCACCGTGCTGAGGTAAGGATTAATTAGTTGATGTTTGTAACTGGCTTTGAAGCTCAAAAGTGCTACAACAGAGTTAAGCATTATTATTAATAATATATTTCAATGAAGTTAATAATGGCATTTGGCATCTCAAATTTCCCTGGCAGTTTCAGCTGGTGAACTTATTTTTCAGCTTCACTCATTAAAAAGAAATAAAAAACAGCACTCCTGGCAGAAATTGCTCAGGTCTTCATTGCAAAGATGAACACATATCTGCCATGGATGAAAGAATATCTCTTGACAGGAACTCAGTAGAAGGTTCTGGAAAATATCACATGCAATGGAGGTGCTACGACTGTTAAGCTGCTTTAAAAAATGAAGAAAATGCTAGTAAAAAATGTGTTAGATGAGAATCAAGCAGACCTGGGAGGTTACCACTTCCCAGAATTGATTCAATTCCTATGCTTTGGACCTAACCACAAGGTAGTTTATCTGTTGTCTGCCCTGCTTTGTTTTTCTCTCTGGTCCCTCTTTTGGGCCTCCACCCCTTCCTGTGCTAGGTCACTTCAGGGTTGTTGGCGTGTGTGGGATGTGTGTGTCTTTAAAATATCTTGTTAAATCCCTGTCTATCTCATTTCCTTTATGTCAACTCAAAGAAGCATTTCAGCATCATTTAACTCTGACCGTCCTGCTGACCTCCATGGACCCCCTGCCCCCTGGTTGAGATGAAAATGTCTGTGAGATGACGTCACTGCAAAGCCCTTGGTGCAAGGCAGAGTTTCAAGAAATATTTGTTTAATGGAGCCAGGAGTTTGAGATGCCCCAAATGCCTGATATTGAACATCTAGTAAAATGATGTCATTGCTGCATAGGTCATGATGTGTAGCTTTCCCCCCAAAGCTGATGCTCCTGCCCTGCCCTTGGTTGGGTGTGCATTTTGCATATTTTCCCAAAAGGTGTTATGTGTGCTCTAAGGTAGACGTACTCACTTTTTATTTTTCATTTTGAAATCTTTTGTTTTTCAATTATAGTTGATATACATTATTATATTAGTTTCAAGTGTACATGCCAGTGATTAGACATTACATAATTTATTAAGTGATCATCCCAGAAAATCTAGCACTCACCTGGCACCAGTCATAGTTATTAGAATATTATTGAATATATTCCCTATGCTGTACAATTCCCATGACAATTCCATGCTTCTCATGGAATCTGTACTTCTTAATTCCTTCACCTTTTTCATCCATCCTCCCAGACCTCCTCCTATTTGGCAACCATGAAAATATTTTCTGTATCTATGAGTCTGGTTCTATTCTGCTTGTTTGTTTATTTTGTTTTTAGATTCAATTGTTGATAGATATGTATTTATTGTCATTTTATTACCTTTTTTTGAACTTTTTTCTTCTTAAAGAAGACCCTTTAACAGTTCATGTAATACTTGATTGGTGGTGATGAACTCCTTTAGCTTTTTCTTGTCTGGGAAGCTCTTTATCTATTCTTTGATTCTAAACAATAGCTTTTCTGGGTAGTTATCTTGGTTGTAGGTCCTGGCTTTTCATCACTTTGAATATTTCTTGCCAATTCCTTCTGGCCTGCAAAGTTTCTGTTGAGAAATCAGCTGACATTGTTATGGGATCTCCCTTGTAAGTCAGTAACTGCTTTTCTCTTGCTGTTTTTAAGATTCTCTCTTGGTCTTTAACCACTGGCATTTTAATTATGAAGTGTCTTGGAGTGGGCCTGTATGGGTTCATTTGGTATGGGACTCTTTGTACTTCCTGGACTTGAATGTCTAAGTTCCTTCACAAAGTTAGGCAAGTTCCTGTCATTGATGTGGCTTCTTCTTTAATTCCCTAGTTTTAGAACTTCCATTCAGCCAGATTTCAGGTGGTTCTGAATGATGGTTATTCTGTAGTTTAGTTGTAATTCTGATGTGACTGTGGGAGGAGGTAACTACCACTTTTACCTCTGCGGCCACCTTGCTCAGAAGCCCCCATATCATCAGCAGCAGCATCACTTAGGCACTAATTAGAAATGAGGACTCTCAGGCCCCTGTCCCAAATCAAAACTCCCACTGTGGTCTCAGCAATCCGTGTTTCACCAGGCCCTCCAGCTGACTCTGCAGGCTCAAGGGTGTGAACTAGTCTGCTTCAGTCACGAGTTGATTGGTGAAAAGCTCCAGGGGGCCTGGGATTTAGCCTAAAGCCATGCAGCCAAGCAAGAAAACAAAACCTATGCCAGATCTCAGGGTCTTTATCTCTGAGGTACAGTTTTGCCTGGAAAATCAGAATGATTTCTCTGCAATTTGTATGAACATGAGAAGGAAGGCTCATGCTGCTTTTTTAGCATTGCCTCCCAGAATTCTTACCTGTGCTTCCAGACCCAGTTACATCCCAGCATATCCAGGAAGCCCACCCAACCCATTCTACGTCCTGTGCTCTGAATTTCGTCAGCTCTTGTAAACTGTGCCATTGCCATGAGCAGTTCTGCACACCCTGCGTTGTGAATTTGCTGTCATTTGACACTAGTCTTGACTTTTTGGGGTCAGTTGGACATTCCACAATGACAGGTGCCATGTCTTCATGTTCTCAGTTTCTCACGGCGGCTCTTACTGTGCTGATTTATTTAGCCTGTGCTCGATGCAGGTTTGTAGGTAGATTTCTCTAGATGTGTGAACTTGAGGCTGACATTTCTAAATAGAGAGATGCTCCGCATCAGGAAATGCTGATGAGGGGGCAAAGAGAGCTGCAGAGGATCATCTTCATTTTAGGCCAAAATATTTGGGTGTTGAACATCAGGTTATCGTCTGCTTGGCAAGAACTTGCTGAGAGACTAACATGACTTAATAGTTACCCAGCGAACTTTAAGTGATAAACTTATTTTTTAAAGGACAGTGCTTACTATATGTGAGGCCCTGGAATGTTTTTTCAATATGTCATCCCTATAACAACTCTGAAATTTAGGTATTGATATTCTCAATTTTGTTATATATTTTATCTGAATAATACACCAAGCAGGCAGTCAACAAAGATCTATAGAATGCTCACCATATGCTAAGGTTTTCTGAATCTTGCTAGCTGCCAACCGGAAGCCTTCAACTGAAGTCCCTGACTTTGGGAAAAGCTATGATTTAATTGTGAGAACCCTTGGTCTCCTTCAGCAGATTCTAACGTTGATTTGAGTAATTCAAGCCTGAGGGCTTGATACTGCCCTCTGAGAAGGCTAAACTGTAACCACAGTGACAGGACTGGCTCTGTTTGCCCAGTATCTCCCGTCTGCAGGGCTCCCAGGTGCTCTACAATCTTGAACTGATAGACTGGGGATAACAGTAATTAGAATCTTCAAAGCACCTGGCAAACACTCATTAGCTGCTCCCTGGGATGAAGAACAAAAGAGGAATAAATGACATAGGATTATTCCCATTTTGCAGACATGGGAAATCAAGGCAGAAAACCTAGATGTCTTGCCTAACACCACATTCTGAAAACTGAATTTAAAATGTGAGTGGCTTACTTTTCCATAAATTTGGTAAGTCCTCAGAAAGACACAACTCCACTGACATTTGGGCCAGATAATTTTGTGTGTGTGTGTGTGTGTGTGTGTGTGTGTGTGTGTAGGTGTGAAACTGTCCTGTGCATCGCAGGATGTTTAGTAGCAGCATCTCTGACCTCTACCCATCAGATGCCAACAGCACCTTTCACTCCTGTGGTGACCATTGGAAAGGTCTGCAGACATTGGCAAATGTCCTCTCGGAGCTGAGTACCCTGGAAGGGCATGAGCATCTTGCTCCCTTCATCTCAGATAGAACCTGTATCAAAAACTCATCATCTCATGATATCCAACAGTCAGAAATGAGCAACCTGGACTTGTCCAGGGTTTGCCTGGGATGGGAGCCATAGAGTAGCAAGAGGTGAAAGGCAGGAAGTTATCACTGTGACAACAAATGGGTTAGAGATGGGAGAGTTAATTCAGAGGCTGTCAGAAGGCACAGTGCTTATTGTCCCTGCTGCTTTGCACAAAGTGGCATTTTCCTGGTGAGTGCCTGTCTGTGGGTGAGGCAGCTTTGAGAAGCAGGGGGCTTTCCTGTGAGGTCAGGAAGGACAAGAATCTCTCCCAGGACAGGCCCCAGGGGCCTCTTTCTACCCAGGTGTTTTTCCCTCCTCTCACTCTGTGGTCTTTTCCGAGATCAGGTCTAGACTAAACCCACACAGAAGGCCCCATTACTCAGTTCAAGGTAAATCCCTGCTGAAATCTGGTTTCTGTGGTATGCAGAGGGTCTTGGGCATTTCTGCTCTTGACTTCTCACCTTGCGTTTGTCCTCCTTAACTTTACAGAAAGGACAGGACGATTTGTCCTAGTCAGCTCTTTTCCTCTTCTAGAGAGGTGTTTAGAATTTGAAACCAGAAACACGGATGATGGGTTCTTCTGGTAGACAGCTGGGCTTGGGGGTGGGGATGGGAAACCCAGAGTGAGAGGGACCTGATTTCTAACCTAAAAAGGTTCATAGTGTTAAAAGTGTCACCTCATCTGTCTCCTCAAAGCACTTTGTCAAGGTATCACACATTTCCAGCTCACAGCATATTTTGGCTCTCCAGTAAAAATAAGACAGAAATCGCATCTCAAAAGTAACTGCTGTGAAGATATACCTCACATGCAATAAACTGCATTTTAAAGTGTACATTTTGCTAAGTTTTGACATATGTGTACACCCATGAAACCATCACCACAATCAAAATAGTGCACACAGCACCTCCCAGAGACCCTCTTTTGTCCCTTCCTAATTCCTCCCTCCTTCTGCCCCCACCTGTCTGCCCACTGCCACCCCCAGGCCACCAGTGACCTGCTTCCTGTCACTATAACTTAGTTTGTGATTTTTGGAGTTTTATGTAAATGAAATTATACAGTGTTGTTCCCTTTTTTTCCTGACATTTTCCACTCAGCATAATGATTTTGAGATTCATCCGCTGCAGAGTGTGTTAATAGTCCATTCTTTTTTATTGCTGTGGGTGTTTGATTGTTTGGATTTACCAACATTTGTTTATCCATTTACCTACCCAAGGACATATGAGTTGCTTCTAGTTTTTGGCTGTTACAAAGTTGCTGTGGACATTCACATACAAGTCTTTATGTGGACACATGCTTTCATTTGGGTAAATGCCTAGGAGTGCAATGGATGGATCAGATTTTGTAAGAAACTGCCAGACTTTTCCACGGCGATTGCACCATCTTACACTTGGGGACTGTATGTTAATCTTTTGGTGGGGGGAGGAGAACGCTGGAGGCCCTCACACTACACTGTTGACTGTACTCGAGGTAATGAAAACCACCGTGGACCTGGAGTGCAAGCTCACACTCATGGCATTAGCTGGTGAGTTCCCAGGTAACCACTAGTTGCACCAAGTAGATCACGAGCCAGCCTTCCTGCTGGTTTCTCCTTTAGGAGAGACTACATCTCCTGGTACCTATATTTGTAAGAAGAAATGGTCACATGATTACCAAATACCCCTAGACCTTTTCTAGAGCAAACCATGCCTCCTGGAGAGGCAGATATAAAAAGAAAAACAAATAATTGGACACTTGTTTCCTTATTTGAGACTTGGAGGTTAACCAAACTGGGTTATTCAGACCCCTGTCAGCAGAGTGGTTGAAACACTGTATTTCGTATAGAGCCTTCAAACTCTGACATCTGAAAAAAAAATAGTCAAATCACAACTAAAATAGAAACCTATTTTTCCAAGTGATACAGCACGATTGTCTTCATATTCCCAGTTGAATAAAAATCAAAAAATCGTAATTTATGAAATTATACAGTGTTGTTCCCTTTTTACATCAAAAATGAGCAAAATGAGCAAAATATTACAAAACTGTAGTCAGGCCTACGAGTCAAATGATGTGACAGCACTGACTGTGCCTCATCGATGTCTGGCTGTGTCTGACTAATGCGCAGAGTCCGAGAGGGCTGAAGGGCAGCAGGGCTGAGTCTGAATGCCAGACATGGCCCACCCCTCCCTAGTCAGAGTTTGGAGTAGAGATCCCAGGGACACACAGGCCAAGCAAGGTCACTTGGGTGGGTGAGCAGAGCTGCAGTGGGGGTCCCAGGCTTTGCAGACAGTAATAGAAGTCAGGTCTTCCTCCTCCTTTTTCATGCATAAGGAGAAGGCGGGGCATTTCACTATAGTTCTGTTTTTCAAGGAAAAAAAGAAAAAAAGAAAATTCTTCTGCCAACCCTGAACCAACATTTCGGCTCAGCCTCGATTCTGAGTGGCACAGGAACCGGATTTTAGATAAAGAAGAGATGTTTCTGTTACCTTGTGGGGCAGGAAATGGGGTTTGGTCCTGGGATTCCTCTTCTGAGTGTGTGGGCGTCACCATTTCCTGTTTCTTTTTTCTTTCTTTTTTTTTTTCTGTAAGCTTTTACATTTAGAAAATATATTTAATGCCCTAAATTTGGGGGACTACATTCTAATATATAAATCAATATTAGACTTTATTTTCTGGGTCTTGGAAAGACCACTTTGAGTGTGCTCTTGTTTAGCTTGTCAAGAGTTCAGCGCAAAATGCTGCTTGCTCCAGGAGCTGAGCGCTGCCAGGCTGTTGTTAGAGAACAGTTCGAACTGGCTGCTAAATAAACAGACGGTGTGACAGCTGTGGTTTTTGACTAAGTCCACAAAGACAGATAAACGATAGCGATCAAACTATCTCCAATTATTATCATTATTATTTAATACCATCTCCATTTTTCATCCCAATCAAGGAACAGTGAATTATGACATTTAGAAATGCTCTTTTTTTTTGGAGACACTATTTTGGTCTATCTTTTCCTTTTTTTCAAAGTAAAACCATTCTTCTCTAGTTTTTAATGTGAGAATGTGAGTTGGGAGAGTGATCTAATATTGCAGTTCCCATCAGTAGGTAGATGGTTTCTTAAAATGCAGATTCAGTAGGTCTGATAATGTGCATTTCTAGCAAGTTTTCTGGTGATGCTGGCCCTGCTGGTTCAGGGCCCATCCTTTGAGAATCACTAGTCTGATGTAAAGATGGTCAGACTGGGTAGTAGGGGTTTTAGAATCCCACGACTGTGACATTTTAACCCTTGATTTCTTGAAGCTTCTTGAGTCCAGGGGCCAGTAAGCAATCCTCATCTGTAAAGACCCAGATGGTAAACTTTGCCAGCTGTACGGTCTCTGACACAACCACTGAGCTCCACTGCTGCAATGGGAAAGCAGCAAAAGACACAAGCAAACATATGAGTCTAATAGTGTCCAATAAATGCTTTATTTACACAGACCAACACCAAGCCAGATTTGGCCTGTGTAGATTGTATCCTTGGTGGAGTCTAAGCTTTCACTTTACAGAGGAAGAGATGGAAGCCCAGAGAGACTGGCTGGCAACTGGAACTGAGAGCCCTATGACTCTGATTAAATGTAGTTTCAAATCCAGCTCTAGAAATCACTCCTCTCTCTACCCCTCAGAGATCCAGCCTTTCCCCTGGATAATCAGCAACCCCCGAGGCAGCAGAAGACAGTAGTAACCCGGACCTGACTAATGGTCACACGGTCTGGACCTCTGGCAGGCTAAAGATAACATCTTGACCCAAGTTATGTTTCAGCTCCTGGGGCCTAGGGTGGAAACCACCCCCTGGCTATTTTCCCATGAGACCTGACAGAGGAACACCAGAACTGTCTCTCAGAACTGTCAGGCACAACCCAGAGTCTGAATGCAATTGATAATGGCGGCATATTTTTTCTTTAACTGCTTTGTGGAACCCCTTGGAGACTTGGGCAGTTTTGTGCACTGTATGGTGGACAGCCCTGCTCCCGGAGCTGATTGACTTTCACATATTTCATTCTAAAGTTGGCCAAATTCCCATGGTTCTTTGGGCAGTGATGATTTATTCCTAGAAATGTAAATCAGCTTCAATGTTTAATTTGCAGCTGATTAATTTCTCTCTCCCTCCCTCTCTTTGTCTCTCATATTCTCTCATTTCTCTCTCTCTCTTCCCCTTCTCCAATGGTCATTTAAGAAGGATTCATTTGGGACTAAAAGGTGAAAAGTCCAGCACACTCATGAAACTCATGACAGGGGATAAGGGGTTTTGTCAGTGGAAGAAAAATGTGAATTTTAAGCAGATCTGGAAGAAAGAGAGAAATTACCTTGCTTGGTTTGAGACGCTCTGTTTCTCTTTTTTAAATAAGGCCATCAACCGTCAAATCAATGAGGTGTGGTCTGTTGTTATCACTCAACAGAATGAATGCCAGCAACTCCCCTTTTTTGTAGATACTGCAACCTTCAGGGAGGTGCTCCATATCTGTGACACATTCCTATGATTATTACTACTGTTCGGAGTTGTTTTGGAGATCTACATAGAGTTACACATTCAGCATACAAGGCTTTGCTGAGTGCCCATGTCTATTGCCAGGCACTGCTGCCCACTGTGGATAAAAGTGAATCACATAATTTTTGTCTTCACGGAGTCCTAGAATTTTAGAGGGTCGTGTTTCTCTGAGTTCTTGTATATTTTATGTATCCTGACCATTGCATGATGTCCATAGATCAGTTCTAATATTCCCAGTTTCTTTCAGGAGACTGTGGTTTCTTGTGCAATATATCTGTTGTATCTGTTGATACAAGGACTATTCAGTTGTAAATTCATTCCGATTTTAGATAATTTATTTACTTACTTTTTACTTTTTATTTTTTAAAATTGTTTTTCTAGTACATTTATCTCCATTTCCCCCCATCCCCTCTCCCTTTGTCCCCCCACCTCCCACCCTCAATCCTACCCTCCTTGGGCTTTGTCCAGGGGTCCTTTATACATGTTCCTTGACAATTTTTCCCCTTCTTTCCCACCTTATCCCTTCCCCTACCCTCTGGTTACCATCAGTCTGTTCCTTATTTCAATGTCTCTGGTTATATTTTGCTTGTTTATTTGTTTTGTTGAAATCAAGTTCCGCTTATAGGTGAGGTCATATGGTATTTGCCTTTTACCGCCTGATTATTCACTTAGCATAATACTCTTCAGTTCCATCCATGCTGTTGAGAGAGGTAGGAGCTCCTTCTTTCTTTCCACTGCATAGTATTCAATTGTGTAAATGTACCATGTTTTTTTTTTTAATTTAAATTATTTATTGTTGTTCAATTACAGTTGTCTGTATTCCACCCCCCCCCCGCCCCCCCCCATGGTTTTTTGATCCACTCATTTACTGATGGGCACTTAAGTTGCTTCTAGCACTTGGCTATTGTAAGTTGTGCTGCTATAAACATTGGGGTGCACAGGTTCTTCTGAATTGGTGTTTCAGGATTCTTAGGGTATAATCCCAGCAGTGGAATTGCAGGGTCAAAAGGCGGTTCCATTTTTAGTTTTCTGAGGAAATTCCATACTGTTTTCCACAGTGACTGCACCAGTCTGCATTCCCACCAACAGTGCACTAGGGTTCCCTTTTCTCCACAACCTCGCTAGCACGTGTTGTTTGTTGATTTGTTAATGATGGCCATTCCTACTGGTGTGAAGTGGTATCTCATTGTGGTTTTAATTTGCATCTTTCTGATGGCTAGTGATGCTGAACATCCTTTCATATGTTTCTGGGCCCTCTGTATGTCCTCCTTGGAGAAGTGCTTATTTAGGTCCTTTGCCCATTTTTTAATTGGATTGTTTGTCTTCCTGAGTAGAGTCATGTGAGTTTGTTAGATATTTTAGAGATCAAACCCTTCTCTGTGGTGTCACTTACAAATATATTTTCCCATAGGGTTGATTCCTTTTTCATTTTGTTGATATTTTCTTTAGCCATGTAGAAGCTTTTTATTTTGATGAAGTCCCATTTGTTTATTCTTTTCTTTATGTCCCTTGCTCTAGGAGACATATTGGTGAAAATATTGCTGCATGGAATATCTGAGATCTTGCTGTCTATGTTCTCCTCTGATTTTAGACAATTTAAGTGGTAGTTATTAATGCTTGCCCTCAGGATGTCAGCATCCCTATCAATGGTCCAATAAAGAGAATGATAGAATTGAAAGAGTAAGGAAACCTAGAATATAGTTCTGGCTTCACCATTTCTGAACTGTGCCAAGAGGCAAGTTACTAGGGCTTCTGAGTCCTCACTTGTATAATCTTCTAAGGAACATTTCTAGTTCAAGATTTTATATTTTTAGGTCTCATATCTGAACAAAATCCACAGGACTGGATTAAACAGAACTGGAGTAGTAGACAAATAAGGTGTACGTAATGCCTCTTGCTACAAACATCAACCTGCTACTGATACAAGTTTCTAGTCATTTGGTATGCCACCTTTTGTCTCAAATGAGGACAGTTTTCTGCTGGGTCTTATACCACTTTAACTAGTAATTTGAATCATGTGAAAGTTGGCATCATATGCAGCTGGGGAGAAATTTATTACTGCTCATAGAATATAAAGTTATTAATTAGGGAACGTTGCAATGTAGCTCTTAAGTAGGTTACAGTGTACTTACTAGTGAAAGAGTGTGTGATCGCCAACTCTGATATTGACTTATTCTTAGTTCAAAGTTGTTGAGATGAAAGAATAACACTGATTATTTCAGTATCAGCACTCGGTATCTCTTCTAGTTCCCTCAAGTCTATTAGTCGATCTACAATTGTATTGACTTTGGAATACAACCACTAGATATCCTTTGTGACACTGGTTTAGGTGTGTTCTATAGAATGGTGGTCCAAATAAGGTGACCGAGGGAAAGCCATTCCTCTTTGTTTTGATATCTTTTTTTTGATATCTCTTAGTAGATACCTTAGTATGGCATTTCTCGCATTGTTATTTTAATTCATTGTTGAATTTTCTTTCTTGTGTATTAGGCTCTGGACTTCTTTGGCTAGCAATGGTTACTTAGTCATTTTTGTGTCCTCAGTAGACCTTCTTGCAAGGTAAGTACCCGACCACATATATTGGTCAAATGAATCAACCAATACATATCTGTGTTATAATTATTATTTTTAACTCTGTTGAAAAACAAAGTGTAACTTCAACAAATATTTATTTGATAATTACTATATTTATGATATTGCTAAAAATCTATAACTTGTAGTTAATGATCATGGTGTGTAATTTCACTTGAAGTCAATGTCACAGGATCATCAATAGCTGTAAAGTAAATAAAAATCATAATTATTTGTTCCCTCACTTAAAAAAGGTCAAATACATCTGCATATTAAATGTATATGGTGCAACTTTCTTGCAGTGGTGTGCTGTTTTCTCCTAAAGCCAGTTTGCTTCTTTGAAAGCAGGGAGTGTCCATGATTTATGTGGAGCATCAAGTAATAAAGTAGGTTGGTGGCTCTTTGAGCCATGGCATTTTCTTGATTTCAAAATAGGAGGTTGGGTGGGACTTGGGGGAAACCTATTACTTTTCAACTGTTTAAGAGCTTTAGCTATTCTTTTTAAAATGCAGCACTAAAGTTATAGATTTTGGAAACAGTTTTGGAGTTAACATCTTCACATTTAAAAATATATTTAAATGAAATGACAATACATCAAGAATGATAGCTGATAAAATAAGGCTGATTCTAGAATAATTAAGTTGTGAACTAGTCACATGTCTGTATTTTTTCCATAACTTTATGAAATGGAGATAAAATGGAGAGGGATATTTATAAACACACTTAAAGGGAAAGATGATACAAGGAATCAAAAAGTTGTGTTAGTATAGGGCTTTTTAACCTGTGATGGTTAATGTTATGTAGCAATTTGGTTGGGCCATGGGGTACCCAGATATTTGATCAAATGTATTCTGTGTGTTTCTGTGAAGATGTTTTGGATGAGAATAACATTTGAATCAATGAATTTTAAGTAAAGTAGATTTTCCTCCATAATATGGGTGGGCCTCATTTAATCAGTTGAAGAGAAAAAGACTGGCCTTCCTAGAATAAGAGAGCATTCTCCAGTAGACAGTCTTCAGACTTTATCTGCAACATCTGTTGTTCTTGGTTCTTCAGCAGATGACCTTTGGACTCAAAGTAGGACATTGCCTTTTCTGGATCTTCAGTGTGCCGGTCCGCCTTGAAGATTTGGACTTGTTAGCCTCCATAATAACGTGAGCCAATTTTTTATTACATATATAATCATACATAGTATATATAAAATATATCTATAAAAATATATATTCTATTGGGTCTGTTTTTCTGGAAAACCCTGATGAATATATTACCTTACCTTGTCTGTCTTCAACAATCAAAGATAGTTTCCATGAGTTTTCACATCTCTTATGTGAAAAATAAAAAGTCAACAGGAATATAGAGAGTAACAGAGAGGTTAAAGAAGTCCTGTTTATAAGGTGATTTGGAAGTTAGGGGTAGTATAAAAAGAGATTCTAAAATATTCAGGAAAGAAAGTATGTCTTACAAATAACATAGAATCAACCAAACTTAACTTCATTCAACCATTTCCCTCTCTTGTGACCTTATTGAGTTTAAAAATCCTTGACTCCAGACTGTCTCCATAATATGAGATGTAAAGAAAATGAATAGTTCAGGTGTCCATCTTGGGCACTTACAATGCATACCTGTATGCTTTGTCTTAGTGTCCTCCTAGTTCTTTGTAGCATAGTGCTTGTCATTTAGAGATGACTCAACATGTGTGTTAAATAAATGAACAAACAAACATAGATTTTGACTTTATCAAGTCGTTTTCCAACTTGAGGATGTTAAGAATGAAATTCTACAAAGATTTTTTTTATGGTCATATTGAAAGACCTTTCAAATATGAGTGTCCATTTATCCAAGAGGAATGACATTTGGAGAGCTTAAAAGAAATTCCTGGTTGCAATTAATTGACTTTTTGTGAACTAACTAAAGGGAAGATAATGTGGATCAGGAAGTATTTTGATGATTTTTTATTTTTAAAAATTATTAAAGGATTTTATATACTCATTTTCAGAGAGTGGGAAAGGGAGGGAAAAAGAGCAGAAGATAAACATTGATGTGAGAGAAAAACATCTACTGGTTGCCTCTTGCATGAGCTTTGACCAGAGACGGAGCCCAAAACCCAGGTAGGTGCCCTGACTGGGAATCAATCCAGTGACCTTTTGCTTTGTGGGATGATGCCCAACCAACTGAGCCACATTGGTCAAGGCACTGATGATTTTTTTATCATAAAGGATTATTTTTCTGACATCAGAAGCATCATTACATTAATCTTCCCACTGAATTTCAGGATCATTCTGGCCTTGGGAAGATCCTCTGATAGGGGATAAAGGAGCAAGGTGGAGGAAGAAGCTGATGGGAAAGAGTAGCTGAATGGTTGGTAGCTGGCCTGTCTTCTCCTAAAGCCATTAATTAGATTACGCTTTTCATTAATTTATTTTCAGTTTTTATTGGTTGTTGATTGCATTGCCTTCTAATGTAGCATGATCATTTTCTCACAAGTAAATACACACACACACACACACACACACACGTATAGTCTGTCCGGAGGTATCCAGGCATGCAATATGAAAAATAGACATTTATTAAAGAAGATACAAGATACAAGAAACATTGTACACAGGACAATGATGCCTCAGTGCCCTTCAAAGTAGGCATCTTGGGACCTCGCACGGTTCTCCCAACCACCATCAACTGCCCCATCGTATTTTCCTGAATCTTATCCATTGTATTTTCCTGAATCTCAATGACTGTCTAAAAATCTCTTTCCTTTCAAAGGTAATTTTAGTTTTGGGAAAAGCCAGAAGTTTCAGGGTACCAAACCTGGGTTATAGGGGGGCTGAGTCACCTGGGTGATTTAATGTTTTGCTAAAAAACTCTGCACGAGACGTGATGCATGAGTGGGCATGTTGTCATGATGAAGCTGCTAATCGTCAGTTGCCCATAGCTGCAGCCTTCTGAATCACCCAAATAGTTTCTATGAAGGAATGTTCAAGCTTAATGCAAAATTTGATGCCTATTTGTTGTTCTACTTGAGCAGTCATTTTGAATGTGATGGCCACACAGTACACGTGCTCACTCAATGACGTCCACCGCCCCCACTGACTGGTACAGTGAAGGCATCATTGTTCACGCATGTGCATTTCAGTCCACTCTCCTTGGCTGCCAGGTTACATTGATGTTGCACAAACTGTTCTTGTTATATTAACAATGGATGGGCTTTTTCTGGACAAATGTATGTGTATGTGTGTGTGTGTGTATGGGGAGACAGATAGGACATTGATCACAGAGGAAGCTTACTCTTACCAACTTGACATTTCTCATGCCCCAGAGGAGGAGTTTGCCAAATATTCTGAGATGGAGTCACATTTAGTAGTAATAATTTCCACCTGCTGTGGTGTAGTCTCAGATTCTGCATAGGGGGTGGTTTTATTTTTTTTCCATCTCAGAATCTTCAGGCACCCTAGAGACATTAATTAGGCCCTGGACCTCTTTGAAGTTGATCCTATACCCATATACACATGATGAAATGCAGAAGGGGAGAGGTTAATTGAGTACGTCCAAGACCACACAGAAATTCCATGAAAGAGCCAGGAAGGTGATTGCTTCCCAGTCCAGGGCAAAAACAAAGAAACCCTGAGAAAAGATGCCTATTTGCCAGGTGCTTTAAATTCACCTGGAATTTCCATCCCCCATTTCACTTAAAAGTCAGCTACTGTCTTCCCTCTTCCCTTCAATATCCTACACAGAGAAAACCTAAAGAACTACAAAGTAATTACCATCACTTTGAGGGTGTGTTACCCTGCAGCCTACTGAGCTGAAATGTTCTCTGGGCATATTATAATGTGTACACGTGAGTTTCAGTTCTCTGTGTGAGTATATTTCTTGTTTAGAATTGCTGTCTCCCTCTCTCTCTCTCTGAATTGTGGTCCCCAGTTATCTTCCCACGGTTAAATCCAGGTAGGAGAACATAAAGCTCACTGAAATTACTTAAGGCAAGAGTTTCACCTTCCTCTTACTTAAATTGTGTAGAGATGAGTCACTCTGAGAAGGTAACAGCAGTAGTCCTCTGGGTGCAGGAGGGAAGAAATGGAGGGTTCAGAAGTAAGAAACTTCAGTGGATATAAGGGAAGGAGTTCTTGATAAAAATAATGCCTTTTATATTCTAGAATGTCTAGGAAGCTTTTCAGTAATGTGCCTTTTCTCCAAATCATTCTGATAGGGCCACTGATGGTAAGGACTTGGGAAGGAAATCTCTTTGCATCAGCCTGGCCTCTTTGCATCAGCCTGGCCATTTCTTGCAGCTCGTTCTGGAAGGAAGTTTTTCTGACTCTTAATCAGAAGCTGTGCAAGTGAGGCTACTGTGGGATGCTTAGGATGAAACGTGGACACTGATCTCTCGGGGAGGAAGACAGGAATGTCCACAAAAGGTGCTTCAACAAATAGTAAGTATTTGTTAGAAGAGTGTCCCTATTCCAAGCCATGGTCAGCTGAACATTTAGAAGGAAGTAATGTATGGATGGGAGCCCAGAGAGCCTCAGGTATGCAACTTTGGGATGTTGTAGGAGTGGAAGT
Source organism: Phyllostomus discolor (assembly GCF_004126475.2). Taxonomy (NCBI): domain Eukaryota; kingdom Metazoa; phylum Chordata; class Mammalia; order Chiroptera; family Phyllostomidae; genus Phyllostomus; species Phyllostomus discolor. The sequence continues at coordinate 70,590,776 of NC_040903.2, forward strand.
GATGGTAAGACAATTAAAAACCAAGCTGCAGCAAATCATTTTAGGAGTGAGGAAGGGTTTCCATGAATAAATAACAGGAAGGAAAAAATGGAAGACTGAGAACAAAGACACAAAAGAATTAATTCTTTTTTTAACAGAGCAGGAGAAAAATGTACCATAAACAGACGAAAAGCTTTCCTTCTTAGAGAAAAGCCCTCAGTGATACAGGTACCAGATTTCCTGGCAAGGGCACAACTAATATTTATGTGAAAACTGATTTTGACGAGAGGAATCAACAAAGACCGTCAAATACATCAGGCTTAGAACTGTTGGATCATTTGGCGCTTGTTTGCCCAGAGCTGAACCATCCTTTCTCCAGGGAGTTTCAAGCTGCCTCCTCTGGCGAGGCAGCCTCTCCAGTGGCCCATACCTCCAGTCCCTCGTGCACACAAAGAAAGGCAACTGCTGCCGCTGCAGCCACACAACCATGCAGCTGCTGCGGGGAGGAACAGAGTGCCATTTTGGCTGGCGCTGGAGGACGTTGCTGCCAATTTCCTTCAAGTTTGCCTGCCTCTCTTTCAAAATTCAGCATAACAGCACACAAACAATCTCAGGTCCTCCTGGCTGTGTTCCCTTTCTGGAGCAATTAGTTGAAATGCACATTGTGTACTCACCTCTTCCTGAGTTTCCATGGGGAACCTGCTGTGGCTGCTTGCAGGGGACCTGGTTCCTTGTTCCCCAAGGGTGGGTGCTGGGCTGTCTGGGGGAGCTTAAGGAGGATGGGATGGTCATTTGTTCATTGTTTGAATTTGCATGCAGAGCTGGCTAACTCTCTCTCTTGGTTATAAAATTAAGTTTTTGGTTCTTCTCTCTTCATAGGGGTGGCTGGAGGAGAGATGGCTTGATTTGGGTAGGAGAGAGGACAGGGAAACATGGGGAGCCTTGAAAGTCTTGAACAAGGATTGGATTTAATTTCATAAACAATAGGAAGAAACTGTGGCTTTTGAAGCAGAAGTAGGATATGGTGAAAGCAAAATTAGGAGGGAGGGTGGGCAGGGGGAGTCAGTAGGAGGGGAGAAATGTCAGCCACCTAGGAAGCTGCTATGATATCCTAGCTAAGTGATCATAAGGGCTGGACTTTGGTTATGGGTCTGACAGTGGAAGACAACGTCTGTCCAGCAATAGCCTGGACTGCCTCGGCCCCACCCCAGACCTGCTGACTCAGAAGTTCTAGTGTGGGCCCAGGGATCTGTGTTTTAACAAGCCCTCCTGATGACTGTAGTGCAAGCTAAGGTTTGAGAATCGCTGTTGTGTATACTACTGGGCAGACTGTAAACATGGGGCTTTAGGGATCTTGAGTTTTACTTCTGATTCTGAATAGTTGAGTTGCATTAAATAAGGTCACTTAACATTTTGGGATTTTAGTTCCTTTTCCGTAGAAGGTAGTGAGTGCACCAGCTACGAATTCTGTTTTGCTGCATATAAAAGAAAACCCCCCAAAACAGCGGGTTAAACATTAAAAGCATTATTCTTTCACATAAAGGCAGTCTAGAGTTAAATCATTCAGGGAGGGTATGGTTGCTTCACAACATCATTAGGGACCCAGGCTCTTTCTCCTTTTTTACTTAGCCATCCTTAGTGCTAGAGTATTAGTTTCCTATGGCCACTATAACAAAAGACCAAACACTTAGTAACAAACAATACAAATTTATCTACCTTACAGTTATGGAGGTCAGGATTGCTAATTGAGTCTCAGTGAGCTACAATCAAAGGGTTGGCAGGGCTGTGTTCCTTCTGGAAGCAACAAACGAGAATCTGCTTCCTTGCCTTTGGCAGCTTCTAGAGGCTGCCTGCACTCCTTGGCTTGTGGCCTCTTCCTCCATCTACAAAGCCAGTAAGGTCAGGTCGAGTCATTCTCACATAGCCATCTCTCTGGTTTCCTTCTGTTCCCTCTTCTCCTTTTAAGGATGCTTTTATATTTTGGCCTCACTGGGTAATCCCAGACAATCTCCCTCTTCTGAGGTCAGCTGGTTAGTAACGTTTACCCACTGAAACTTTAATTTCCCTTTGCCATGTAATGTAACTTTTTCAGTTTCCAGGGGTTTGGATGTGGATATCTTTGGTAGGAGGCATTATTCTGACTTCCATCTCATAAGCCTTAATAGCTACTACAATTTCTACTGTTGTGTCAGATTTCCAGGCAGTGGGGTGGAGGAAGTAGGGAAAGACAAAAAAGCACAAACACTTGTCAGCTAGGCTGGCTCCCACACATCTCTGCCAACCTCTCCTTGGCCAGATCTTAGTCATCTGTGCCACATTTACCTTTGAGGGAGACTGGGTAATGTGGCCTTTTTTTTATAGTGGTAAAGTGCTCCACTAAAATTAAAATTCTGTTTCTATGGAAGAAGGAAGCATGACTATTTACTGGCAACTAGCAGTCTCTGCCATAGAGAGGTAGAGGGTGGTGTGGGGAGTCTGGATTTTCTCCTAAGTTTCTTTCTCTCCTAATGATTTGTAGACTTTCCAGAGCTAAGAATGACCGTTTTAAGTTGAGAAATGAGAAGGTAGAGTAGAAAGAAGAAGGATGTCTTTGTTTCCCACTTTTTCCTTCTGAAAAATAATATTTATATATGATTGAGTATCTTAAAGGAACCAGACACATTACACATGCTTGTCCTTACATATGCACCATGAAAATAGAAATTTTGTGGTACCTAATACCTCTTTTAACCCTACAAAAATGTTTTAATGGTTGAACAAATAAATGCAATTTCTATTCGTTACTAAAGCTAGAGATTCTCATAGAGAATATGTCATGCCTGCCTTTCCACAGAAACAGCTGCCTTTGTGACAGTGCCCTAGCCTCCTGACCAGACCACGTGTTGCTGATTAACACTCTGGCCTTCAGTAACCATCTTCCAAAGGATAGGGACTCTGTCTTGTTCAGCAAACATTGTTTGGTATATGTATAGGAGATAAGGGGGATGGTAATATTTTTCTTTAAAACAAATGAATAAATGAATGCTAAGTAGCAACCCATTGATTTATTATCTTTATATGGCTTTGATTTTGAACAAGCTATTCTATGGGCCATATTTGAACATTATCTTAACACTTTCTCTACCTGTTTTGTGATCATATCTATGAATTCATCTGCAGGAGCTCTCTATTTTGGAAGATATTTGCTCTGTGAATATAGTTTCCATCTGGGGCAGGACACTGTTTACCTCCTCTCCTGTGTCTTTACGGTTTAGCTAAGAGTTTGGGACAGGCACAGGGAGGTGGGCAGCTGCTGACAGTGGTTTTGCTTACACTTTCTATCTTAAAGCTGGGGGGGGGGGGCGGGTTCTTGCCTGATGCGACTGCTCCTGGAGCCAGTGGGCTGTTAATTAGAGAAGTGGTTGTATTTTATGATGGGAACGTAAATGGACAGGCCACGAAGGGGAGCCTTCCACAGGAATGGTCTAATATAAACAACAATAACCATAATAATAATCCACGCTTTCATGGGAGCTTTCATCGAGGAACCAAAAACACATTACGAGCATTAACTCATTAATCTTCACAGCGCCCCTGTGAGGGAGAATTAAGTGTAAGTAATCATAATTATTACTGTCATTATCCTTCAAACAATTCCCAGATGTGCTGTGGCTGAACTGGCATGCTTTGGGGATTTTATTTTTAATAGAGACCCTAGACTTTTGGCAGGAGTTCACCTCTCTCTTGCTCTCTCTTTCTCGCTCTCACTCATTCTGACTTACTAAATAAATATAAAATTTTTGAACTCGTGGGGGTCCCAGAATACATGGGTGGGAAATAATTTTAAATTTGTGGTGGCCCCTTGGCTTTGCTCTTTTGTCCTTGCCTATCGGGAAGGTTAAGTGGCTGCAGTGGGCCCAGACCCACGTCCCTGGAGCCGATTACAGATTTCATTTTTAAACGACATGTGATGCTTTTGGTTTCAGCGTTACCACTTTAGGGAAGGGCTTCAGGAGTTTCATTGTACACAGGGCATCTTGTTTACTCTGATACCATTTAAATGAGAACTGTGTGCTGAGCACCACGCAGGAGAGGATCCGGCGCACTGACAGCGTTCTCTGCATGTGCCGACAGGCCCTGCCTCCATCCCGCAGGTGCACTCCGGCTTGTTCGCTCACGCAGCCGCCTCGGTTCCCTGTTCCTGGGGAAACAGGTCACCTTGGAGTTCCAGAATCAACACAAGAAATATAGGAGGCTGCAGAGAAAGAACAATATATTACTTTCATAGCGCAAACAGATAAATCAGGTGATAAGTGCCAAACACATGCAAAGATGCACACCTAGTTTTGTATCTTCTGTATATATTTAAATTGTGTGTTTGTTTTATCATCATATAAATAGTGGGCATGAAAAAATTCAGAAAATGTTGGAAAGAATGAAGAAAAAAATTAAAGTTGCTTTTAAACTGATGGATGAGAGTTAAGTATTGTATTTCTTTTGGTGTCAATGTCACAGCAGATAATGGCAGGAGGAGAAGGACACCGGCGACGTTTTGCTGTAGTGGTTAACAAGGTTGGTGACCAGAAAAAGGACACGCTTTGTTCTTTGGTTTCTGGAATTGGATCAAACATGGGATGTGTTTATGAAAGTCGGGATACTCAGCTTTGAAACTGGGAATCTACCACATTTCTGGTTGGGAGGGCTGACCTCAGTAAACCCAAGGCAGCAGGGCTGTGGTTCAGCATAAGCCAGCATGCTGTATACAGTCTGGCTCTGCTTGCTCTCCCCAGGGGCTGGCTGCTCTGGCAATTCTGGCCTTCCTTTGGTCTGTTGAATAAACTAACCTTGTTCCTGTCACAGAGACTTGGAACTCCCTATTCCTCCTCTTCCTCTGAGTCCTCTGATGGCTCTCTGTTCACATGGCAGACTCCTTCCTATTATGCAGGTCTTGACTTAAATGTCACTTCCCCTGCACATGCTAACTGGGTGTCCTCTTTGATCACTTTCTATGACATTACCCAGTTTGATTTTTTTCATGGAATGTGTGACATTCTTTACTTATTATTATTAAAATTTTACTTAAAAAAGATACTTTTTATCATCTGTCTCTTCCCACTTGCAAGTTGCATGAGGGTGGGGATCTAGACTGAGGGTTTTTTTATTTTTTTCTTTTTTGCCTCAGAGTTTAGAACAGTATCTGAGCAGCAAGTGCTCAATAAAACGTGTTGCTTTTGAATGAAGAGAAGGTCCAAGAAGTTGAAGAACTGGGAGAGATGTCAGAAGAGATCCCCAAAGGAATCTGTGCATTTCAGTCAGAAGATAAAAACTACATGGCAGGAAAATAAGAGAAAAATGTAAATTAAGGACCTACTTATTCAATACTAATTTATGAAAAATAAATGTAGTGAAGGCATAATGTAACTGTAAGAGCTTGTATGTGAGGCTAAAAGAAAGATATGAAACAATGAAAACATGAACTGGAGTAATTTAGTATTGGATAAAGAACATTTCTGAAAGCTGGGAATGGAAGCACAAGAACAGCAGCAAAGTACAGATGAGCAAAGAGAAAGTAACCAAGGTCTTTGCTAAATAATCTTGATGGGAACAAAATGACAGAACTAGTGCTTTAGATGTTTAGGACTTTGAGGAAGATATGGGGCAATGAAGAGAAGGATACTGGTAAAGAGAAAAGTAAGGGAGGGGTGAGAACTTGCCACAAAGTGACAATTTTCCCTTTGAAGATATTGAAAAGATCTTGGGTTAAGATGGAGAAGAAGGGAGGTGGGTAAGGGAGACATTAAAGGTGTAAAGCAGAAAGAGTCATCGTGGGTCGTAGGTGTTGGATTCCATCAGAGAGGCTAGTTAGCCAGGAGAATGGGAGAATTAAAGAGAGAAGTTCACTGAGGTTTAGTAATTATAGTACAAACAGGAGAAGATAAGTATCTTCTCCATAGATTACATCATTGTTAAATCTCAATAATTTTATATATAATTAACTGTTAATAATGCCTTAGATTTAATAATACAGTTATTGCATGGGAATTGTCTATAAACCATTATAAATCTATTTGTTTAGGTTTACCATCCAGGTAGTAAAATGCATGCATGCAGCTCAGGTGGTGGGGTTCAGAGCACAGAGTATGCTGATTAACTGTCTTACTGAATGTAATTGATTGTAACATCCACTTCATGTCACACCAAATAAGGAGCGTTTTACAATAAATTAATTAAAATAAAAATTTCTCTTTTAGTTATTATTTCTTAATTTTCTCCTTCTTCTCTCTAAATATGTACTCCAGGGGACTCATCCCCGCCCCCCCCCCATAAGTTCTGCTACATCAGAAATAAAGAAAAAAAGCAATTAAAAAATTGAACAACAATAAAAAATTAGTAAAAAAATGTAATTTGTTTTAGCAGTCCCATTTTTTTCTCTAGAATCTAGAATACTGGCTTATAATTTATCAAGGAGAAAATATATTTGTTTTAAAGGGAAAAGCCCATTTTCTCAGTACCTAGAGGTTTGGGGGACTGGAAAGGAGCTCTCCAAACTATCAAAATAATTCCTTTTCCTAAGCGTACTTTTGACCTAAATACCTGCCAACTCAAAAGTATAGTTAGATGCAATACAGGTAGGTCTAAACTCTTCTCTGTTTCCAGTTATTGTATCTGTGTGGTAAATGACTAGTGGTGTGGGTAGCCAGCATGAGGTTAGTGTTTCGGTTGCCCTCACTAAGTTTTCTATACATTTGGGAAATTGTTGAGCAACTTAGATCTTAGCGTATGCAGTTTGATAATCAACTTCTTGGGGGCAAATAAACAAAGTTGTTTATGAAACTATAAATACTGACAATGGTTAATTTTCTCTTGAACTGTGTGTAAGTGAAAAATATAATGGGCACTTAACTATTAATACTATATTTCAGCCACTGGCTAATTAAGACTTGAATCAGTTTGCCTTGGAAGAATAAAAACAAAAAGTTCAATGTAATGGAATCTTTCCATTTTAGGTATAAATAAAGGACAAAAACATGCAACTTTGGCATAAGAATAGACACATAAATCAATGGAACAGAACTGAGAGCCCAAAAAGAAAACCCAAGTCTCTATGGTCAATTAATATTTGACAAAGGGGACACAAACATACAATGGATTAAAAATTGTCTCTTTAATTAATGGTGTTGGGAGAACTGGATTGGTACATGCAAAAAATATGAAACGAGGCCACCAACTTTCACCAGACATCAGTATAAACTCAAATTGGATAAAAAACTTAAATATATCTTAATACCATATAAGTCCTATCCTAGGGGAAAACATGGGCAGTAAAATTTTAAATATCACATGTAGCAATATTTTTGCCAATAGACCTCCTAAGGCAAGGGAAATAAAGGAAAAAATAAACAAATTGGACTATATCAAATTAAAAAGCTTCCATGCAGCTAAAGAAACCATTATCAAAATGAAAAGGGAAACTACCACATGGGAGAACATATTTGCTAATGATACATAGGACAAAGCTTTAATCTCCAAAATATATAAAGAACTTATACAACTCAACACCAGGAAGACAAACAATCCAGTTAAAGAAATGGGCAAAGGACCTGAACAGACACTTCTCCAAGGAGGATATACAGAGGGCCCATAGACATATGAAAGGATGCTCAACATCACTAGCCATCAGAAAGACGTAAATTAAAACCATGATGCGATATCACCTCAGACCTGTCAGAATGGCTATCATTAATACATCAACAAACAACAAGTGCTGGTGAGGATGTGGAGAAAAGAAACCCTAGTGTACTCTTGATGGGAATGTAGACTGATGCAGCCACTGTGGAAAACAGTATGGAATTTCCTCAAAAAATTAAAAATGGAACTGTCTTTTGACCCAGTGATTCCACTGCTGGGAATATACCCTAAGAATCCTGAAACATCAGTTCAAAAGAACTTAGGCACTCCAATGTTCATAGCAGCAGTATTTCCAATAGCCAAGTGCTAGAAACAGCCCAAGTGCTCATCAGTAGATGAGTGGATCAAAAACTATGGTACATTTACACAATGGAATACTATGCAGTAGAAAGAAAGAAGGGATTCCTACCTTTTATGATAGCATGGTTGGAAATGGAAAGCATTATGCTAAATGCAATAAGCCAGGTGGTAAAAGATGAATACCATATGATCTCACTTATAAGAGGAATCTAATGAACAAAATAAATTAATGAGAATAATAGAGCCAGAGGCATAGAAACATAAAACAGACTGATAGTGGCCAAAGGGGTGACCAAAGGGAAGGGGTGAAGGGGATAAAGGTGGAAAGGAAAAGAAGGGACTACTCAAAGAACATGTATGAATGTCTCATGGACCTGAATAAGGGTGTGGGGTTTGTGGGGGTGGGGGGGTGAGCTGGACAGTGGAGGGCAAAGGAGGAAAAATCAGGACAATTGTAATAGAATAACAGTAAATAAGTAAATAAAATTTAAAAACATGCAACTTAATAACATAAAGTGAAGGGATTTAGCCCAATAATGAAATAAATAATTTGAACATGTTAATCATATCTTCAGTGTCTGAAAATTTGCATAGCTTGCCTCATAATGTTCCACAGGCTCTTTTATTTTGTTTTCAACCCATTTTGAAAATATTGCATTCTATTAAAAAAAGCTGAACTCATAGAAACAGACAGTAGAATGGTGGTTGCCAGGGACTGGGGTATGGCGGAAATGGAGAGATGTTGGTGAAAAGGGTTCAAGTAAAATGGGTAAGTTCTAGGGATCTGATTAATGCATGGCATGGTGACTATGGTTAACAATACTGTATTGTATACTTGAAAGTTATGAGGAGAACAAATGTTAAATGTTTTTACTGCACACAAAAATGGCTATTATGTGAGGTGATGGCAGTGTTAACTAACCCTGTTGTGGTAGTCATTTTGAAATACACATGTGTTCCAATTCATCGTGTTGTGTACTATAAGCTTATACAATGTATGTATGGGTTACATCTCAATAAAGCTGGGGAAAAGGGGGAAATATTGTATTGGAAAAAGCATGAGAACATGTGTTTTGATTTTTAATGCTTGAGAGAAATTATCAGCCTTTAAAGAAATGGCTTTAAATAAAGTAAAATTGTTTTAAAAGGAGTCAGGCAGTTTGAAAATTGGAAATGCCCCCTTTTACAAAAAAAAAAAAAGGAAACTTTGACCTGGATTTGCCAAATACTAAATCTACACATAAAGGTTAGTATGATAGTGTTACCTGGTATTTTTATTAATTTGGTATAACATTTATGTTGTGTGTTGTGCATCATGCTATGAAAGAGATTTGAGGCACTGCACTCCAATTGAATCTTTTCTTTCAAGGCATTTTATTACATAGCATATTCAATGAGTGAGACTAATCAGTTTATATATTAATTCTTATAGCAAATTTAAGATATCAGAGGTAACTTCATTCTGTTCCTTCATTGTCACCTATTCCTGGGATAGTAGGTGGACATTTGGAAACTTAAATATCATTAATTTTATCTGTCCATCTGGAGGACTGTTTCCCTGTTGAATTTCCCAAGGTGGCCTTATGCCAGGAAATCATTGACTTTTTTACCCATTGGCTTTGAAACTTGTAAAATGTCTGTATTCTCAACATTACCTACCAATTTATACTTACTGGTGGGTTTAAGCAAAACCAGCAAATATGTTTTTTGAACCAAATGTGAATAGAAAATAACCAGAAAAATGGTCATTATAGGTATCCACTGTCTTTTTGGTGAGTGGTTTCCCAAAGAAAAAATATTTATTATGTTTAAATAAAGTTGAACTTTGAGAAATTCATATAGCTTATTATATGCTTTATGATCTAACTCTGTGCAGGCAAAAGGATTTGACCAATTGTGTAATATGGTCAATTTTGGGTTATTCTCATGAACAATTTGCCATATGAAAATCTATGTTAAAAACCTGGTTGATATTATCACTTATTTATCACTCTCCTCATTTACTCCCCGCCATCCCTTGTGTAGCCTCTACCACCAGCAGGAACTGTTAAAAAAAAAAAGAAAAGTGTTTTAAATCACAACAAATAATCACCAGCCTGGTCCCGAAGGAAGAAAGCCCAAAGGAGCATAAGCAGTGGTTTTTGTGTTAGGATAAAAAAATGAAACTAAACCACATGCCACAATGGGAATCTCTCTGGGTTTACAATTAGGCACTCTCTTTTCAAGTAGCCATGAGATATTGGACCTTATTTTTATAATATTAAGGGTATCCCAGGTGATTTATTTATTTCCTTGAATCTATGTTTTTTTTCATACCTGTCTCTCAGATAGCACCTTTTCTCTTGTGCAAATGTTTCTCTGTCAGCCCCTTTGGCCCAGTTTGGAGTGTGGGCCCCTAATGACCTTTCTGTATGTTTTTTTCTGACTGTCCTCATTACGCCTCACCATGTATTCTCTGTGTTCTGCTTCCTGGAAGAACAAGGAATTTGACTTTTGCTTTGGGCCATATCCCAGCTTCCTTAAGCAATTCCCTTCCTCATTCAGAGATAAGGGAGGCTCTGTGTATGAGTCAGTTCTGCCCCTGGTGATGGCTTTCTTAGTTTTAGAAGTTGTGGAATCAAAATTGGACGACAGATGTCAACCAGTCAAACCCTTCATCAGATATCTAAAAAATTTCTGTAATATCTTTAACTCTAAAGGTTTGATGATCTTGTGACCAGCCTGGAATACACTTCCTCCTTTTATCATCTGACTACCTCCTTCTCACCCTCTGATGCCTTTTGTCATTTCCCACGTCTACCCACATCCTTTCACAGGCTGGGAGTGGTGACCCTCCTCTGTGTTCCCTTGTCCTAATGCCTTGTCCAGGCCCCTATATCCCAACATACCCCACCAAATTTTTGACTTCCAACTGTATGCTCATATATACCTAGTTCATCTTATTACCAGTGCTTGGCAAAGTACTGAGCACTTACTTTATCTTTGTTGAGTAATTATTATTTAATATAATTCAATATTGGTGTGAATACCTTCAGGGATCTGAGCTCTCTTCTTCTCAAGGATGCTTGTTCTCCTCACAGCTACAAAACCATTCTGTATGCTGAGCTGAAATCTCCCTCTCTACTTGGGGCCACACAAAAATGTAATCTCTTCTGCACATGGCAGTTGGAAAGACATTTTAAGACACTGCCAGATCTCCCTGGAGTCAGGCCAAACATCCTCATTTCCCTTTAACCATGCTTTGTCAGGGTTTGGAGTCTCTTTACCTCTGAGTAACTCGAAACACACCGGTATATGATCACGCAATTTAGGAGAGGGGTGGGTGGGCTTTTGCTGTACTGCTGGATGTGAATGAATTACTTTAGTCTATTAACTCAGCCTTCTAGAATACTCATTTCAGCACGAGAATTAAATTAGATTATGCATGTGCACTGGATGATGCCAAACACAAACTGCGGTCCGAAAAGTTAATCGTGTTTACATGTTCTATGAGAGCTGAGGGCAGGCATCACCTTTCAAGTCTGCTCAGTTACTCTCTTTCCAGCTTTGGAATCAATTGAGATTTGGATTGACTTATGGTAGGTACAGAGGTCACTCTCTGACATAGTTTATACTCTGAAATAATTTTCATGTGTGAAGTTCCACTTATGAAAAATTCAGTGTATAGAAGAACATGTATTCAGAAGTGACCTTTCCCTGTATAGCAATGATGAGGGCAAGACCTTTGATGATTTTCCCACTCATGCTTTACTTATAACCAAGGACACAGTGTTTCAGTATTTGTTGGGATTCCCAATTCAGTTTGTGGATGAAGAACAATAAAATTTCTTTATAGAAAGGTAACTACTCTCTGATTTCAGTCTCCTTGGCTCTGTGCTGTCACTGGTGAAGCCAACTGGCTCGGTCAAAATTCTTTTGGACATGGAATAATTTTTGCCCCATAGGAATTTAATTCTGTGTTCACCTTAAAAGTGTATACATTGTTCTTATCTTACCATTTCTATCAGAAAATCTTATAAGGTGAATGAGTTTCAGAAGAGCCCTCAATAAAAGTTTGATGCATTGGAGATGATAATTGTGAGAACTTTTAGCAATGGAATAAAAGGAAACAATGAAGAGAGGGTCAGAGCAAAGGGAGGCCTTAAAGACAGGATAGTCGTAGCTTTAAAAAGAGAAACCGTGAGGACCTGGACTGATATTTAAGGAGTCACCAAAGCTTTGTGGTTAGAAGAAGATACATGTGAATGACTCTCAGGGAGTCATTCTCTCTTCCTAGAGAGGAAGCCAAAATGCCCAAATGATTGATATGTTTGATAGTAGGAGCCAAGGAGACAGCATTATTTTTGATGCTGGTCCTTGTAGAGGAGGAGACCCACTGCAAGGTCACAACAGTACAGCCTGCTCCTGGACCTGTGCATGTCCAGAAGCACAGGAGAAAGAAAGGAGAGAAAGAAAATGGTTTAGAAAGTGGATATGGAATAGCAAAAGTAAGAGAAATACTGAACTTCAGCTGAGTAGCTTGTAGTGAAAATTCTTTTATAAGTTAAAAAAAATTCTTACTGAGAAGCTGTCAGAACTGCCCTCAATTTTCTGCCAGGATTTGTGGCATTGCTGTAGGTAAGTGTGTAGAAGTGTTTACTGAAATGTTCAAAGCTGTGGAAGTTTGAATCTTGCATAATTCAATAAAAATGTGTATTTCAGTGATAACTGAATCAGAAAAAAATACAAAGCAAGCCTGAGAAAGGGTGTGGGGGAACTATGGACCACACACCCACTGTGAGTGGATTTGTTAGGTAATAAGTGGGGTGTCCATGCTGATACCCTGTTTCTGGTGGGTCGCTTCTGAGTGGACCATCTATCGTTAACCGCATATCACTTGGAATCACAAATTATCTATGAAAGGACAAACATGACATTATCTCCTTGCTCTTTCCAAAAGAAATAACTTATTTTGGGAGATGCTTTTGTTCTATTAATGACTGGTAAGAACTAAATTTTGATGACTAACTTCAGGCTGCCCCCCATGGCACTTCCTGGGGATTAGCAATTTATCTTTCCACTTTTGTAGCTTTCTTGATCTTTCCCATTTTCCTAGCGTTGGGCTCCTTTACCACAGCTTTAACATGAAAGCTTTTTGCTTGTGTCTAGCAGCAAAACTGTCACTTTCTCTAGGAGACATTGGGACTCTGGGATCTGAAGAATCAGATTTGAAGATTGTCCAATATATTCCCCAGCAAGTAATTAATTTCATGGTAAAGCAATCTGGAAAAAACGTTTGGACTTTGTTTGGCAGCTGAAATCTTAGAATGTTAACATAGTGAATAATTGTGGGCTCCAGAGGCTTCCTATAATGGCAACTTCCATAGTCAAGTCCCATCATACTGACCTCCTCATCTCTTCTTATCCATCTTTAGTTTGGATGTATGGGCCTTTGATGTGCTGGGAGTATTTGAAAAGCTCTTTGAATATAAGAGAATTATTTTGATTAAAATGCAGATATCATCATCTATTATATGACTTTCATCTCTGTGGATCATTGCATCTTGGGACTTGTAGTTTCTGTCAGTTGCTTTTCTCTGTCATAACCAGTATGAGCCCTCTAGCTTCTGATAGTCATGCAAATGAAAATTTGCCTTCAGTATGTAATGGTCAGCTGATGAACCATTTACCAGATTTTTTAAAAGTTTCTTTAATCATTACTTATATTGTTTTTGTTATTATGTTGATGGAGGTGGATGGTGAAATAACTTGAAAATTAAGACTGTTGTTAAAGAAATGATTTATGTTGGCATAGGTGACAATTAATGCATAAACCTAGCCTTCCATTCTACCCCTCTGCCACTGTGTGACTTCCCCAAAATGTTAATATTCTGCATTAGATACTGCACTCATGAGAACATGAGAAGAAGCTGCCTCTTAAAGTGTAGGAGAAGAATGAAGAGAAGAATACTTTTTTAATTTAAAAAGAACTCATTAAAACGAAGAAAAAATCAATGGCTTCATCTGTTTCTGATGAAGGCAAGTGGAAAACCATATTAAAAACAGCAAAATTTCTAACTTAGTAGATAAAAGTTTGGGGTAAGGCACTAAACTCTCTGAACTCTCCTTCCTAACTACTTAAGATGGTATTTACAGTGCCTTCAGCTTACGGATTTGGTTTGGTTCTTATTTAAATATAAAAAACTCCCTTTACTTCTTAATATTCTCCTGCTTAATGTGCAATAAAGGTTTGAACTGAGGATTCTGAGATGTGTACGGGGACCCCGTTCCATGGAAGGAAAGGAGGTGTCCTTTCTGCCAGTGACGGAGCTGGAAGAGGGCGCAAAGTCAAAGAGAACTGGAACATCCTTTCTGATGCCATTTGGCATTTGAAAGCTATGCTTTATTTGATTTGTCTCTCTATTCACCAGAATTTCTCCATCAAAAAAAGAGCACCAATTTGAGATCCAGTTTGACCTGAATCTTTCCATGGAAATAATAGATTCCCAATAGGACGTGAGAGATCATCCCATTTAACTGCTTCACTCAACGGAGAAGAAAACCGAGTGCTCACAATCAAAATGTTAGCGGCTGAGCCTGAACCAGCAATGTGAGCTTTCTGCCTTTCAGGACTGGCTTCTAGCCAGAGCCACACCTCACTTAGGCAGTAGTGGGCTCTCCCAGTGGTACTCTGGGTGAGGGCATTTGGCTATGCATGTTGCTCTGATGGAACTACTGAGGTAGAGGATCTTTCAGGAAACATAGGAAGCCAGAAACAGACCTTTTTGGCCAGTAGCTCCACTGGTTTCCCTCGTCCTCTGAGAAGCTAGCTCTACTGGTTGGCAGGCAGAGAATGTGGCCGAGAGGTCAGTGAACATTCAGGATAGATGCCTTTTAATTTTATGGTTTCAGCATGGGAGTTGAGGCAGAGGAGTTTATGCAACATGAAAATGCATACTTCAAAACTTTCTGAAAATACTAACCATAACCTTGAATTTGTTCCAGTTGAGGGGGTATTTCTAAGACAATTTTGAAAAGAGATTGTCCCTTAATTTTAAATTTTATATCTGTAATATATCATATATACTTTTTAAGCAAATTCTGTAATTTGCTCTAGTGAAAAGTTAGTCATAAATTTTCAGCACACGTGTAGATAATTAAGACACGATTATATGTGGACTCTCTGCCATGAGTCCTATTGCTTTACATTGAAAATTATTATAAAGCTAATACCAGGAATTTTAGGATTCTGCATAAAGAATCAAATTGGAAGTAGAGGGTCTAGTGAAAAATAAGTAATAAGGTAGACTTTTCTCAATGGGAAAAATATTCTCAGGCAGTTTTTCTGTGAAAACAGAGCAATATTTTGACAAAACCAAACAAGAAACAGGCCTTTATGTTAGCAGAGGAAGGAATAAGGGCCTTTTATTTTTTTTGCTTCACTTTTCCCTCTAACGACCAATATTAAAAAGAATACCTGATATTTGTTGGGCATGCATTAGATCCTAGGCACCTCGCCTTACATGTGCTTTTATCTCTCATTTAATCCCCGGAGTGATGGTATAAGCCATGTACAATTATCATTTCTATTTTATCAAAGAGGAAACAGACTCAGAACACTTAAATGACTGGTCAAGGGAACCGTAGCTAGTAGGTGGTGGTATTTGGGTTTGAACTCAGGCAACCTGACTTTAGAACTCGTCTTTAACTTTTTTTTCTGAGAGAAGTTTCCTAACCCTGCTAACTGGCAGCCATCTAGCCCTGTTCAGTGGAACTCTGCAATGATGGAAATGCTCTCTCTCTGCGCTGTCCACTATGTTAGCCAGTAGCCAGTGTGGCTTCTGAATACAAGCACTCAAAATGTGACTAGTACAAGTGAGGAACTGGGTTTACAATTTTTTACTTATTTTTCATTAATTTAAATTTAAATGTAGATAGCCACATGTGACTAGTGGCTCCTGTACTGAAATGTGCTGCAGACCCTGAGCATCTCAGGCTGGCTCTAGATGATTTTTATCTCTGATTGTTTGACTACATGAGCTTAGGAAGTCAAAGATATAAACTAAAAACAAAAAGAAAAAAGACAGAGAAATACAGAAAGAGGAAGGGAGGGAAGGAGGGAGGAAGGGAGGGAAGGTTGGAGAAAGGGAAGGAGGAAGGAAAGAGAGGACCCTTATCTTAGGCAGTAGAGCGTGGGTCTGTTGGGGTTGCTGATTTGAAGGCCTGCTTAGGTTCTGTATTTGAAGCAATTCAAATTTCACTGCAAAGTTATATTTATTGACATCATATTATAAATGATCTGGTCTACATAGAAATCACCATGCCTAGTTCCTCAGTCTAGTTTGGATTTTCTTTAAAAAGAACATGTTCCAGTGTATCATCTGGAAACTCTGACTTAAAAAATTCATTTAAAATGGTTTGATATTGCACCTCAAGTGTTTGAAAATCTCTCTGAAATAAATTATCCATGTCCCACTCTTAGGAAGCCCTTGTTCTATATAAACTTTATCCAATTATTTCTTTAATAGCCAGAAAAGATCTCAGGGGTTAATCACCCTAACACTGTCATCAGCAAGCAAAGTAATACCTAAGGCTGCCCAGCCAGACTCAGCCCCACTCCAAGCCTAACATTTTCTGGGCTTCCTGGAACAATCTTTGAACACTAACTTTGGTAGGCCACACCTAGTGTTCCATAATATCTACTCTGTGACTCCCAGATGAAGTTTACCTAGGAATTTTTCAGTCGGTAGTCTTCCCCAATAGTTGACACTCTTCCCTGGTGCCTCTGGGCTTCAATTGCTCACCTGAGGTACAAGAAAAACCACAGACCAAAAGAGGATAGAGGTTTCCTGATACAATCTCTAGGATGAAATGTTTTCTCCATTTTGTGTGCAGTTTGGCAATAGCTCTTTGTAAAACTTCAGGTCAGTATTGAAAAACAGTGAAAACAAACTTTTTGGAGAGCAGGTGTGGCAACTTGTCACTGAGACCCCATGACCATAAGAAGCTAGAAAATTGTTATTAGGGAGGAGAAAAAAGCCCTCTAGCATTCCCTTCAATGGGGCCCTATTGTGAGTTTTAAATGGAAAGCACCATCCTGGTTAGGACTTAAACTCCTTTAAGTTCTGGGTACTACAATGCACTCAGGAGAAACATAAAATTAGAGTAATTTAAGGAGATTTTTTAAAAAAGTAACCAGGGATTATATAATTTAAGGATTTTGAATTGCTTTCACACCATTACCTAATTAGTCTGTAAATTTCTCTGTGAGGAAGGTTTGCAAGCTGGATGTGTACTGAACTGAGGCTTTAGATTTCAGGTACGTCAGTGCAGAAGAAAGAGGAGAATCAGAGAATCCGGCAGAATCTTTGATGATGTATGGGGTGGGAGGGGCTGGGGGCTGCAGTTAGAGCAAGAGGGGATGTTGGAATAAATATTTGGGGGGGGGTGTTTAATGTTATAATTAGTAGGGTTTGATTGGAAGGCATAAGGAGAGGCAATTAGAACATGAATGTAGGTATTGAGGGGCCAGGAAGCTCAGAGGAGTTTTTCTCCTAAGGTTCCAAAGCTACTTTTGTGTTTTATCTTGCACTGAAATGCCTTCAGGGCATCCGCCTGGCCTCTCTCACATCCCCTGGAGCACAACACTCAGGATTAGGCAACAGGCATTTGTTGGGTGACTGCTCTTTTCAGAAACTGAAATAGTAAAACCTATGTAGGTTATTTTTTATCAAGGAAATAGGAATTTTGAGATGAGAGAAGTTGCAAAGGGAGGAAAGAAGAAGGGAACAGGGAGGGTTGGGTCTGGGGGAGTGATTCTCTGAAGGGATGGTGGGGAATACTGTCAGGAGGTAAGAACATTCAAGGTTCAAAATGGAGGGTGCTTAGGTGTTTCTCACAAATAAGTCAACTATGAATTCAGAGACAGAGCCTAGAACTATGACTGTGAGGCTTTGCCGATACAGTGGGTAATATCTCATGTGGTAGGTGACAGACAGTGGATTGACTCAGATGGAGGATCCTGTTGGCAGAGGCATTAAGAAGATGAGAGGAAGCAAAGTTAAAGGAAGCCTCAAGATAAGGAAGGGAGCTGTTTTTGGCAGCCTCTGTTGGCATCCGAACACCCTCATCCCTTGATAGACTATGGTGGTCGGCTGACTGTGGTAGCCCTTCCCCACTAATCCTCACTGCCTCCCAGTTCCTGTCTGTACCTCTGCTTTGCAGCTGGTTTGAGAGCCACTGCCTTCTCCCTCTACAGTCTTCTTATTTCACATTTTCTTCTTTTGTCCCTGGATTAAAATCAAACTCAATCTTCCTCTTCCTACCATAAGTTTCCTTCTTATCATTCCTTTGGAAGTTGTCATATTTGTTGGGATCATTTTTCTCCAGAGAATGAGAATGTAAATGAACAGTTTTATTTTTTTCAAGCATCACCCCAACCAAATTGTGTCAGTGTATTATGTATTAAAACTAAACACTTGTTAATACACAAGTGAAGAGACTGGATGTTGGAGTAAGGCCGCTCGGGTTCAGGCCCTGACTCCCACACGTCCTGGCTTCAGTCCCTTCAGCTCCAGCCAAGTACACAGATGACAGTGCCAGCTTCCTGTGGTCCCTGTAAGAGGTAAAGGAGATCTTCTATTTGAAGTACTTAGTGCAGTGCCTGCATTATTCTTTTTTTAATCATCGTTATCATCATCATCATCATCATCATTATCATCATCATCATCTTTGTGTTAGGGCCTTGGGCTCAGAGTATGAGAGGGTGCTCCATTTCCAGATAGATCTATGGCTAACTATCTTAGTATTTTTGAATCTAATTTTCCTATTTTTCCAATAGAAATTACATTATCCATTTCTTCTCCACGTTGAAGAAGTGCTATGAGAATACGTGATACAATAGATACTAGGACTCTGAAACTTTGGGAGGTATAATACAAAAGATTTTGGAGTCAAATGTCCTTGATATTTTAAAACTTGAACCACTTTTATGGGAATATGAGAGAGTCCCTTTCACTGGCATCATAGTTAGAAAAAAGGGGCAAAAATGGAGCCTTTAAAGTAACGTGACCACCAGCACAGGACATCCAGAGAGGAATGAGTCTCAGGCCAAGGCTTCCTTTTCCAGGAGTCACTCCATGCGGGCTTTGCCTGCCTGCCCAGGCACATTACGAGATGAATATGACCTTTAGGGATAAAGTTAATTGGAGTAGGAAAGAGTGTTTCACTGAAAGTTTATATTAATGGACAGTAAGAAAAATAAAAGATTATAAGGAAAGAACAGTGCTCTTGTTATTGGAATAATTCAGTTATGACCTAAGATAAATAGTAGACAGAATTTCTGTGCCACAAGATTCCTACATATAGCTTCAGGGAGTGCATTTCCACGGCACTTTCTGAATCTAATGGCACCACAGCCTCGACCAAAGTTGGAGAATGAGTTGGCATTAATGGATGCCACTGGGTAGAGGTATGCTGTGACACAGATGGAGAAAAAATTGCTGGGATTCGTGGAGTGTTGACTGGTTTTCTGCCTAATGTTCCTTCCTGTTCCCTGCCCCATAGTTTCTGTTTTTCCTGTATAGTTTCTCTTGTTTTACTATGTAGATGAAATAGACTGATTCCTCCTGATCCCATCCCCAACAGTAGGTACCTTGGGTGCATTTTTTGAAAAAATACCATTTTCTGTCTTCTCTTCCCTTCAAACCTGAAATTTTTAAAAAAGATCCCCCCCCCAAAAAAGAGAATCTTTCTCATGACCACTCTCCTGCTTCTCTCTGGTGTCTCCTTATCATAACAGGTTTGGCCAGCTATTTAAGGTACGTGAATACAGTGGGAGAAATATCTGTGCTCCCACACTACAGGTAGTTTCATGAATGGAAAATTTAGCAGGCAAAGATACCATGTCTTCTTCCCAGGCTGGTTCTCCTGCTCCCTTTGACCTGGTTCTGGTATTCCGAGTCATTCCTTGCTTATCAGCCCTCATGCTACCCTCCCAGTCAGGTTGCAGATGGAAACAGTCACCTGAGCCAAGAATGAGTGGTTGCATCTTCCTCAGGATTCTTGCCCAACAAGTTTTTATCAAATCTTTACTCTGCAGGCCCTTCTTGTTGTTGGAAAAAATATCTCCCTAAGGTGCTGTTTGCTGTTCTCTGACTTGCTTTTGGTCATTTTTGCATTCCTTTTGACTGTGCCTGCAATTCCACAATCTCTATCACATCAGCTGTTGTCTTCTCTTGCTGTTTCAAGGTCTTCTCAAACTGGAACTTTTCTTTTATTGCACGTAGTCAGTTTGACTGTGGACATGAGCTTGAACACAAGCTTGTGGAGATGGGTGACCACTGTGTGGCCCAAAATGGACGAATATCTTGGAGAAGAAAAGAACTGTTAATTTTTTTAGGATCCTTGTTGTTTTCGCATCCCTGAATAGGGCAGCCCAAAGTAAGAGCTGAATTTATAATTTTTGAGTGGAAGGCCTATTTTTTTCCCCCTTTCTATCCTTCCTCACTCCATTTACCATGTTATATCTGAGGCCAATCCTTTCTGTTTCTTTTGTTTTCTCTATTTCCAGGGCCTGAATCAGTACCTGGTACATACTATGCACTCAAGTGTTTGTTGAATGAATACATGAATAACTTGTCCCTGAAATCAGCTTGCCAGACCTCAGGGATGGCCCCTGGGGATCATGTTCATTTTTCTTAGTAGGAATATTAGCATATGTAAGACCTTCATTTACATATCAGCCTTTTGATAGGATAGGTCACTCTGGGAGAAGTTGGATGTGTGCTCAGATTCCTACCCCCAGATCCCCAGTGTAAACCTGTCTTAAAATCTGTCAAGGGGACACTCAAGATTTCACCTTGTGGTGTACATGGTTGGCATCTCAGGTAATGCTGAAGACAGTCGCCACACATTCCTGAGTGAGGATGAAGTGAGAGCCTTGTCCATGATGGATGGCCTGTCAGAGGCTGGTGGCACTGATTTGCCATGATGAATTTGTTTTAGTTGTTGGAAAGCGAGTAATCACAGTCTTGCTGTGGTGTCATGGGATCACCCTTCTCAGTCCCTGAAAAGGGGGTTCAGTGTTCACATGTAAATCCTTTATGCAGCTTGCTGTACCTCTCTTCTGGCAGGGGTGGCCCTGGGGGGAACCATCTTCCAGTAATCCCCAGAATAGCTGCCTTCTGTTGGCTCAATTGCCTTCACTGTTCCAATTAAATAAGAGACTTTAAACATTTTTTTCTTAAGAGCTACTACATTAGTCAATTATTCTTCACCTGTAATAGGATGCTACAGTGCTGGGGTGACATCATTCTGACCTATAATTAGTAATGGAGCATATGAAATTTGTAATAGCACTTTGGTATCCTTGAGGATGAAAGGTACTTCATAAATATAAGCCATGATTATTTTTTGACAGCTAAATATAAAATTTCCACTAAACACTACTTACCATTGTTGCTTTAAAGATATTAATTGGGTCTTTTCACTATACAATGCAATTATAAGTCTAATTCAAAATAATTGGTCAACATAGAGGAGAAAATATACCTAAAACAGCTGGTAAGCAAAACATTAAGAAAGTTAAGGCTCCACTAGTTAAAAGTTTACTTTAGCTGGAAAGAGCCTATCAACCAACTCTATCTTGATGGGTAAACATTTGCATGAGAGTGAGATCCAGGCAATCCTATAATTAATCCTGAATACAATGGTTGATAAGGGTGACAAACTTTGAGAGTTGGCTTATACATTTATGCCTACCTGAGCTTTCCATCAAAAATCTTTTCTCTGGCTTTGCAAACGCTATTTTAACATTATTTCCATGGAATAAATCAAATGCGTCAACCACCCGGCCTCTTGTTGGGGGGAAAAGAGGTTTCAGCTTTAGAAAACACTTGTGTTGTTGTTGTTGTTGTCATGGTAGGCTCTGGGACTAACAAAGCTGAGTGAAAAAAATTTTTTTTGAAAGAAAGGAGAAAAAAAGGGGAAAATGCGAGCTGGAGATTGTGGCAAGCTTTACAAATTGGCACAGCCTTATCAACAGCATTTCATGGTTTTCTGGAATCCTTTCAAAGGAGAATATTCTTTGTAAGAGACGGTTTAAGCTTTTTATTATTTAAAGCTATATTTGCGAGTTTATGAAAATTGCTTTTTAGTTTCCCAGACTCTTGAAGCATCGACACCAGTGTTTGCTTCTTGCGAATGTTGTTTCTTGCTGATGTGACTTGCTGTGGATGTTAGCACGGCATTTTCCTTCCCCTGACTTCTGCGGGCCTTTTTTTTCTCATTCCTGCTACTAGAAGGTCATTAGGTATGTCACTCAGGGCTTCTACCAAATTTCCCTCTTCATTTAAGTACCAACTGGATGGCCACCCCTTAAAGTCAGGCACAAATTTCTGTTCTGTAAGGCAGGGGATTAGATATTCTTTTATGCTTCTAAGAGACCACACAAAGCCATCAACACCCCCTTTCTTTCCTCTGACTGAGGACCATGTCTCTCACGGATTGTTTTCAGTCCTGCTATTATTTTGATGCCCACGTGACAAATCCTGTTAAAGAATATAATTAAAGTGAACAATCTTTCTGATTTTAAAAAGGAACCAAAACAAAACTTTAGCCCCAGTCAATTATTCGTTTATGAAAACAGTATTTGACAATGCAAAATTCTCTCACCAAGGAACTTTCCTGGTTCTTAGGGTAGGATCGTACCAGGAGAGTCATATATATGTTTTTGTTCCTAAAGACAGGAAGTCATTATCAAGAATGCTCAAATTTTAAATGTTTGTTTGGTTTTCAGGCTCACCAGAGTTCTAAATGGGTGGCTGGTGTGGCTCAGTGGGTTGAACACTGACCTGCAAACCAAAAGGTCTGCTGGTTCGATTTCCAGGCAGGGCCTGTGCTTGGGTTGCAGACCAGGTCCTCATTTGGGGGCCTGTGAGAGGCAACCAATCAATGTGCCTGACATCAATGTTTCTCTCCCTCCCTTTCTCCTTCCATTGCTGTCTCTCTCTGGAAATAAATAAATAAATACTTAATTAAATAATTAAAAAGATGTACAAAACACACACACACACAAAGGGTGGATGATAATTGATTTTTATGGAAGTCTTTAAAAGGACGGGGTATGCAGTAGAAAAGGGTGATATTTTAGGTTCTAGCTCTGCTGTTAACAGGTTAGGAGACCTTGAGTAAAGCATTTAATATTGACAAGCTGTCATTCTCCCCAATCTATAGATATCATTCCCGAAGAGCTAGTGAATAAATAGATGGCATTAGCCTCCCATATGTGTGTGTGTGAGTGTGTATGAAATTTGTCATGTAACAACATGTTTGGGGGCGTTGTGCAGTAACACTGCAGCTACAAAAGGAGAGCGAATGAAAGCGGAGCGTGTTTTAGGAATGGCTGAAAAGTAGTGACTCAGAGAGGGGAAGGTTAAGCTAAGAATCAAAAGGGAAGAAAGAGTGGTATAAATTGCAGCCTTTCTAATAGGAGAGAGTCCGGTGCATCAGAAATGATGTTTTTGAAAAAAATGGAAGTATTTGGTAAATATGGCATTAGGATGGATGTGTGTGCCAATGAGCAAACTTTCTTTAATTATGAAAGAAATTAGTTACTTTTTAATTACTTAGAAAGTGATTATATTGAAGCGTTGCCCGACGCCCCCTCTCCTCTTGGGTTGCTTGAGCAATTTCCTGTGATCAAGAACATATTCACAGAGAATAGTTTCTTTAAAAACAAAACTCAGTCTCAGAAGAACGAAATTCCTGTTCCTCTCTTGCATGACAAATATCCATTTCAGGGAATGAGAGTCTTGCCTGGACCTCCTCTTCAATGTTGTGATGAAAAGTGAATTTCAATATTGTGTAAAGCTCTGAGGAAGGCCAGAAATGTGATTAATAATATCTACGAGTTGTTTCAGCTTTTGTTTCAATTTCTAAGCAGGGCCATTTGAGATATCTACTGACTTCATTGCAACCCAAAATGCTAGAAAAACTTGTTAGAGATCCTGGAAATAGAGAACACGTATTAGGAAGCATTGCTTTTGTGACTTTCAAACAAGAACAGAAAAATCAGCCCTTTAGATATATATGTATGTACCATACAGGCAAATTATTGCAAACGCATGGTAATATACCCCATCTTAAAGTTCTGTGCCATGAATTGCTGTTCACAGGTCTTGTGGCTTATGTATTTTTTCCAGTCTCCACAGCTTTCTCCCATAAACTGTCAGATGAATGACCTTCTGAAGTCATCCTAAAATTTCAGCCCCACCTACTCTCTAACATTGCATCGCCTGGGGGAAGAGGGGCTTTATCGTAAGACAATGAGGTTATAAAATGTCAAAGGCAATTCCTCAAAAATTCCAAGGAGGTCTTCTCCTGTGGATGGAACAGGAATGTAGGAGCCCAGCAGGTAAATCAGAAACTACCCAATTAGCTCCTTAAATATTTTGGGACTGAGGTTTGACCCTTAAGAGGCACCAACCCAGTGGAGGTATTTTGGCCATTTGATATTCATGAGACTGGGAAGGTTTAAGAGGAGCTAAGGACTCCATACAAGGGGTTTGGCTTTCTAATGTAAACAGCATTATCATTTGGAAATCAATTAGCTCCTTGCAGGAAGGGAACCAGAAGACCAGGGCTTTCTGAACTACTATTGTGAGCAGGGGCTATTTGCTTTAATTAAGAGGAGACAGAGTGGATTATTGTCTCAAACTAAGGAGTTGGGAAGAGTCAGAAAATTACACTTTACCCTGGCGAACAACAAAGCCCAAGCAAGAGACAGGCGCTGCACCAGGCTGGTCTAAAGCAAATTAGCTTTCAATCTAGAAACTTTCTGAATAAGGAGGCCAGCACCAAACAATCGGAAAAAAATACAAAGCAGAGGACCTTCTGAAGTATTAGGCAGTCCTTGAGACCTTGTGTGTCCTTAGCAGGAAGATCTGTGTGACAAGTATCTTCTTTTGCTATTTATTCATCAGAGATTTGGAATTCATTGTAAAAAATTATGTTAAATTGGATCTTCATAAAAATGTGAGTAGCATTATGTGAAATCATTGCAGTATCACCTGAATGAAAAAAAATAAAACATTTCTTGATTGATTAAAAAAAAATTTGGTAACTAGTATTCTACGATGTCATCTGCTTGGGTGTCCACAATCCTTTCTTCTCTGGGCTTTTATGTCAAACCAAGCCACTGAAAATGTTGAGTTGCAATTGTCTTTCTCATCCATCTATCTATCCATTCATCCACCTACTAAATAAACATTATGTGCTAACTACGTGTCATAGCCCAGGATTCTGGGAGGTCCTTAAGAATAAGGTATAATAGTTTTTTGGGGAGAGAGACTTTTATAAATATAATAAAAGCATTGTGGCAATGTCAGATTACTCTAAAAGTTTCTAAATGCTTGCTTTCATTTTCCACAGTACTTACTTTGCTGCCAAGTAGTTACAGTTCACAAATCATAAATGAGCCACGTTTTGAGAAGCAGTAGCCAGAAGATCTCTCAGTGTCTCTTAGGTTATGTACATGGGCCCTTGGCTATTGTCTTGCAATTGTCTTATTAGAGAGTGACAGAGACTTCATTATTATACACTTCCCCTTCTCCCCTATCACCACCAGATCGGGGTGTTCTCAGACATGTAGGTTACATGACAGTCAAGAATAAGACAGTGACGGCCAGAAAGGTGCTCTTCATCTACAATATGCCTTTTTCTAAGAAACAAGGATGAGGATTCATTTTCCTTTAAGAAAAACACTAGATTAATATTATTCTAGTCATATCCAAGAGAAGTCAGCCATCCTTTTCAAAGTTAATCACAGCCTTCCTCCAGCATCTCATAGCTCTCAGGACAGATTTTGCTTTTGCAGTTACTGCAATATCAAAATATAGATTTTATTTCTCTGTTTTTATAACTATGGACTTGTATTCTTATGTATCTGTACCTGTTCACATTCATTTTGTTTTGTTAGCAGGAAGATGTGCAGAAAACAATAAGGTCAAAAACAGGTGCCCCCAAACATGTATCAGTTGACATTAACATTTTGATACTCTTTAACCCAATAATTACCACTTTGGGAATGTACTCTAACAACATATCTGGGAAAAATCCCTAAACGATGAAGATATTAATTGAACTATCACTTGAAAATAATAATAAAGAAATGAAAACAACATGAAAATACAACTCTGTGGAAATGACTAAGTCAAGTGGAGTCCATATACACAATAGGATAATACATAACAATTGAATATGATTACAGAAACTATGTAGAATGCACACATGTTTATATAAATCTTAAGTGAAAAAGTGTAATTCAGCATAATGCTTTAGCAGAATACATGTGTTGGTCCTTGGTCTCACTGTGCTGTCATTTTCCCTGCTCTTCTCTGAGTGACATAGGGTGTTGACCCCCACAGGTTTCCCTATCAGCTAATTTCCAGCTAGATTCCATCAGTGCGGGCATGGCAGGAGACTGGAGGGTGGGAGGGAGGGAAAAGCCTTTCTCTTCCCTTTCTGTGTAGCTATGGCAGCAGCATCTCCATGATTCCTGCTCCCTCTCATGGATACACCCCTATGGTCCCACCTTCTGCTTGGTGACCATGACCAGTCCACCTGGTAACATTGCCTCCTGCCTTGTTTTTCCAACCTGAGGATGAAAGCAGTTGCCTTACTGTCTTCTGTTTGGATTTTTAGCTCTGCCATCATTTGTGTAACCAAATATTGGTATTATTTTCAGTGTATTTTAAATATAATGAGTGGTTGCCTTCCTGCCTTCCTTCTTTTTTTCTTCCTTCTCTTTTTCCTCCTTCCTTCCTTCCTTCCTTCCTTCCTTCCTTCCTTCCTTCCTTATTTTATCTGGATCTAAAAAATATACATGTGGTTTGGAGTCTGGTAGGGCTATTTGGGAGGGGCTTCCTAGATGGCAAAGTTGCAGTTGGGGACCACCATTTGGGAGAGTAGGGTTAAGAGACTACTCTGAGCTTTGGAACTGGAAAAGAACAAAACATACTTAATGATATATGTCTTCTGTCCTCCTCTAGGACAAAAATTATGTGCAAGAATGTGGTGGGCAATGAGATTGATAGTTGGGATCAGGAGGGCTGGTGGATCTGTATAATTCTATAGCATGTATGCATGGTGGCCAGCCATCAAGATGGTGATTCCTAGTATGTGATTCCTAGTATCACATGTCCTTATGTGGTATTAAATAGGGCTGACTGGGTAGCCTGAAAGACATTGTAAAAATGTCAGTGTGTGACTTCTGAAACTAGGCATCAAAAATATTATGCCTTCTTCTTTGCTCTCTCTTGGATCACTTGCTTTGGGGGAAAGCAAGTGGTCCAAGGAGCTGCAACGCCATGATGCCATTGTCCTCCAAGCAGCAGGTATGTGAGGGAGCCACTTTGGAAGTGTATCTTCCTGCCCCAGTCCAGCCTTCAGATGATGCAGCCTTGACAAACAGATGGGTTACAATCTCCTGAGAACCCTGAGCCAGAACTGCTCAGTTAAGTTGCTTTATGGATTTCTGATCACAGACAATGTGGGAGATAATATATGTTCATGGCTGTTTTAAGTCACAAAGTTTTGGGGTAATACGGTAAGCAGGAATGGAAAACTAGTACATATTCCACCCACTTGATGTGCAATTCAGATATTGCAACTCAGGTGTCACATAAACAACAGGTTTTATCCTCCTTTCTTCCATGTAACATGTGCTGCCTTTTAAAACATCTGTACCTCTCGTTAAGTGATTTAAATATACAGTATCTTAGGGAAGTTCCTTTCTCATCCCCAAATTTCCTCCTATTAAGCAAGTCCTGGGAGTACCAATCATCTAAGATTAATTGCTTAAATGAAAGATCTATTTCAAACTTCTTCCATTTAAAATGTTAACCTTTCTACAGCTGAAGGTTAAACTAATCTTCAGATTTTTCAGAGATATTACTGATTCACTCTGGCTAGCGAACTCTTTAATTTCATTCAGAGCACCATTAAGACTGGGTGGAAGCAGGATTGACTCTGAATCAGAAAACAACTCCCAGTATTCACAAAAACCATTCTGAGGTGTGGGAAAGACTGTTCAGGACTGACAAGCAAGCGTTTTCTCATGCACCATCAATGCCGAATTTCTTTTGATTAACTACTTGTCTATTTCCTCTTAATCCCAACAACAGCTTCCCCTGCTCATCTCTCCTGCTGTCCCCATTG
Source organism: Phyllostomus discolor (assembly GCF_004126475.2). Classification (NCBI taxonomy): domain Eukaryota; kingdom Metazoa; phylum Chordata; class Mammalia; order Chiroptera; family Phyllostomidae; genus Phyllostomus; species Phyllostomus discolor. The sequence goes on from NC_040903.2 coordinate 70,618,919, forward strand.
GAAAATCCATCCCCACAACCTTTCCCAGCCTTTTATCTGCCCCTGGAGAGTCAGGGAAGCCAATGGGAGCATTGTTCGTGCAGCGACTGTGCTGTCCTTCAGTGTACAGAAGCGTGGTGGGCGGCACCGACTGCGGGAGCCTGTGAGAAGGGGAAGCCGTAGGTATTGTGTCTCCTGCCACAGGTTAGTGGCTGCCCCTCCCTCCGGAGGCTTGGCTTGGGATCGCTTCTGTTTGCAGTACTATGTGTAACCTTGGCATGCACTCAGCAGAGAAAATATTCATTATTGCCTAACTGTCTGCCGAAGACAATTTCAATTATTCTGGCATTTCAATGGATGAAGAAGCCCTTTAGGCTGGCCCAGGAGATTAGACTTAAAGGCTCTGTAAATTAGGAAAGTTACAATCAGTATATTATCTGGCAGGCAGCTGTGGAATACACCACAGCAGGCAAAGAGAGACAAATTGCTATATTCCGGTTGTGGTTTTGATATATCAATTTACAAGTTTAACAAACACATTTGTGAAAGAATGATTTTGCATTTCTTAAATCACTTTTAACTGCCTGCACTGGAAGTTCCTGAACCTGTAACTTGAATAGCTGGCTGGCATTGGTGACGTTTTGTTTTAAAGCCCAATTTCAGCCAGGGAAAAATATGGCTGAGGACACAGCTTGGGAATTAATCTTTCCTAAAGTTATTCAAATAATATAATATATGGTAGTTAATCAGAAAATTCCATTTGCAGAAATGTGAATAATGTTCTGTATAAAGACTTTTTCTTTAATGGAATGTTTTTCATGTCTTTTTTTAGATTCATTCTGTTGTGATAATTATATCTATATATTTAACATATATTATTTCTCCACAACAGTCTGATGGAATGTTTGGAAATAAAAATAATTACCATAATAACAAATAACAATACAAACAATTGCATAAGTGAGGTCTATTTGTAAATAACTTTTTCATAATTCTTCAAGTTTTTTCTAAACATTTTGGATATCTTAGAACTTACCTATCATTTAGACAATAGATTTTTTACATTGGTAAAGATGCCTTTTTAAAAAATACCTTTTTAACACTGATTAATGCTTGTAGCTATGCCTGAAATAAAATAAAATTTTCCTGGGCAAGTTGAAGGTATTTTTCTTTTTCAGATTTTAAGAAAAATTGATTTTCTTTTTGTTAATGGGAAAATTATTTTATTTATTGAGATAGGTGGTTAAAGTGAAAGGATTTTAAATTTAAATTTGCTCAAGTCTGTTATAAAACAAGTCAAGAAACTTTGATTTAATAAATGAATAGTAAAATATAGATATTTTCAAGAAAGCTTCGTAAACAGCATGTGGCTTCATTAGCCCCCCAGTAACTTCCCTTTTCTACTGCTCAGTTATAAAATTTGGAGCAAGTACATGACACTCCAGAGGAAGCTTCTTCGCTTTGGGAATGTTTACATTTATTGGGTAAAGCAGATGGACTGATTTGGATATCTCCTTATTTTTAGTTTATTTAAAAAGACTGTTAGAATTTTAACTTAAAAATTATACTGGGTATTTGTTTGAAGAAAAAGGATGGCATTTAAGTAACATGTCTCCAAATAGCATTTGACTGCTGCCTTCTCTCTCATGTTGGATTCAACAGCACTTCTATCAGACTGTCTCTGTGCACCTTGTCAGAAAGGGGTTTATCAATCAATAACATGGAATTCATTTTTTTCTCCTTGTTTACAGAAACGGATTACCCACTAGGGACTGTTCTTGTCTTGTACAATGCCCAGGAAGTGCCCTTCATTACAAACACTGAAGTTTGACTGTGGCCTTTGCAGTACATTGTGCTGATGTTTTTCTCATGGGAACTGTTGGACTAGTTCAGGCAAGCATCTGCAATTCTTAAACGGCCAGTTTCAGACTGGAGAATTTAAGAGACAACCAAATAGAGTTTTAATGCTTTGGAAGATAATAATGAAAGACATTTATGGAAAAGAAAAAAAAAGAAAAAAGAAAAACCAACCTCTAGTTAGTTTGAAAGCCGGGCCCACACTCTGCATTTTGACAGCAGATTGATGGCTAGCTTGACTAATCCTGGTTTACTTTCTGATTTGGATTTGTCTCACTGGTCCAGTGAAATCGTGAGGGCTTCCTCCAATCTGGTTAATGTTCAGAACCAATGTTTGAGTTTTAGACTAATTATGGGCCGACCACTGACATTTTTTTCTATAATGTGAAGACTGGTGCCAGCAGACCCACAGTAAGATTTAACATAAAAGCAAGATAAAACAATTAAAGTGGAAGAATATTTGATTAAGTGGATTGCTGATTTATAGTGGGGTAAATTGAAATTGAAAGCAGAGTGAACTTTTTATGGCAATCATATATTACGTTCATTATCAGAGACTCTGGGTTCTTTGTGCTTTTATGATTTAAAAAGAAATAAACCAGTTTAAGGGGAGTATTCCTGGCAGGCATCATTTTTGTCTTCTCTTAAGTTATGGTTTCTTTTCAGTGCAAAAGTTAAATACATCATATTCAAATTAAACTCATTGCAAAACATGCAGTCAACATCTGAATAGACAAAAAAGTGGAGTAACAAGGCTGCATGTGGCAAAACACACACAGATGCTCTTGCTTTGGTGACAGAGCTTGACATACATTTCAATCACCATTTATTTGGTATTTGCAATAACTGTAGCCATAGCAACATCCCTTAAAGGGTCTAGGGCCTGGTGTCTAGAGGAGCAGAACACCATGAGATTCAGTATCAGACCTGGGGAAATTAGGCAACAGCTAGGTTCCACATGCCTCTTCTTGTCTCCTGACTGGCTCTGCTGCATGGGCCTCTTTGCCTTGGAAATTGTTTGTGAAGCTTGCTTTAGCAGGTGCTTGCAGTGTGCTCCTGCCATCCCATCCACAAAAATATCTGGCCCTTTCTTTATGTCAATCCAAATCATTTTTTTGCAGCAGTGGTGTTGGTGTTGCATCAGAAAAGGGAGCACTGTAGTCTACCAACAAACTGAGAGGGACAGGTCAGCACAGGTGAGGTACAAGGAAGAGCAGAGATTGGGGATTTGAGAAATTCAAAGAGCTGTTTAGAGAGGAAAAGAAAACAGCCATTACTTTGTTTTGTCTTCCTGTGGAGTATTGCGGAGGGAAGATGGGGAGATGCCTACAGGAAAGAAGATGACCCTGAGCCATATAGATTGACTGTGGGAAGTATTTATCAACAGCACACCTTCCACTTCCCAAGATGATATCCTTACACAGGGCTCACAGGGACAGAGGAAACCAAGAAGAAAAGTGTTGCCTGCATCAAGGGAATATGCAGCTCACCAAGTTGTTTTATTATAGCTTTGATTCTTAGATGACACATCTAAATTGTGTATATTCATTTTACCAAAATCTTATGTTACTGGTATTTTTAAATTGTCTGTATATGAAGAGGTCATTAAAACAACTAAGGACTTCAAGAAAGAACCTGAGTTTAGTTCTGGTCCCAATACTGTTCTCCAGCTGTGTGGCCCTGGTGAGATCTGCATCTCTGGCCCTTGGCTTCCTGTGCGAAAAAGGTGGGGATAGATGGGATGACAGCTAAGGTTCTTTCAGGTTCTGACAGGCTATGGCTCTGTAACTGTCATTTAAAGTCCGGGAAAGAAGGCTCACACTGTCAGCTACAACTAGGTTTTGAATGTCCGGATCCCTTAAGAAAGCTGGATGGGCAGTTAAGTCAAAGCAAGGGAATATACTTTCTACTTTTCAAAGGAAGCAGTTGTTGAAATTCTTGTAGCCAAGGCACAAACAGATACACAATGGAGATCTCAGTTTTGTTGTTTTTGTCAAAAGAGGGAGTAACAAACTGACTTCAATTTTGTCAGCATACTTGTTGTTGCCAAGCATCCTCACCACGGAGTTAAGGGATACTTGGTGCCATCTGTTCATCCTTTCAGAGGCATGCTTTTGTATGGCCACTCTGTGACATTTCTCCCCCTTGGTACCTTTGCTTAGGACATCTGCTTTCAAGTCATTCTAAACCAGAGCACTGATTCAGAGATGAGGCATCAAAAAGAGTAGGACAGAAGTGGAGAGTTCTGATGGTGAGGGGAGCACTGGGAAAAGAAGATTGGCATAGACTGTGTTTATGTAATTAATAATTCCATAATTTACCCACAAAGATGCTTTTTTTCTGAAACAATTTTTGCTTTGATACTATTGGACCATGAACATTTTTAAGCTTATGGGATCCAATCCTTAATCACATACCCTCACATTGCTAATTGTCTTAACAATGAAATATGCAATGTACTTGTTAGCAGGTGCTGGCTTAATTATTTTAATAAATCCATCCATTTCATTAGCACATGGCCAGCTACACTCCCATTCTCTGAGTGGCACTGCATGGTTTTCAGAGATGGTGGTAGAGACAACTTACCCATATGTCCTCTGAGGAGCTATGCTCCTGGGGCTAGTCATTTCACCTCTATCGGTAGGTAAAACTGAGGGGTAGGATTTTATGACATTACAGTGAGGACAGAATGAGGTGATGAATGGGAGGAAACTTTCTAAATTATAATTTGTAATGCACAAATGCTGTAGAGATATTTTTTAGACAGGTTACTGGAAGAGGTAACTTGGAAGTGCTTACCAAGCAAAGTGAAGACCCAAAGAGAGTGGAAGTCCTAGGAATGGGGGAAGAGGCACTCACCCCAGAGAGAGGTGAAGGCATTTCCCAGGGGAGTTGCCAAATGGAGATGCCAGAATAGCTTCTAGATTGGATCAGAAAGGCTGAGGGCCCCAGGAGAAAAGTATCTAAGAAAATGAAATTCATATGTGTTTGAAGATTATGTGAGAAATTTTGGAATTCTCCAGGGTAGTTCAAGATTTAGTGATGGGCTCATAGAAAATTAAGCAACTGAAAAACAATGCAATCATTAACTCCAGGAAAAAGGAAAACTTGAAAGAACATGCAAATGTACTCCTTCCCGTAGCTCAGCTTTGAAAAATTTTGCATAAACCTAAGACAACTAAATTCTGACCTAATCTAAATTACAATGTGACTTCTTTGGAAGGACAAGGGAAGGAAAGTAGGTAGACTTGGGAGGGAAAATCCTCTCAGAACAGGAAGGCAAAACAGATCATGACTAAACAGGAAAAATGAAGAAATTAAGATGTCTTATTTATGAACATGAAGATAAATACCAGAAATAACAGAAAAAGAATTGCAAAATTTTAAGTGATTTGCTCCAAGAAAAAAAAAAAACAGTCATTAGAGGGTTGTGGCAAAGGATGCTGTTTATTTTTTTTAGGACTTGTAGTAATATTTAAGTTGTAAAACAATGTGTCTATACTACTGTGATAAAGCATTATGAATGTTTGAAATCTATTGGATGCAAGGATAATACCCTAAGGAAATCATAATTTAGTTTTAGCAACTGTGAATCCATAGGGAGAGAGATCCAAGCTGTGATGCAATGCCTTGGAGAATCCAGAAGACGAGGAACTCTGTACTCATTTTCCGCTATTAAGGTTTGTTTCTTGGAGGATACCACAACACATCAATGGCATTGTCAGGACACTTGCTTGGAATCTTACATCCACTTTTCCTCATTAAGTCAGATAACTGCAGCCCTGGCTCCTCTTCCCATGCCTATGAGCTTAATCTGCAAAAAATAAATTTTGTTCCAGAAAACCTATCCAATTCTTCTTTTTTTTAAAGCCCCAATAATTCTGTATATGGAACATTGGGGTAAATGCAACATCCTTTAAAGTTCAGCTCCATCAGGTTAGCTTGTGCTTTTGTTCACAGGACTAGTACAATATATGGCACATAGTAACTGCTCAGTAAAAATATACAGAATGAATAAATAAATAAAAGAGGTCTTAAAAGCTTCTCAGGATGGATTTATTGCATCTATTCTTTTTCCTGTCCTCTTCCTCTTTTCCTTTTCTATATTGGAGCCAGAACAATCTTTTCCCAGCCTGACTCTAATCAGGCTATCCTTTTGCTAAAGGTTTTCAGTGTTTTTTTTTTTTAACTGCTTTTATATAAAGGACAAACTGATATGACCATCAGGTCAGTATTGTCAGCACCTGCCTCTCTAATTTCATCTCATGTCACATTCCCACTTTTCTCTGTCCCTTGTTCTCCTATCTGGTTTCAGCCATGAGCTCTTGCTGTGGTCTTCTCCTTGAAATCCTCATCCCTGATCCCTCATTTAACTCCTATTCATTCTTCAGGTGAGCAACAAATTCTCAGAGGATCAGCCTTCCTCAGTCAAGGCCTTCTTTTCAAGTTTTCATAGCAACATCTTCCTCTGCTTTGTTCTGTTCTAATTGCAATGTAATACTTACGTGATAATATGATTAATATCTAATATCTCTCTTCCAAATGGGATATAAGCACCTGGAGAGCAAGAGCCATCCCCTGGCCCAGCGCCTGACTTTGATAATGAAGAGATGAATGGAAAAAAAGGACAATGTGCATCTTTAGAGCTGAGATCAGAGGTCTTCAACTGCTGATAATGGTGGCAGTGGTGATGTGTGGGCTAATTATGTGTACAGAATACTTAGTTGTTTTTAGAGTAGGACGATAGTCACCATTTTCCTTCTTTGCTTCTCTGAGTTGCTGTCACTATGAGCATCTTCACACACACATACACACACTTCTACACATTATAAGTCTCCTGGCTTTATTAGTTCCATCTTGGCATTGGTGATGATTCAATAGCCCATCATTTTTAGCATTTACTCACCTTGTGAATACTAATGAGTAGAAACTTGCAAGTGTAGGAGGTTGGTGGGGGTTTGAGGGTGAGTAGGGAGGAAGGAGAGAGGTGGCTGAGAGACCCAGCAGCAAACACTCCCAAAACCTCTTAAATGTTCAGATATTTAAATACATATTTCAAGTTCTTAAGATAATTAGCTGCAAACTTACAAAAATGATTTATCTTGAAAGTTTGGTACTGGACTATTGAATTCCTGGTTGTTCCTTAGAAGCTGTGTGCTAGTTTTGAAATGTGGCTATTGTGGGTAAAATACTGACTCATGCTTTTAGCATTACAAAAAGCCATTCCATCTAAGCAGCTGTGAGAGCAGCAACTGATTTCCTTATATGGTGGGACACCAGTCTATGAAAAATCAAGTTATTGAATAGGCTTGTCTATAAATAAAGACCTTTCCTATTCCTTGTCTTTGGACAGAAATTCTCCCCCACAATTTTCACAGCAAAACTGTTTTGTCTGGCATTACTTTTAGTATTGTTTGTGGTCAAGATGTGTGATTAAATGTTAACTAGCCCAATGTGATTAATAAGGAAACTAAGTAATTCATCCATATCGAAAATGTGTGATTTGTTTTCTCAGAGTTATATTTAGAAATCCAGAGATTCAAGTGGTTTAGAGGTTTGGATGTAGAACAAGAGCATGTTATAGCAACCTCCACCTCCTCTTTTCCCCAATGCAAAATGAATTGTGAGATCTTTACCTAAGTCAAATCTTCAAACCATTTATCCTTTTCCTTTAATGCTAGGCCTCTGCTGAGACAAGAGGCTCCAACTGTTCAACCTCAGGAACTTCAAGCTTTATTTGGGTCCATCCTCCATTGTCAAATAGTCACAATTAAACAGATGATCTTCTCTTTAGCAATAGTGTGTCTTTCCTTCTGTATCTTTCTAGATTAACAACATTAATAATAATATCATCAGTAACAATAATAATAATATGTAGCCAATAAGTATTGCGTTTATCCTGTTTCAGACAGTGAAGCAAACCTATAATGTGGCTGTTATGAAGGAAGCTTAAAAAAAGGTTGTGCAGCTTAGAAGTGGAGAAGGTGCTCAGTTTTAGGTGTATATGGCCTTCTAGCATAAAGACTATGTGTATATGTCTAAGTTGTAGCTAATGAGATGTGACAGGAAATGTTAGATTCTTCCTCATTTTTTCTGATTGAATGCAGATGTAAAGGCTGGTTCTTGGCAGCCATTTTAGATAATATGGCAGATGCTAGAGATGGGTGGAGCAGCAAGACAGAAGGAACTTGAGATACTGATGATTGTGGAGCCATAGTGTCAGCCTTGCTTACCTTCAGATTTATTTTAGATGAGAGAAAAAAAATTTGTGTCTTGTTACAGCCACTATTATTTGTTGATGAACTTATTATAGGCATGTTAACCAAATCTCAGTGAGATGATATGCATAGGACTTTAGAATTATTAATGGACTATTTTACAGATGGGGAAGATGAGTACCCAAGATCATCTACATTTACCAAAGTCTGAAAATCTCCAGCCAGATTATGTAATGGCTTTAGTGAATAAGCAGAAGACAAAATGATTCAAATAAAATGAAGAAAATGTTCTCATTTGCTTTATTTTTTTTTCCCAAAGAAAGCATCTTTTAGAAGAAGCAAAAATGATTCCTTGGTGCTTGGGGACTTTTGGGGAATTTTGATTAAGACCAAGGCTGTAAATATTAAGAGAGAATGAAGGCATCCTCATTTCCTTACAATAAAATCTATGAATAATAGCATTAAAGTAACACAGTAACACACACCTGATATCTTTACCTAATAATAACTGGTTAGAGTGACATTGACATTTTTATGTTCTAATCAAATCCATATCTTAATTATTTCTCTTTTCAAGTTTTGCTTCTTTACATTAGCATTTTCTTAAAAATTTCCAGTGGAGATGAAAGCCAAAGGTCCTCCCTGATGTTTAGCCTAGAGCTTTAGAAATTCTACTCACCATCACCAAATCTAATAGATACTACATTTTGTCTTTAATCTGAGAATTTGGTGCAGGAAAATACTTAGGTGGCATCAAGGGAATCACCTTAATTGTGTTACACTGAGACAATGAAAGCAGATGTTTTGCAGTGGGGGTATCAGTATTTTTGTGGTCTTGCAAAAGAGGAAGGAATCTCGTCACCTCGGTATCTGTAAGGTATAGAGTCTCGGGCAATGAGCACTTCTGAGAATATCAAGGGAACACAAATGATCTGGAAGATGGGATTGTGGATACCAGAAACTACCATGGACCTCATGTTATAACTTCATTTCTCAAGTAGGTATGGCGGATCATAGCCATCATGCCTGCTTGTTTTATACAGGAAATTCTAACCAAATTATCTCTTACTAGATTGGTGACTTAGTTTTCCAACTTTGTTTTATGAATTATTTAGGAGGCTGTGAACTCTAAATTGATGTTTGACCAGATCAATTAAATCCTCCCTCTGAATGACCTATTCCTAGACTCTGCAGCATGTTGGTGCACTGTTAGATGAGGACCATGACATCTTGAGGCCCTTTAAAAGAATCAATGTGCTAACTTTTGAAGATTTGCTTGTTACCTTTCAGCATTAAATATACAAGCTCTGACTTTTTTTTATAGATCTTATTAAAGAGACATTACCTCTGGAGCTGACATGAAATTCCCTTTCTCCCTTGGACTGCTTTGAGTAGTTGGAGTTTAATTGACCTTCAGAGTCAGGATAAAAATCCCGCTTCCTTTCCTGGCTTATCAAAATGGAAAACAATATGGTTTTCAGGAAAAATTTAATGAAACATGTGGTATATACCTGCCTTGTTCAAATATTTTTGAGGGTGTAATGCAGGAGAGGAATAAGAAATACTCAATTATTTACAGTTTCCTAAGATTTTCAAAGCAGGGAGGAAATTGTAGTAAACACACAATTTGCTCCAGTTTATTATTTTAACACTTTTCATGTTCCACTTTCAGAGGCTGTGCTGTTAGTCATCACCAAGAAGCAATCCATGTGTCATGATTACTTGTTACCCCACCACCGAATCTGTATCACTGACCCACACCCTCAGTTAACCATGTAGGTCTGGTGGAGTAAGGCATTTCCCCTGTTGCAGTTAGACCTAGCATGGCCCTAGGATGCTCTTGCTAGCCACAAGTGCTAATTCCCCCATGGTAGCTCTTGACTATTTACAACAGTGAAACTACCATTTTTGTTAAAGGGTTATAAAGATTA